>NW_004797286.1:765288-786889 GCF_000002075.1 Aplysia californica | reverse complement strand
AAATAGCCATAGCATCTTTGTAGTCGATAAAATTAGCTTACTTTTGTGCAATAACGTAATCTTTTCTTTGCCTTTATCCATTTGATCACCCATATCGATAGAAAGTATTCCGAAATTAGGAAAAATGGGTCTTGTTTCGCACCGGGTGAGAATAGCCTACAGTGGCAAGTCTCACCCGCGGTGAGAGGTCGATCGTATTTACAAGTATTCTCACCCCGGGTGAGAATAGCCACTTCCTAAAAAAATACCATACGGAATATGACCGACGGTCCCGGAAAATAACAACTTGGCAAGCATATACTTTTGAAACAGAAAAATTAGCCTTCTCTGTTGCTCGGGAAAATGACGAAAATTCGGGAGATTCCCGAAAAATTCGGGAGAGTTGGCAGGTGTGAAGTTTCGACAAAGTCAGCTGATACGCATTCGCGGCCCTCGGCTTCTTTTGTTTGAAAAGATGGTGTCAAAACGTTTGACGATGAGTTCTAAGTCCGACTCTGGACCAAGTAAAGCAAAGAAACTGAAAAGGCAGCCAGTTTTTCTTGACAAAAATACAAGGTGTCCCTGATAATTATAGACCTGCATGTTTGCCGACAATCGTCTGAAATCCGAGAATCACGACCCGACCCGCGAGCCGGCCGATGCTATGGCAAGGCCCACCTGTATTATAGTCAATGTGCGTAGTGCGAGGCCTGGCCGACTGCCAGCGCCCCCTTTTTCTCCCGTCGGCTTTGTCGGCACTTTCGTTTTCGCGCCGACTGCCGACGTCGGGGTTTCTGACATAATTGTCGGAACCCGAGTAGAAATGCGAATACGGAAAAGGACGATGACCTAAATTATCTACTTTCAGTTTATGCTCGACCGGCCACTTTGAATTTCATTTGTTGACTAATTCAATTGTTCAGATCATGTGGATTCATTCAAGTCCGACTCACTTGTTCTACTAGATCTAGATCTAGATTTATAGATCATTATAGACCTCAGTGGAGGATTCATTCCAATTCTATTGTGTCAAACCCTATCATAGGTTGTGCTGTAATATTAATGTTGGTAAAAAGCATAAATCAGGTGCGTGAATTATTTATTTTTTTAGAATCTAGATATCTAGATCTATATGGAGGATTCATATTCCAATTCTATTAAATGTTATTGTATCAAACCCTATTAGAGCAATGTAAATGTAGGCCATATTATGCTCCTGACCTTGTTTGTTTTGGAGTGTGTTTTTTTTTTAGGTTAAATATTTTTTCATTTTGGACTTGTGCTGGCCTTTTTACATGAGGCCCGTTGCAGATTCTTTTTTGAGGTAGGGTTAGGTCTCTTCTTTATTGTGTTTGTTGGGGAGGTCGCTCGTTACCCAGAAGTCCTTCCTTATGACACCCACCAAAGCTTTTAGAGGGGGGGGGGGGGGGGGGGTTGCGCAAAATTTTCAGACAATCTGGTTGAGGCTCCCATGCAGGTCTATAATTAGTCAATGTGACCGAAAAATTTTCTTCTCTAAAATTGTCTCCTTTCACCTCCTTTCACCTCCTTTCCTGCTCTCTAGCAATATTCTGTTGTCTACTTTCATTTCCACTTTCTGCCCCCAACCCCTCACCTCCTTTGCCCCCTCCTCTGGGCTCCTGACTCTTTCTGCAGCCTTTCTACTGCTACTCCTTGGCTCCTCCTTACTGCTGTCTCTCTGCCAAACCCATGATCTTCTGGTAGGAAAGATCTACACCTAGCCTTCTTGGACAAGGGCAAAAAATCTCGGGGGGCCCGTTGCACACGTTAAAGATCCCTTGGTGGTCTAAAATCGATAAGAATAAGTTTTGGCCGCCACCCGGGCAAAATTAAAAAATTTCCTACCAATTGAAAATATTAGGTGTGTCCCGCGCGCTCATATGACCTTATACAGTTGCGAGCGCCGTAAAACACTTTACAAAAACAAAAAAGACTAGTCAGTTTTGTAGAGGGGGAGTCTTGTGGAATATCTCCCAGTCGAATGTTTTGTCCATTTTAAAGCTTTTTTGTGGTCTGATATAAAGGAATTTTTAGATACAGATTTTTAGACATGATGCTTTAAAAGTAGTGGAAAACATCACTGTCTTGTACACTGTCTCGAAGGCTGTGAAAATTTTGCTCTTTTTATGTTAACATATTTGCTGTACAATTACAATTTTCAGTACTTAACTCAATAAACTGTCTTACTGATTCACTTTTAGTGTTTTCAAGTCTTCTGTGTTATTTTATTTTCAGAGGTAGACTGGCGTGATGTTCGACACAGGTGGAATATTTGTTTCACTAACTACCAATAGACAACTAAAATTTGTATAGAATGGTCAGAACAATGGTTTCTGGCTGCTGCGGACAGGTAAGTTCTTTGATATTATTTTTTAAACTACAAATTGAAATGAGAAAAAGATTTTACAGTTTCTAGTTACAGTAATAGTTTTAAACTAGAAATCTTTTAGAAGTGTTAGGTAGTTGGTTTTCTCACCTCGCAATGTTTTCTCACCTTGCAACAACGCAAGAGGGGCATCTGTAAACAACAAACTGTGTAATATGTATTTTGCTAGCTGCATGATTTAGCATTTGCTGACATAAACATCAGGTATTTTTTAAAATATTGAACATGAAATTACTAGATTAGATTTTTGTGTGTGTCAAATGTTGGAAAGGTGGGTGGTTGGCGGGTGTTCTGGTGTGGGTTGCTCTTTTTTTCCTATCAAACAGCTATTGTATTTATCTCTCCTCCTTCTTTTTTATGTTTGT
The DNA here is from genome assembly GCF_000002075.1 of Aplysia californica. Lineage (NCBI taxonomy): Eukaryota > Metazoa > Mollusca > Gastropoda > Aplysiida > Aplysiidae > Aplysia > Aplysia californica. Next base: position 784,138 of record NW_004797286.1, on the reverse strand, counting down.
TGCTCTCGTCTCTTGTAACACCTCTAATCTTCGGCACTTTTATGACTTTATTGTGGTGCAAGTGCCAAAAAACATTTACTAATACAAAATGTTTGTAAATTTTTTTATATTATGGCTTTGCATACATTTTCCATGACTTTTGTGTAAGCAGAAAGGAAATATTTCACTGCAGGTGTGGCAACATTTTGACATGGACCAGTAGACTTGAACAAGTGGTGAGCTGCAAGGGAGGATCATGAAGCCACCTTTGACTGTAGAGGCAAAGGTGGCCGAGGAACTTCGAACATGGCTAGCCTCCGAGCTGGAACAGCTAGATGCTTCAAATACCAAGTAAAAACATTTTTTATACTCATGGGTTTTTGTTTCACGTTAGTTTTTGTAATGTGTAGAAAGTATATTGTAAATAAGTTTTGGATATTTGAATCAATGTCAAATAGAATTCTTGACATTTGTCTCAATTTTGAACATGAGAAAAAATTATTAAAGAGTTTTGTACTATTTTTCTGTTTGCTGCTGTAACTTTAAACTCGGTGCTGTAAGCTCCAGAGTTGTGAAGAAAGCTGAATATTTAGCCTAAGTGTCTTCTTTTGTATTTTGAAGAGCCTTGAAGGTAGTGTAGGGCAAGATCTGCCATGGATTTTTGTTTCAGAGGTACTGATTTTCCAGATATATCCAGAAATTGGGAATTCTGAAATTTTTGCATATACACTTTATTTAAAAATTGTCTTCATTCAAGATGTAGTAAACAATATGAATGGTAAATTTTGAATCTCTTCTTTCATATGTCCACAAGCTGGAAAAAATTTAAGATTTCTGTCATTGCAAGGTGGTTTTGTTTAAGTAAGATAAACCAGTATTGATTTAACAAGTGGAAGAGGTTTTGGGAGGAAGAGGACATTTGTATATGTCTGGCGTCTAATGTGTTTTCATTGAACCTGTTTGCCTTTCCTGGGCAACAACGTCATTGTACACCGGAGAGGTCCATAAGTGCTCAGTTCCTCTCAGCACCAAAGCCCGCAAGGTATCCGTACTAATTGTTCTAGTGGCTGTTTGATTACGTTTTTCCTTTCCAGATAATCGTTCTTACAAGTGTTCCCCCTTCCCCTGTATGTATTATGGTGACGTTTCATGTTTTGATTTTTTTCCTTTTTCGAAAAACATTAGTCAATTTGCTCATCACGTGGTCACGATCCTCCTTCATGAGGATCTGGACATTGAAGATGAGCCACTCTCCACTGGTGATGACTTTCTGAAGGACATCTACAACATAAAGCAAGGCAAGACTAGAGAGAAGCAGAAGAAGGCTGCTGTTCAATTCCTGAGAGGTGCTGTTTGCTGTGTAAGTACTCTTGCTGACTTTTTTCTGCGAGACAGCTTCCACCTGGTTCACCATTGCTTCACCACCCTGCTTCTTCCCCAAATGAACTGAAATCTTAGTACCTTCATCATGCACATGAAAATTTTGTTAATTGGTTTTCAGCCGTCAAAAGTTATTGCATTGGTGGTAAATGTGCAAGTGACAGGTGTAATGACTGATTGTTGTTGTTATCGATCCAGATGTAATGACTGATTACACTTCATTAACTTTGGGAAAATAAATTTGTTAATTTGATAGTATGATGAACAGTAGGATGAATCCAGAAAGGTATCGGTGTGATACGTATGACGACCTCTCATGTTTTAGCTCAGTGGAAAGAAACATATTTATATTCCATTGAATTAACTTTGCAGTAAGTTGTAAAATGTTAAGTTCTTAACTCTTTCCGGACGTAGTTTCTTTGGGGTCTAGACATAATTAACTTGTGGCTCGATTTGGCTATGCAGGTGGTGTACAAAATAACTTCATAGAAACATAACCATCCCTCAAAACGTAACATGTGATATATCAAATTGAAGGAAATTGAATGAGGAATACCACCCAATATGAAACAAGAATTAATTTTGAACATAATTATGCATTAGAAGCTATGGTGATGAGAAAAATACATTTTGACGGAAAAAATTACATTCACCAAACCTGTGAAAGCAAATCAGCATATCTATCTTATCATATACAGGCGAAAAGCATAATTCATAACTTTCTGAATGCGCAGCTTTTTATGTGAAAGCAATATTCCAATTTTTGTTTGAGTTATGAAATATATGCTGAGTCCGGTTACATCGTTTTGTTGATGCAAGACCGCAAGAACTAATTCACTCGTTTTTCTCCAAACCCACGCTTTGACAAAGTGAAACTTGATGTTTTCGTTTCCTAAATCCTTTGAGAGTTTTTCAATAGCAATATAAAGTAATTATAAATGACGGATCGTGTTAAAACGAAACAATACCAAGGCACCCTGGCACGACGATATGTCCGCAAGGGGTGTGGACTCGCGCCGATATATTGGCGATACGTCCAGAAAGAGTTAAGAAACCGAAGTTCTGAAGAAAAAGAAAGAACAAAAAGAGACCATAAACTAATGTCAAGTGTGAATTTTTTAACAAAACTTGTACCACATTTTCTGTCATTGCATCATATTTATTATTTTATATGTTTATTCTGGGTCTACTCTCTCTAGGATGATCCTATGGAAGCAGAGATTCGGGAGGTGGTGGATGAACTGATGGTTAAAATTGAAGAGACTAAGCTGAAGATGAACACAAAGAAGGCTTTGAAAAGAAGTAAGTGCTTTTTTTTTTGTGTTTTCAAACTTGGTTCTGAGAAAAGTTTTGAATTTTAGTGTTACTATTGTTATAGATGTAGCAGCTCATGGGTGTTGGTTCTTCAACCTAGTGCTATGTATTTACAGCAGACCTGTCACTCATTCATCCCGATTTAATCTGGATATCTAGATTTTTTTGCCCCAAATCTCAAACATCTCGATTTTGCCGTGTGTATCCTGATTTTTGTTTTGATAGGTCAGTTGTGTCAGATTCTTAAACAAAAAAACCCCCCCAAAAACCTTTCTGTGCCTTTTCTTTTGCTGGGAAGCACCAACTCGACTTTTTATGAACAGGAACTTGGAACACAATTTTTAAAAAAAATCAATGCTGGATCTTGTATAACAATGCCAGTGAAAAATTGATTTTTCGCTTTAGCTCTTTTTTATTTGGTACCTAAGAAAGGATTTTCAATTCTAAGAATTGTGCTTTTTGAATTAAAAGAATCCGTTCATAAATAAAAAAGTTGTGAGGTTGTAAAAGTCGGCAATATATGGATGACCCCCATCGAGAAAAATACTCCTAAAAAGTGGACCATGTAACAGCAGATTCTGACGGAAAATCAACGAGATCTCAGTAATTTATTGGAGTTTTAGAAAGAAACTTGGCTTCTCAATGTGTTTATGGGTGGAGACATCATTTCTGCAGTCAGATTTACTAATCATTTCGTAGTTATTTTGTTAGTGTTGGGGTGAGAGCGTTTTATTTATAGCATCGTATCACAACATGGGATTTTTAAGAATATGTTTGCAGCGTGACTAAATAATAATAATGGCAAAGCTTTCTTTGATGACTTAAGACCATGCCAACCTTAAAATATAATTCAATTCAATCTGACATGCCGCACAATTAAAAAACTTTTTTTCACTTGAGACGCGAACACCTCAAGGCGGAATAAGTTCACCTTGGAATACCCCCATTGCGATGTTACAGGGGAATAGAGAGAAAAACAACTGGATGGGTGAAACTTTCGAAAGCACATTTGCATCATGTGACATGACCTTGTGAGAGTAGCGCGCGTGTCAGGGGCTGTCGGTTGTTGGGGTTAACAGAGTTCATTCACACTGGTCACATTTGTCTTGTCAGTGTGGGATGACTGGGAAAGGGGGGAGGGGGATATTTTTAGACCCTTGGGCATGAAGAGCGTGATGTGATACATGTATTTAGGATAAAGGAACAAGAAAAAAAAAAGACCCGCCTTGGAACAAAATTTTAGATTTGATTGGAGCTGAAGTCTGTCGAGAATGGCGCGATGGGGGATGCTCTAAGTGTACACATGATCTCAGTCAAACCTTGTTATTAATATTGCACAAGTGATTAAAGTTATGTGTAAGCTGTTTTCAAGACTATGAGAGTTTTTACATCACTGTAACCTGTGTTTCCCCAGTTTTTCCAACTACGACTCAAGTACATGCTCTCTTTCAGGTTTTTACCCTATTTGTAGGCTTAAATATGAACTTACTCCTTCAAACTTTTGTTTTGCATGTTTTTTTGTGTCTATGAATGCTTATCTCAAACATGATTTAGACAGTTGGATATTATTTGTCTGGCCTGTTCACCAGTATTTTTTCTTTTTTTCTTATATATACCTATAAGGTGAAGGAAGAATGGAAATGAATTAGTGCAGACTGAAATGCCTCACAAAAGGGAACCGGGGGCACCCCCCCTCCCTTATTTTTTTTTCACCTGATCCTGATTTTTTTCCTCTGAGATCCTAATTTTTAAATTTCATAGAGTGGCAGGTCTGTTTAAAAGTGCAGTTGCACAAATTAACGATCCGTTGATTTTTACGAAAAAGAAAGAGTGAAAGAGTACGCTGTTAGGACTGCTGTCTGGGCAAATTCTTCCCTAAAACTAAAGCCACTTTAATCAGAAACAGTAGGTGTTGCCTGTTGGAGAAGGGATGATTCTATGTTCTATGTAGACAAAATGTTCCAAAATCAGCTGCCGTAGGAGATGAACATCTTACACTCAGTAACTTCCCTCAGCTATAGCAGAATTACGAGTAGAGTTTTTTTGTTGTTGTTGTTATTATTTTGAGTAATGAAAATTTTATCTGATTCTGTTAAGCAATTGAACTAACAAATTGTAAATGTGTTCCATAAATAACATGGTATATTTTTTTTTTTTACTCTCAAGGTCTCTTAGTACCCATCGCCATTAATATTGAAGAACCTGGGAAGCAAGCTTGCATGAAGAGCGACAGCAGCGAGGAAAGGTGAGATTACTCCGTTCTGATTTTTGATGCCTTCGTTTGTTTTCTAGCAGTTTTTATGTATAACTGGTACTGAAATATGTGTCTGGACAAAGAAGAGTCAAAATTAATTAAAAAGTTGTTTCTTTTATGCTTCTTTAATTAAGGTTAACTCACTGTACCCAAAAGTTTATTCCACTGACTTGCCCATGGTGCCAGAATTAGTTTCTTAACTCTTTATCTCTGGCCACGGCTAGCGATTGGAGCCGCTCTGCCTATGAGCCGCTGACAGCAGCTCAGGCACATGCCTTTACTATGACTTCGACATCAAATTACTTTTCTGCAATTGCCGAAAACACAGTACCACACAAGTTGGTATCCCAGCACAGATTTTGTTGACGGGAGGAGCTACCCTTGAGGATCATTTTCTATGTTTGTTGCCCAAGATCAAATCTAAGTACGCACAAAAGTTAGGCATAGTAAAGTCTCTTGGTACGCAATTTTACTTTGGCATAGCTACATCAGTTGCTATGGAACGGCTGCCATCTTGAAAATAAACAATGAATTTCAAATCCCGAAGGCTTTCTTATTTACTGACCAAATTTGAGGAGAGTATACCTGAACCAGACCCTATCAGAGTAACAGCAAGTTTTTTTCAATAAGTGCAAAAGAAGAAAAAAAATAGAATTTTCCCCAAGTTTTCTAAATTCAAGTTGTGTAATCGCTTGCCATTGGAAAAGTGTTATTATTTTCACAAATATCTGTCTGTTACATTGATGGCACCCTTGCCTTCTATGTTTCCTGAAAATTTCATGTCATAAGGACGGAAACTAAGGAAGGAATAGGGAAAAAACTGCAAAAAAAATTACATTTTGAGAAAAATTACAATTATTGTGAAAATTCACTATACTAACCCATCCTCATGTTTTCAAAGGCAATTTACGAGAAGAATGAAGACTTTCTCTATTGTATCCATGCTAATTTTAGACAAAAAAACTGGCTTATCTTAAAAAATCAGCCAACATAAAATTTGCATAGCCTGACCCATAATCTGCAAAATCAAGGGTCGCTCCTCCCCTTAAGTTATTTGGGGAAATTGAAATACAGCGGAATCTGTGTACGACTCGTGTATGAGTTGTGGGCAGAGCTTGTTGGTTATGATGGATCACATGCTTCTCTCACCGGCAGCTGAAAATTTATTGTCACCAATTGGTCAACTTGGGTAAACATTGGAAGCGATCTAAGCAACATTCATTGGAGGGACTAATTATGAAACAGTGGCTGCAGTTGAGGAGAAAAGTTGTCATTCAAGTAGCCGTCATGCACAGGACTGATCTAAATGAAGAAAACAAACCATTTACCTCTGGGGTCCCAAATGGAGATGGTTGCTGGCTTACGACTGCAGGAAGTCTAGTTATTTTTTTGTCCTCCTTTCGAAATGGGCAGGGGCTAGAAAGGTTTTGGGGGATTTTTCGTTGTTAGTTTTATTATTTAAAAGAAATATTGGTTTCGTACAAGGTTAAAACAAAAAGAAATGTGTCAGACGAGAAAGGCCGAGTTCCATAGTAAAACAAATAGGTCGCCACCACGTGGCGAACGAGCGACACTGCTTTATATTGGTGTTGACGTGTCCATTGTTATGGACTGGGTAAACAGTGACCGCTCATCTCACTTCAGACTCGTGTATGAGTTGTGGGCGGGGCTTGTAGGTTATGACGGATCACATGCTTCTCTCACCAGCAGCTGAAAATTTATTGTCACCCATTAATTGGTCAACTTGGAGAAACATTGGAAGCGATGTAAGCAACATTCATTGGAAGGACTATTAATAACGACAGGGGATTGATTATTACAGCTTGTCCACAGCATTAGGGGCCAATTCATAATTTATGACAAAGTGCTGGGCAATTGGAGATTTGCGTGGCCATCTGAGACAGGTGATTGTGGCTGCTGTTGGTTGATAAAAATATATGGTAGCTGCGGGAAAATTTATTTAAAAAAAAAAAAAGGGGGGGAAATGGAAAATTGCCGTAATATACAGGTGGCCATCTCATAATAGGTTCGACTAACATAAAATGCTACAGTCAACCCCAGCCCAGTCTAATATAAATATAGATCCACAGACAGCTCGTGTCGCTGCTCCTGATCCTAACCCTGTACTAGTTCTTGTACTAGGCAGTTGTACCAGCTTTGTTGACTTTGTCTTCACTAGATCTAGATATTGGGGGCAGGTTAGAACTAATGGATGATACATCTACTACTAGTGCCACCCTTGCTGGAATCCCTCACCCTCTCAAAGTTCGGTTAATTTCCTCACTGTGTCAGTATCGTCACTGTTTTTTTACCAAGTGGAAATTTCTGTTGAAATGGGGTTCTCATGGTCTAGAGGTACGGTGTTCGTCTCTGATTGAAAAGGTCCCAGGTTCTTCTAAAAATTATTTTCCTTTCACCCCCTTTCCTGTTCTCTAATAGTCCTGTGCTTTCATGCCCCCCCCCCCCCCCCCCCCAGTTTGGAGCAGAATTGTTTATTCCCTTTTTTTCTTCTTTTTTAAACTTCCTTGCAGGTACAATGAAGCCTTCCCGTCCTTGTCAGGAGAAGATTCACCCTGCAAAGATGGACTTGGTAGTGTAAATGGCAACACGTCAGTTTGGAATTGTGTACCGTCTGGGAAGGAGAATGTCAAAGTGAAGATCAAAAGAAGCGCAAGTCAACCGAAAGGGCAGCGGACATCACTCTGGTTCAGCAGTCGAGATGAAGCTCATGCATGTTCAGTGGCCTTAAGGGTTGCTTCCACAGTCATTGCAGATTCCTCCCCAGCCCTTCCAGAAGCAGCAGAAGTACTGCCTGTGTCGTCCACATCAGCTTCTGTCTTTGAGTCTCCTCGCTGCTGGAAGTCTGCTTTCACCCCGATCTCATTGACCAAGATTTTTCATCCCATTGCTACTTCTTTGGTGCCACGTATGACGAAGCAGGGTTGTTCTGTCAAAGCCAAGTTATTCTCCCCTGTCATCCTTGATGAAATTTGTAATGATGGCAAAATCCCCAAGGATACCGCATGCAGTTGTCAGCAATCAAAAAGTAAAGTAGGGAATCCATTTATTCCAATCCTGGACCTTGAAACACGATGGGAATTAGAGAGCTCTTATGCAATTACTGACAGTGACATTGAGGTTGATATGATATTACATTATGCCCGGCAAAGGGAAAAGCAGAGCAAAAAGAAGGCAGCAAAAAAAGTGAACGAGGACTCTCTTAATGTTCATACAGAGTATTCCAAGAGGGTAAAGACCTTCCCTGATCACTACGGTAACTTCTGGCAAAAAATGCACGACTGTGGACTAATTGTTTTGTATCCTGTCTTAGAGAAAGGAGAAAGCAGGGAAGACAAAGCCATAGGCAGAGGTAGCCCAGACAGTGAGAGTGATGATGCTGTGCCAAGCTGGAGCATTAGTAGCAGCAACACTGAGGATACTTTTGATCTGGTCGTTCCTTTTTATCCAGAAGGCCACCTTGATGAAGACGATCCAACGCTCTCGGACTGTAGCCCTCCTTATGACCAGCAGGATGAGCTGGATTGTATCCCCAGTCTCCCTCTGTTCACTCACGAGGACAAGATTGTCTCTCCGATCAAGACTTTTGATGATGACCTCTATTTCCCTTCTGGTGCAGCTCAATGTGGTCAGACTTTAGGTTGCAGTAACTGTGTAGACTCTGAATTTGACCTTATAGGGTTGCATCGACTCTATAATCAATGTTCAGATACAGAGATAAGTATATATTCAGAGTCTGAATCGAACAGTAAAAGAATAGACAATCAGTTTTGGTGCTCAAACAGTGGTCAAGAGGACTTCCTTCAGCCTTGGGAGTGTCTCTGGTCTGCAAATGCTTGGGACAATATTCAGCAGGACCTTGTTATGGACATGAAGTTTCAGAGCATATCTCGAAAGATGGCACACTTTGACAACCTCTTAAGGCCCTCTCTGCTTTCTTCATGTCTGAGCTCAGAGGTTGACCAGTTACTTCAGGTAATTGGTTGATGACAAGGTTCTCTACATTGTTTTATCAGTTCTTTATTGTTGAAGAGATGACATAAATATATATATGTATATATACTGTTTAATTTTGTTGAACAATTGTGATTGATAGTTTTAGTGTACAGTTAGAAGTAAATTCATTTGAAGTTTTCTTTTTACATCTTCAGGAACTGGCACTGTTAGAAGGGATAAAAAATAGTTGGGATGTTAAAGATTCTTGTCTCTACTGTTTCTGTTTAGGATGTAGTGACATTGAGAGGGGGGGGGGGGATAATTACTGCGGTTGATATAAAAATTATTGGTGAATTCCAGGTTAAAAATCATAGATACAAGATGCATAAAGGTGAAATCTCTAATTGTAAAAAAAAGTTCACAGCACCTAGGCTTGGATGGCTGGTGTCTCTATAAATAAATTATTGATGATCTGGTCTGGTCAGTGGCACTGAGAGTCAGCTTATCTGTGGAGGATTTTTTTTTTAATTGTGTGAAAACGCATCACTCTTTTCATGTGTGTCTTGTGTGTCCTTGGGAGCCCGTTGCTTTCTTTCCATTAAGCAGATTTAAATAGGAAGAAAAGAGAATGAACTTTATATGTTTTTATAAGGTCCATATTTTTTGTGTGTGTTAAATGCCTCTCGTAAGTGTAGCTTTATTTGCGTAGCTGCATTAAATAGCTTTGATCAGAACTTGTTATGCTCGAAGTTTGGTGATTGAAGGGTTTCCTCAACTCCTTAATGCTGTCATCGTGTTGGGGCCTTCAGCCTGCAGAAAGCGGAATGACTTTGAAGTACATAATTTTGACAGCAGATTGGGTTTACTAAGAATGTGTGCAGACTCCCCAGAATTCAGCACCCTTGAATTTTTTGCAAATTAATGTAATGACCTTAAATCTGCTGAATTTCAAGAAAGTGCTGAACTGGTGGTTTTTTTCTCTTACAGAGGGCCTTTGTCAACTCATTATTCTCTGGTGATATTTTTGGGACGACACACTTACAGGTGAGAAATGTGAATAAAGTGCCTTTTTGGGGATTGTATCCCTGTTGGCTCAGTGCTCCATGTATTGGTATGATGAGTCATGTTTCCTCCCTTTTTCTCAGTAAAATACAGTTACTGGGTACCCTACCCTTTGGGAGTTACTTCTACTAACGAGTGTAACAGCTCTCCTGGGATAAATGGGTTATAAGAAGGCTCACCTCTTGTTTCTTTACAAGTAGAACTTGATTTTTAAAAAGTCATTATACATGAAAACACAAAAAAATGGATATGTGTACAGCACCCAAGGAGTTTAGAACTAATGGAGCCTCCTCTCTCTCTTCGCGGCGCCACGAGCAGTACGCCGCGGTGGGGATCAAATATGGCCGCCGAGTGTGGGCTAAATCTCGAACTGTGGCGGTTCTTTTAATAGAATCTTATCGGGCTGGGCCACGTTGTGGGGGTGGGAGGGGTGGGGGAATGCACGCAAGGAAGAGGGGATGGAGCAGGGATGAAAGAGGAGGGGCGGGCCTTGGGAAGGGACGAAGGAGAATGGGAAAAATTAAATAAAAGAGAAAGAGAGAGAGAGAGAAAGAGAGAGACGGACGGACGGACAGACAGACAGACAGACAGACAGAGAAGAGAGAGAAAGAGAGAGATATTGTGATCAACTGACGGGCTGACGGATAATGACAGGGAGAAAAAAAAAAAGATTCTGTATGTGATACGGACTATTCAATTCTTTAAAAGTTTTATGTTATAATCTAGTTTAAAAATCAGAAAGATGTGTAAAATAAGAAGAAAACTTGTCCAAGTAACATAAAATTATCAAACATACCAAATTATAAAGATAACCTTTCAAGATGCCAAAATATTTAATAATAGAAATGGATAAAAATATACTTTAACTCACTTCAGACGGGTCACACAACAGTTGCGTGACCCCCGCCATGACGCTCGCGACGGGTCTCACAAGCCCTGCGTGACCAACTTTGGAATTTTTTTTTCGCTCTACAAATCACGCACGGATCGCGAGACCCGCCTCGTACCCTTGTTTGGCCAAGCCTGAGCTACTTAGACTTCGTTTCGTATCTCTGGGGCCGGTAGTTTTTAAGTTATTGAAGGTGAAGGACAGTGACCCCAACTGGGGTTGAACAGACCGGAACTCGCGCTTTGTTTTTTTCTATACAGCTCATAGTAATCCGACAGTCGCGTCGTAGTGACGGTCGAAGAAGTCGCATGAACAAGAATCACATAATTTCGCAGTTTTCTATACTTCTGTGCGTTTTACTAGTTCTAGTGTCTCAGAATATGATGTGTCTAATAGTTAGGATCCTGGATATGTACCCGAACACGGCCGGAGTCGTAGTTCTAGGGCTAGATCTAGCACTAGTACCGGTGTTGTTTTTCGCGCAACGAAATCACAACGTCGTGCCGTACATCTGTCTCATGTAATTCAGTGTATGGGTCTGAATCAATTCACAGACCAGCTTTTATATTTCCACCAAACACTTGCACATGTATACAAATCAAACCAGAACACTTTGAACTTTTATTTTTGTTGTTGCAGTGAATTTCATTCTACTTGTCACGTCTCTGGAAATTTTTCGAAAATCAAATTCATGCCAATTTTTAAAAAATCATACAAATTAAAGTATTAGACTTAGACAACTTTAGTTTTTTGTATTAGATTAAGCTTGAATGTTACTTTACTGTGTCAAAAAATGATTACAATAGGGTAATTCTGAGAGTTGTGGTGATTTATTGAAATACCCCCCAAAACGCCAGTCTTCAACGCTTGTGACTGGTGAAAGGGCCCAGTTGCAAGTGAGTTAAAACTGAATTTAAGATATTATGATTGCATGATTCTAGGCGTGTGCCATGACTAACTTTATGTGTAAGGAATAGCGAACACAACAGAGGGTCGATGCCAGCTTTATCTGATTGCTAACAGTATGTCTTGGTCTATAAATAATAATATTATTGATTACAATAATTTTGTTTCCTGGTTTTCACAAAGTAGAGCGCACAATGATTTCAAAAAAAAAAAAAAAAAGAGATAACAGCACCTTTTGAGGTGTGATCGCATGCATGAGCGTGGATGACCTTTGAAGGTTTTCTTTTTTGTTTTGTTCAGTAAAGTATGATATGAAGAGTAGCGTTTTTAGTCCCTTACTACACTCTGGAGGGGGGGGGGGAGGGAGGGGATAATTTATCTCAGTGATGACTCTTGTGTATTAAAATTTGATGTTGCTTTGTTTGGTTTATTTTTTAACAGCAGAATCTTAAGTGAACCGGAATTATTGATTGTGGGATCTTAGGTGAAGACTACAACAATGAAATTAAACCGAGTATAGTTCTATCTAACAAGACTCAAACTCTTATCCACCCCACCCAACCCTCTCCCCTCGTCTGATATGGTTTGGTGTTTCTTTAACATAGAAAATATTCACCATTATTGTTGTTGAGTATTGATTTCATATTCTAATGGAGCCTCCAGATATCTACATTTAGACAACAGTAGCATCTAATTTGCACACACAATGGAAAACAATATAAATGTATAATATGTATATACATACACACACATAATTATATATATATATATATATATATATATATATAAAAGAATAAGAATACTTTTAAAAAATTGAGTATCTCGGTCTTTCTGCTGGGGTGTTGTATCCCTTTCAGCCTGGGTTGGCCTTGGCAGGTAGCGCCGGAGCCATCCTCTTATGAATGTTAATGATCTAAATTGTGTTGCTGGGGGCATAAAAACACTTTCATTCAAATTTTTTAAAAGGAAAACAACTTAACTGTGAAAACTTCGGTCCACTGCAGCATCATATCGGTTCTTACACTTAAATACAACACATATGCAAGGCATTTTTACTAATTGACTTGCCTAATCTCAAGGACCTCGGAATAAAACCTTCTTTCTTATCTAGATTTCAGTACGTGAGTCGGGGATTCGCGCAGCGCAGGTAGACCGCAGTTCCGCCGCGAGAGAGGGCTCCTATCAGGCGTGCGGTGCCGCCGACAGAGCATCCTCCATTACTTTTAATCTCCTTGACAGCACCATATCAAACTGCAAAATGTTGACTGATTAGATAATTGCCAATATGAATTGAAATACTAATGAAAGATATCAACAGGTTTACAATAATTGTGAGGCAGCGTGGTGGAATCAGGCTCTCGTCAAAATAATCAAAGTGAAGAAACTTGCATTTTTCCGCAGGTTTGTGAATTTGTATCGAATTTTTATTGTTTGGCTCTACACTTTTCATGTCCATTAAAGAACTCATTTCAGTGTGAATTTTTCTGAAAAACGTTGATTAAAGGCACAAAAAATGTAAATTTTCAGTTACCACGGACTTTTAAGTTAAGGAAATAACTACTGTTTGGCGGCCATTTTCTCACTAATTTTACCTCTGAAAACAGGTGACTCTCACCTCCTTCTTTCGCAAATATCTCGACTTGTATTCAAGATAAATGGATATTTTTTAAATTTTAAAGTCCAAAAAAAGACAAGTGAACAAGCTTTATAATGAAACCAATAACTCTACATGCCCAAAAATTGACGAGTCTGATTCCACCTCGCCGCCTCACAATTGTTTCTTATTAAACCCCCCCCCAGTGGAGAATGCAAAACCTTTGTCCCCAAATACCAGGGAGCAGATGGGGGTATTCTCTGTAAAAAACACTGTGATCATTATGAAATTTTCTGGACACTGAAAAAATTTAATGTCACGAGCGCATGTTCATCAAAATAGGAATTAGAATAAGAGCTAAAAATGTTAACTCGTTCCATTAATCACCCAAATCCCCATTATGGCGATGCAGTAGTCTCCACCTAAAAGCACGCTCCTCTCAAACACACACTTTCGTCATCTGATCGGTTGTTTACCATAAAATTTAGATGTAGAAACGCATGGTCACTCCCTGTAAACGCACGCTCTGATCTGCAAAACACGCCGACAGGTAAAGCTTGACAAAATTGAAATTTTCTCTTCAACCTGCATAGCTTGCATAAGATGAGTCTAGAAAACCGGATATTTGGTGAGACTGCCCCTCTCGCCGAACAAAGAGAGTGGTGGACAGTGCTTTCACAATCATCTTTCCACTGACACTTAAGTCTAGGACTAGTCTGAAATATTGGGGGGGGTTCAGGACTGAAGTGTTTTTTGATTGTTCACTGGAAATGCATGTCTGAGAGAAGGTTTCTGACTGGTGTTTGGGTGACTGCATGTAATGTTAAGTTAGATCTAGGCCTGTGATGAGCAACACGCGTGAATGCCGTAAAACAAGATTTGCCTCTATAGGATTAAAGATTAGTCAAGTAAGCCTAATCAGCTGCGCTCGAAGAACTTATTAAGTACTTGTTCAACGAATCACCAAAAAAAATGTTTCTTTGAATGTAGATCTATGATTCTGATGTTGTCCATGAATTTACGGTTGGAGGTGGCTGCTTGGAAAGCCTCGTGGCTGGGCCGTTGTCTCTATGGCTATCACCAACAGTTTCCTCTTATGCTATCTGTTCCCATCTGTTCATATCATTACATCGAGTCTGTCTTTCTGCTCCCCCCCCCACCCATTCATCGCCTTTGTATTCGTAATCTCAGTCACATGCTGTCACATTATCGGCCAAAGTGACCTTCACCTTCAAGGGAAGTAACTAGAATATCAAGGAATTGAGATGATTGCATCCCTTCCTCCCTTTGCACAGGTTCATGTAAACACACTCTCCATATAAACACACGCTTACGAGCCCTCCCGAGCACCGTGCGTTTAGGCGGAGACTACTGTACTACGTTGCAACCTTCGTGCTAGGCCTACTCAACATTTTTCAAAATGTTTCACTCCCATCATTGCAAACAAACGGATTTCCACGCTCAACGGCCAGAAAATCATTCAGGAAGGAAGTTTTAACCTTAACAAGTGCGTATGTCTAAAAAGAGATCATTCCTACAACAATTTTTGTTTGCTATGTTGCATTGCCCTTAAGCTGCATTCTGTGGGGTATAAATGTTATACCAATATCCACATTTTTTGTCTTTTCTTAGGAAGCCGAACCCGTTTTTCAGTGCTCTGAAGTGGAACAGTATTTGTACTCAAGTCAACGCGGTTCGTTTTTTGGTAAGTTTCTGTGAGAGTTTCAATGACAATACCTCCATATGTCTCTCACATGTGATTTAATGCTCAGTAAAGAATGCACTTGAGGCATCTGCTGCCATATTCTATGTTTTATATTATTATTTTATTAGTATAGGTTTTACGGGGCTCGCAACTGCAGAAGGTCATATTATGAACGCCAAGGGTTGGATGTCAACCAGGGGTGAAAGTTTTCCAGCTCCTGCCTGGATTTCCGGCTACTTGAACTCATCCGTGGGCCTCCCTCCGGCTACATCGACCCGGCAAGTCTTCCATAGCCTGCGTCATAACATTCCTTTTTATTTCGTCGGCATGCAACAAATTTCCGGTTAAAAAAAATACAAACATATCTGCAGACGGCCGACACCAGTACTTTTGGTAGGGCTCTGTACTATTCATAACACCCCCCCCTCCCCCCGGAATAAATAGGTACCCAGTATTCAAACATTCGAATAGCCGGAAAAAAAAACGAGTCTGAAACTAGCTACCTAGTAAAAACAGGGTGACTAGCCAGATCTGGGGGCCGGGAATATGATAAAAATCGCCGAGATCCAGGAATTTGAGGAAATCTGTAATTGGCTTTTCCTGGTCCGACAGTATGCGAACAGGCGGCAATGGTGGCATGCGGAAGCGTGTGACTGACACCGTGGCTCGATCGGGAATATCAAGATCTACTTTCGCTTTCGTTACCACCCAGAACTTGGCCGGTGATAGTCTGATAACGCAACATTTGTGTCATGCAGGTCGTGCACTATAAACTCTGTGTCGCCATGAAAATAAATCAATATTTTGTCTCTGGGTCACTTGTGAAAAAAGGAAAGAAAAACGTCGTCCGATTGTCAGTTTGTCGGGCTCGTCATCGCGACCTGTCAGTGAACCTGCACGCCTTTGCGTCACATGATACAGCATCACGTGAGCATCGACGGTAGTTAGGGTCGCCAAAGTTCATTCAAGGTCTGAGTGTTTGGGAGCGTAGGACTCCGGGTGGGGGGGGAGGGAGAATTATTTTATTAATTTTTTTAAAAAGATACTCTCGGTGGGGATGGTCGGAAGGCAACACCAGAGGACAAAAAACTTGGAAGCAGATTTTATTTTAAAATTTTTTATTAGAGCTCTCTACAAAGCACGCTTTGGTGCCGGCCGGGTGTGGTATCGGGATCCGTCATACATTGTAAGCCGTGTTATTGAACTAAAGTGTCCGCGTTTCATTGGATGGGTCATAGTAAATTATAACTATATTTTAGCTTTCTGTTCAAGACTGGCAGATTTTCAGTGTCACTGCATCTTTGCCCCTCTCAGTTCTTACAACTCTCGCACTGAATAGGTCATCTTGAGCCTTTCAAGTTTTTACTCTACTTTGAGTTTGAGTGTTTATTTTTGTCCTCATTCTTGACAGTCGATTTTCTGGTTCGGCCCTTTCACAGACTCAGAGCAGGATTCGTTTTTTATATATTATAGTTTATATATTATACATATAAAATGATGAGGGGAAAATATAAATAAGAAAATATATAACAAGTAAGAACAGACTGAAATACGTAAGTCACACAAGACTCCACTGCCACACTGAAATTTTGTTGACAGGAATCATATGTGTGTGATATATTTAAATGGAGCATGTGCTGTCATTGTTAAGTAACATGCCCCTGGAAAATGGATGGAACTCCTAGAAAATTGAGAAGCCTTCCCCATCCTTCAGGCCGTGTGAAGAGAATTTACCTTGAACTTTTCAGGCTATCTGTTCTCTAACAACAGAATTTTCAGGCTAAACCGTCTCTTGTCACTTCCACCCATGATGTCAACAGAGTTCTTACAGGGAATCAGGCTTCCTCTGCTCACCTCTCTAGCTTCAACAGCACAAAGTCTGCTACGCTGTTTTTGTCAGTGCGCCTGGTGTATTTCTGATTTTCATTGCCTCAGTTTTGCTGGTGCTGGTCTACATGTGATCATTTTATGCCTCATTTTTTTCAAAATTTTCGGGGGGGGGGGGGGGGGGGGTTAATGAAGACATCCTGTCTGACTCTGAGCTGCCTGAAATCTCATCAAAAACTTCAGTCAGACACTGCTCAGCTTGATCGAGTCAGTTTGACGCCCACCGGTCCGGTGTGCCCAATGCCCTGCCCATGGCCATTGAGCATGCAACCCCACTCAAAATAAAAATATTGCTTTTCCTGTTTTGTCAAAACCCATTGTTTCGTGCAAATAGGCCTCGGCCTAGGCCTAGGTTGTGGGAGTTTAGTATTGTATGGATAACTAGTGGCAGTTATTCGTACTAACAATATTGTACAGATAACCAGATCAAGTTTTTCGCACAATAGTACGAATAACCGCTCCGCAACACACAGTATCGAAAAGTTCAAACACAGAAGGATTCTATACGTACTAGAACTTTCACTGTGATCCCAGATAGCCCTGACAACAGATCCTGAACTGGTGACTGGATCAGCAGAGAAAGTTGAAGTTGGACTACTGGAAGCAAAAACATCAGTGTCGGGGCTGGTGCTCTGCTCCATACACAAGCTCCTCACATTGGAGATTTGCAGCTGTAGTCCTCCAGCCTGACTCATGTGATCCTCAACAAACACGGGCTCAGCACACGTATCCTCCACATCTTCCACTTGTCCTTCTGTCTTTCCTACCTCTCCAAAGTCTGGACCTTCCCATTCTGACACTTCTTCTTTCACAAAATTCTCCACTTTTGGTTTCACTTCATCATGAAAGTCAGAAAAATGTCCAAATAGTGGTTCGGTTTCCACCATACAGATATCTGTGAGGCACTCTGGTTTAATGACAGGTTCCACGTCTTACCACTTTTCTGTACAGATAGGCTCAACTTTTACTACACTGTGTCTGAGAGTCAGGCTACTTTCACTTTCAACGTTCAGTTTGTCATTTGTCTTGGCCTTGACGTCACATGACCATTCAAAACTGGGCTCTTTTTTTATTGACAGTTGTTCCTCATCAACACCCATGCTAGATTCACTTTCCCTACCTAGATCTATGTCATGTTTTACAACTTCCCTTTTAAAACTGTTAGTACAAAGACAAAGAGTACCGGTACTAGATCTAGATCTTGTCCCAGAACTAGGTTCACCTTTAACAACTATGCTATCAATCCCAAGATTCACACCTTCTCCAGAAGAACAAGGAACAAATAAATCACAAGTTTTCAAGCATCCACAGCCCGCCTTATCATTTCCAGAGTTAAGTCTATACATTGTTTTTATTGTGTCTTCCTCACAGTTAGCGTCCATTTGTTTAAATGTAACTAGATCTAGATCTAGATTTTAGATCTAGATTTCTAGATCAAGAATCTAGATCTAGGTCTAGATCTAGATCTAGTCTAGAATCTAGATCTAGATCTAGGTTCTAGACTAGATCTAGAACTAGAATCTAGATTCTAGACTGTCTAACTCTAGATCTAGATCTAGATCTAAATCTAGATCTAGATAAATCCAGTGTAGGAAATGTCAGCCATCTATAATCTAGATCTAGATCGAAAACTATTCTACTACTACACTTACACAGTCACACTGTTCACTGTCAATGATGACACTAACCTAACATATACACACAATTGCTTCGATAAACGAATAAACATTGCCATGAAGAGGAAAAGTCAAACTGACTTCATTACCAAAGTTTGATTCTGCACAATACATTGAAGCATAGAGACAGAGATTCTATTATTAATTATTATTATTGCGTCCATTTTATTTTGGCCGTTTTATTTTTGTATGATCAAACGAGTATAAAGAACATTAAAACAGTTTCAGCAGTATAAGAATAGTATGTAGG
>NW_004797286.1:738662-765188 GCF_000002075.1 Aplysia californica | reverse complement strand
TCCACGTCTTACCACTTTTCTGTACATCTATTTCTGTGATTTTTTTCCAGGTTCCACACGGTCTTCCCCTTGATCTCTTACCCTGTGGATTCCAATTCTACACTTTCTTTGTTATGCAGCTGCCTGACTTCCTTAGAGTATGTCCAATCCATCGCCACCGCCTTCTTCCTACCTCATCTCTGACTGGGATCTGTCTTGTTTTCCTCAACACTTCCTCGTTGGTGACCCTGTCTGTCCATCTGATCCTCAGTAACTTTCTAGACACTTGTTCAAGAAAACCTGGATCCTCTTTATGCACGTCTGGGATGCGTTCCATGTCTCACATCCATACAACAGGACTGACTTCACATTTGAATTGAAAATCCTCAGCTTGGTTTGAAGTGAGATATCTCTGGTCTTCCAAATCCAATCCAAAGATATGAAAGCATCCTGTGCTTTTCCAATGCGGGACTTTATTTCAGCACATGTTCCTCCCTCTCTGTCAATTATACTCCCGAGATAGCAGAAGGATTCAACGTCTTCTAGTGAATTTCCTTCTATTGTGACCTGCTCCTTTCGTTGTGCATCTGTCCTTAGGACTTTTGACTTTCCAGGGGTGGATCCTCTGTTCAACAGACTCCGATAGGCTGTTTAACCCTATCTTATTTATTTAAAAACAGAAACGACTTCAGCAGACTTTTGAATGAATCAAAAGATTTGATCTCTTTTAAATAACATCATAACAACTTGTGAGCTAGAGCAAAGACAGTCTGCTCCACTACCTCATACTTTAAAAAAATTTCATGAACTTATTTGTTGTTTTAACTGGCATGAATAATAATATGGCAGCTTGTAAATCAGGTTAGGGGCAAAGAATTTTTTTTCCTGCCATTGCCAATATACTGTTGTCATGGATGAAGCACTGCTGAAATGCGGTGTTTGAAGCAAATGCAGGACTTTCTTTGATGTCCCTTGTAGTGCATTTGACTTTCATAATGAATTCAAGGGAAAGGAGCGCTAGATACTAACAGATACTGGCTGTCTGTTCTAATTGTAATTGCTTGATCAAATACTGTTCAGCTGTGTTGATAAATCTGTGCATTTTCTTTGTGTTTTCATGCCTCATAAAAAGTCTGGATTGACAGCACCATTTAATTGATTTTTGTGTTTTTCTTGAGGTATATGCTGTGTCTTTTCCTGTCTGACAAAAGTGGCCTGGTGGCAAGTTTTGATTTGATGTGTACATGGGCATCTAATTATAAAGCCTCAAGGTTTGTGGCTTCTCCTGCTTGTTACAGTGCATGCATCTCCTTGCAGCAAGAATAAGCTTCAACTAAAAGTGATAAGTAGGTTGCACTCAGAAAAAAATTAAGCATAGCAATACATAATTTTGTGGTGGATTTCTGATTCTGTTGCTCTTTCACAGGAGGGTTTGCAGAGAGAGACTTAATTCGTGGTCAGACTTGCTCTGGCTGGCTGGAAAACAACTGTCGCTTAGGTTCTCAGTGCCCCTTTTCTCATCCAAGGTAAGTGTCAAAGCTGGTTTACCCAACGGCCCTCATTAGTTAGGGAGAAGTCTTTTTCAACCCCCTCGAATCGGGGCCATAATCTGCTTTACTAGTAAGAAAAGCCCACCTTTATTTGGGACACACAGTGTGCTGTCATTGCGTCCCAGTGCATTTGCAAAAAGGGATTGTGTTTTGGAACAGGGCAAGGATTGTGATGTGAGGGTGAGGGCAGGATGTCCTTCATTTTGCATAAACTTAAGGCCATGTGTTAAGTCAGGACGTCTTATTTTAAGTTTGTACAAAGTCTTTCCAGGTATTTATCACTATTCAATTGTTTAGAATGTGTTTTTAATTGGACATTAAAGTTGTTGAATCAATACAAATAATTTTGATAAAATTGCCCAATGGGCTGAAAAAAAAAGCCTTTTTCTTCAATTTCAATATTTTGACGAGAGCTTGATTTCACCACAACGACATACCTTTTTTTCCAACTCCTCTTTTTTTTTTTTTTTTTTAGATAATATGTTCAGTTTGTAGCCTAAGCTTGCATCGGGGTTGTTGAAAAGAATGCCATTTTAATATTTAAATATACAGTCAAACCTGTGTAAGACGGCCATCCATTGTCAAGGAGAAAAGTGGCCGTATAAGACAGGTGGCCGTCTTAGGCAGGACTGATCAAGATGAAGAAAACAAACCATTCCCATCCGAGGTCCCAATCGAAAGTAGCCGCTTTGTTGTTGTTGTTGGTGGTGGTGGTGGTTTGTATTTTGTTAGTAATTTTTATTTTGTTGCTGATTTTGCACAAGGGTGACAATAAAACGAAATGCATCAGACAAGGAAGACCGAGTGCCATGTTTAAACAAACACACGGGTCGCCACCACTTGGAGAACGAGCAACGCTTCTGTCACAAGTTCATGTTGACGTCCTTTGTTACTTTGTTACAGACTGGATAAACAGTGACCACTCATCTCACTTACGATTAGAGTAAGAGTTCTGGGCGGGGCTTATGGGTTATGAGGGATCACACGCTTACCTCACCAGCAGCTGAAAATTAGTAGCTATTGGTCAACAGTGGGAGGGGCCTACGCAACATGATCGGTTGGAGGGACTACCTAACGACAATGACAGGTGATTGGATTATGACGGCTCACCTACAACGCTAGGGGCCAATGCACAATTTATGACAAAAAGTAATGGAGTCACTAAGGTGGCCGTCTTAGACAAGTATTATTGCTTAGTGTGATAGGGGTTGTGTGTTAAAATATGGTGGCCGCGGCCGCGTTGGACAGGTGCCCGTTTTACACAGTTAAATTATCTAGAAAAAACGCAAGGGGGGAATGGAAAGTGTCCGTTTGTGCAGGTGGCCGTCTTATAGAGGTGGCCGTCAGGGCAGGTTTGACTGTACTGTTAACAGAACAGAAAGTTGTTGGCTTTCAGTTGAAAATGAAATCTTTATTTTAAAAGAACAACATGTCACAGCAGTTCTCTATGCTGCCTCTAAATAGCCTGACTTATCTTGAGCCAAATCCTATTTGAGAGAGATAAAATAGTCTAATTTTGAAAGGACACTGAATTTTTCTTCATGTCTTTCCCTGTGTCTATGGCAATTAAACACTGTATTACATATTTTAAGTTTTCCTCAGATCATAGCACCCAAGCTAGGTCAAGCCATGCACGTAATTCTGATTTCTGATGGG
This sequence comes from Aplysia californica, assembly GCF_000002075.1. Lineage (NCBI taxonomy): Eukaryota > Metazoa > Mollusca > Gastropoda > Aplysiida > Aplysiidae > Aplysia > Aplysia californica. The sequence goes on along the minus strand of NW_004797286.1, from coordinate 762,003 downwards.
GGGGACTCATGTTTAGTTAAATCGTTGTACTGCATGAGACATACATTTTGTGTCTTTAGTTGTCTTTCTCTCTGGCAAGCCGCTCGCGGTCGGAACTGCTGTCCTGGTGAGCCGCTGACAGCGGCTAGGGCATATTCCTTTACGACGACTTCAACATCAAATTATTTTTCAGCAATTGCCGATAACAGGTTTCTTCTACCGGAAGTTCATTCATTAGAGTTCAGACATTGCATAAGATATATGAATATGCCAATATATGTACATTTTACATTTCATTTTCTGTTCACAGTGGTGGGAAATAATGAATTCGAAAAGGTAGAATTTGGCTTGGGTGTAAGCTTTTGGATAGGTCAAGTCTCTTTTGCCAAAGTTTTGTCTGAAAGAGTTGGTTAAACCAAATATTAATTTCTTTTTCATTTTTTCTTCAGTATATGAAGCTGGACCCTAGACCTTGCCTGCAGTGCTCAAAGATCTGAGTCCTCATTTCTTTTTTGCTGAATAAAATTTCAACCTGGAGAACGTTGAAAAAAGAATGCTCATCACTCGTGGAACTACTTGCCTGTGTAAAGGATGCAGCAAGTAAATACACTTGCTGAAAATACTTAATTAAAAATTGTTTGTTGTTAATGTCTATTATCCTCTGTCCTTTCTTCAACATGCAAAACATTTCCAGATCTTGTATAAGAGAAGACAAAAAAAATTGAAATCTCAATTGATCTTCCAAGTTGAATGTGATCAGTGTTGGCTCTAAATGGTAGAGGTTCAGAGAAAGAGCATAGAATTGGCATGACAGGTTTATTTGCTACTTTTCAGAACGTACATGCTGGTTGTGTGCTTTTCTCTGAGAAAAATTTTCAATGTTGTCTATTGAACATGTTTATTTTTCTGGCTTCGGGAACATATTCAGCAAATTAGAATGGTATAATTCATATGATATGGATTGCTGCTGTAAAATCACTTTCTTGAATTGCAAATGAGACTGAACAGATTTAAAGCAAAAGATAGAGAATGACGTGGTATTTCCCAAGGGAACGATCGCTATAGCTTTAAAATAAGTTTGTCATAGAATGACAGTAGCATAACGTATTTTGAGTTGAACCGTACCTGATTCTATTTAATAATATACTGTCTGGCTATTAGGTAGTTGCTAGATTTATGGTTCTTTAAATTTTTTGTGTGCTTATGTTTATATCTTAACACATAGTATTGTCAGCTTAGACTGGTACAGTAAATAATTGGTGTGTGTAAGAAGTATCATTGAACGTGTGAACAGCACATTTCATTTTTGTTAAGGTAAGGTATATTAAGCTTTGAATCAGAGTTTTCCATTCATTTGCCCCAGTGTCAGCTTTAAATTAATTCACATGAAAGCTTTGTTCCTTGATATTCTCTTGTAAAGTTGTAAAGCAACTTTATCATTCCATTTCTCTTTGACAGTCTTACACACGTTCATAAATAATTGTAGTAGTCTTGACGTGTTTGGTTTCTCTAGTGCTCTGAGTTGTAGTCTGTGGTCTTCATTATGGTTCTTTTTGGCTGGGGGCAGTTACATTTGTGTTTTATTAGCCGTTTGATAGAAATATTACACTCTACATTTTCAATGTATTTATCTTTGAACAGTTTGGAAAGTCTAAATATGTTCACATACAGTGACCATATTTAGTGGGACTGGATAATTTTTTCCAAAAAAAAAATGTTGAAAGGTGTTTTGGAGGAAAATATTGCACTAACACAGAAACAGCAATATATGTGTTTGTCTTCTTCAGAAATCTGAACTGTTTAATATCTAGTCATGTGTGATTTTTGTCCCCCTTCAAACTGACAGCATTTTCATGTATGTTCATCTGGTCAGACCTGAGAAACCTATCAGTCGTGCTGTGGTCATCAGACAAGACCTTGTGATGGTGTATATGACTCTGAAGTTTGGTTGAATGTGTGCTTGTTTTGAGGAAGTCCAGGCACTCAATTGTCTATATTACCACAATGTATTCCGGACTAGTTTTGAATTATATCTGTTCATGTAGCTCTACTCCACTGGAAGGTGAATGTGATCTCTTGGGTTGGGATTGAGGGGGATATGAAAGGAACATTTTGTTATGTTATATATTGGGGGGACAATTTGTTCTTCCTGGACTCTGTTGAAGTCAAAAGATTGCTTGATAGAATAAGTTTTGAAATGAAGTTTTGTCCCTTTTCTGAACTTCCTTTGGGACGTATTTCTGAAAAAGTCTTTATGTTAGTAGTTATTAGTTTTGGAAGTTGCCATCTTTCCTTTGTAAGGAAAAAAAATCAGATATATTGCTGTGTCATCATTATGATTATTGCCTGAACTGATGAAATCTCTGCTCTTGACAAGATGGTGAGGCTAAAGGAAAAATAAGCAAGCAGCTAATGTTGGTTTGAACTCTCATATCCTCAGTGAGCGTTCATTCTTACATTTTTTCAGTTGCGAGCTAGAGAAGTGAAGAAGAGTGTCTACGCTGCACATATCTGTGATAATCATCAATAAGTCATTGTGAATAGCTCAGAATTTTCACCCAATTTGAACAAAAATTGTTCATTTGCTATGGAGAAGAGAGTTGCTGAATGTATGCCTTTTTGCCATATTGTTCGTTAGAAGGATAGTGATTGTCTGAGTAGAATGTATTCACCATAAGTATGAATTCTCAATCAAAAAGTTCTCCTGTGTGAATGATATTACATTTTTGCCGAAAAGTGCCTGATACTATCATGTATTTGGGTTCGGGCAAATCATGTTTTGTAATGCTTCACTGTAAACTGTTGCCCTTACACCCTGTGCCCATTGTGTATATCATGTGTCTGTGGATTTAATATGAAAATTTAAAAAAAAAAAAGTAACAAAAAGGGATGGGAAAAGAGGTCACTAAGCCTTGGCCTCAGAACATTGAAAACAATGCCTTTACGTTGTGGGGACGATATTTATAGAGGCTGTGATTTGATGTGTTGTTTTTGCATTGACTTTTTTTGGTGAAAAAGTACCTTCTCTACCGTGGTGCAGCAGCTTTTTTTTTGTGTTTTTCATCAAGACATTCGTTCAGTGACTGCCTGTATGCTCTTAAAGACTAGCCAGTTGTTCTTAAAAGTCTTTCTTTTCATAAGTTTTGTCTCTAAAAGTCTTACTCTTACCTGTTGACTTTGAAGTCATTGGTACAGCAAGGCTAAAAATTTTCTAGTGTGGGGCCAAGGCTTATGATTTTTAAACCTGTGAAAAAAAAGTTCTGTACAGCTGTATCCAGCAATGGTGAAAATTACTGGTCTATTTATTGTGTGAATGGTCTGATATGAGAGGAATGCAAGGTATGATAATGAAGTGTTTGAAAGTGTATAAATACAGGATTTTCTGAATGGGAATATGTAATCAACATTTTCTATTTACCATTTTGTCTCAAAGTTGCCTCAGATGTAATTACAGGTGAGCAATATGGGAGGTGTACATGGGATTTATGTGTGTAGAAGATATGGATTACTTGTGCAATAGAACAACAAATGCCTTGTGACAATAACATGTCTGCAGTATTTATGCCCGAACATATGTTTAAAAAAGGGTGATGCAACATGCAACATGCTGGCATTTGGATTTTTATACGTTTTGTCATATTTTGTCGTATGGACATCATGAGGAAGCTTTGAAAGAGAAGCAGTTTTAAAACAAAAGGTTCCTTACTTTTAAGTAAGTCTGGTATATGAAGGGTGTTTTTATTTGTTTACGCATTACACCCTTTGAGAAGCCCTCTTGCAGGGTTTATAAAATTACTAAGAATGAAATTGAATTGAGCAGAAGTTGTAGCGTTTATGCTGTGCCTCAAAATTTCTTTTAGCAGATGAACTGAAAATAGTGAAAGTTTAAAGTTTCGAGATGTAAACAATTGTTTAATTTGAAAACTTTTGAGAATGAGGATCATTTGGCTGAAAAATGAAATGTTTTATCTTTTTTTACCACCCTGAAGAAGGCAGTTCAACAGAATGGTGGAAAGAAAAAGAAAACTTTCAAGATATATGCAATTTTTTTATCTCCATGTAGTATTTTCCTAAAGCCCTGTAAATTTTTAAAAATGTTTTGAAATGTTGAAAAATAGAATTTCTCTTCGTATCAAAAACTCTTCATTGTCCTCATTGGTTTTAGCCATTTTAAGAGGCATTGGAAACTAGAATGACTGAAGATGAGGAAGAGACTCATCTATAATAAACATTGTTTTTCCAAGATATTTTTAAATATTAAGAAAGAGAATTTAAGAAACTAGTTTCATCTGTTGAAATAGCTTTATTGGAAAATGTTTTCCCTCACACTCACCTTTTTTTCTGTTGTTCCCTGACCAAAGGGACATACATCAGTCTTTTAAGCTCACAGGGTGAGAGAGAATTTACCAGCTAGTTTCCTTTTCGTATTACCAAGGGTGGAGTTTCGAAGAATGGAAACATAGCATGTGCAGACTTTGGAATCTAGGTTGAATGTTGAATGTTGTAATCCATGTCTAATGCTGGTTGATTCCTGTTACTGAAGGAATGTTGGTGTTGGTGCCTAACTCGGTTCTATTTTATTTATTGAGAAACTTCTTTATTCTTGCAGACTTACTATAAGTCCATTATTTTTCTTACCCTGTCAAGACACATAATGTGTTAAAGCTTTTGGTCACCAACAGAAGAACAGTTCTTCTCTTTCATTTTTGGTTCTTTTAGAAAGATCTGATTACAAATTTTTTTGGTGCTGAACTCAGCCTGTCGCTCATGCGCACAGCAATGAAGTTATATCATGTATAACCTACAAGATAGTCTGTGCATTCAATTTTAAAGGTTTACCCCATTGTGGAATAATGGTGTTTTCATATATGGCAAAGATGGGAGGTATTTCTGAAATGTTTCTTTTATCTGTGACATGTAGGGACTACTCCGTGCTCCCATGGGTCTGTGAGTAAAGGGGAGTGACCCCTTAGTGTGGGTGGGCTTTCGCTCCAGCTGTGCGGTTAAAGTTGGTCAAGACCGCAGGGATGTGAATTTTGAGAACATTCTTAAAAAAGGAAGATCAGTTTCATGACTGGACCCACATGTGAAGATAAGTTGCCTTTCTTTTTTTGTTGACATTTTCTTTTTCCTCCAAAATTGAAATTTTAGGACAATTTCCGGTTAAAGCTAGCCCATCTTGCCATGGTCATTGTGACGGAAATCAAGAATTCATCTGAAATGAAGGCACTTCCTTTTGTTGCTTATGACTTGGAATTACATGACACTGTAATATTGTTCTAAGTTATATCCTAATCTATAGAGAGAGGGCAAAAACTTTTGCACTTGTCTAAAAAAAATTTAAAATGTTGGCCAAAATGTGGTCTGAAATTGTTCACAATATGTTCTCCATAATATATCTTGAAATCAGAACTGAATGTTCTGGTCTGGTTTATCGTGTGCTCTGCCTGTAACAGCAATGGGTAGATTTATAAATGCATTTATTTCATTTATTGAGTGTTTATTATCTAGATATATGTGTAAGAGCACGAACTTTTCCCTTCCCTACAACCTGAATTTATTTTTTCACTTGTGTGAGTGAAATGAAATGCTCTCCAGTGCGAAGAAATTGCCCCCCCCCCCCCCCTCGTTTCCTCTCATTCTCTCTCTCTCTCTCTCTCTCTCTCTCTCTCTCTCTTTCTCTCTCTCTCTCTCTCTCTCTCTCTCTCTCTCTCTCTCTCTCTCTCTCTCTCTCTCTCTCTCTCTCTCTCTCTCTCTCTCTCTCTCTCTCTCTCTCTCTCTCCTCCCTTCTCACGTGAACATGAAGAAAGTTAAAGCTAAAATGATATGGAATGTGCTGGCATGCTGGAAAGACCAGCCCTGTTGGCACCAGGTTCCTTTATTGTTTTCTCTACAAGAATTTAAAAAAATTTTTGTGCCCTCTTTCAACTTCCCCAATCATGTGCTGTTTATTTTTTATCTTTGAAAACTGTCTTGTTTCCTATGGTGCCATTGTGAATGCACACGAGTTGGGACTGCTAAAGCTGAGAACTGGACTGGCTATTATTATAGAAACCAGCCACAATTTCCTTTTAACAGCATGCTCTCTTGTCTGTTTTAGTTAATTTTTTGGAGTATTTTTAAGTTCCCTCCTTTACAGTACAGCTCACCTCACCTCACTAACCAATACGGAATTTGGGCCTCTCACTGGTACTGGAGGTAGCGTGAGGAGACATTTGATGCTGTTCACTCTAAAGTTAGTTTTACCCACTTGACAGTCCGGATGTGCTGCTGAGCTCTCAACCTCACTGGTCACTGACTGAAAGAATGGAGGGAGGGGGTGTGACCTCCGCGCTCACTCTTGTCGTGTTGTCTCTTTCTGTTTTGCTAACCTCTTTTGATGGGCTTCAAGACTTCTTAAATCTGAATTTTTTAAGGAGGAAAAAAAAATCACAAAGACACAACTTATTGTTACTGTTACTTGTCGGACAAACTGTCTTGTCATAGCTTGTTCACTTTCGTCTGACTGCGTAAAACAAAATTCTAGCTTATTGAGGAATTTTCCTATGCCCACGAAACTTTGCATGGCTTTTCTGCAGGCCTGTGACCAACAAAAATATATTTAAAAAATCTTGACTCTGTAATAAGAAAGTTTTCTCTTTGGGGCCTTTATTAAAAAACCGCTCTTTGAATGCATACACAGGATCACTAAAATAACTGACTTAAGTAGCTTTGCCAACAAATTGCTCATTTTGAGATGGTGACACTGCCCTGCCCTGACATTTCAGTGTAAGCTTGTCGATTTCATCCGTCTAGACGTCTCCACATACTCCATGGGAGTCTCAAAAATACTGGCCCCCTCTCTTGAATCGAGTTTTTTAGGTGAACGTTAAAGAGTGGTGTTGAGGAAAATATGTCAATTTAAAATTGTTTTAGGTGAATGCTATAAATCCTCTTTTATTTTTTTGAGTCTTATATTTCATTGAACCGGATTTTGTTAGGTGCTAGGTTCACTGTATAACAAACAGCCTTTGAGCAGTATTCAGTATGTAGGCTACTGGTACATGTACTTCTACAACCAAACTAATGCTGTGTATTGTCAAAGAAAGTGCCCACTGATCTCTGATTTAAGATGCTGTGGCTGCTCGAGAATGAGATTGGAAGAGAACTTTGATTTATATTGTTTTCCTTTGTGAATCATAGTTTTTGTTAGTATCCATCCATTTTTTTTGGTGATTTTTCTCAGGATCATACATGTATTTGTCATGGTGTTCTTGCTTGTTGATCTGAACATTATTTTATTGAAACTGTATTTTTCCTCTTTTCTCTCACTGTTCTTTTCCCTAGTAACTCGTGTATATCTATTATTCGAGGAAAGGTGTTCTTGTTGATCTACAGTACCTGTATGGGTAAAAAAAAATTTGTCTTGTTCCTCCTGTTTGGATTACATTGGTAGTGTCTTGAATGAGAGTTTGCATTTTGCTGGTAGTGATTAATTAATTAATACCAATGTTTGTACAATTTTAGAAAAAGAAACCTATGGGTTTTTTTTTGTATCTAGACCCATCTGTCGTCTCTTGGTTTACTCCTCTGTTAGATCAGTATGAAGCTTGTTGGGCTGCTGTGTGTGACACAGTGGTTTGAAGCCCACGCAGGGAATTCCTGGACTTTGGTCTCTAAAGGTCTTCATGGCTCTCCTACTTCACTGTGTCCAACTTTACATATACTGCCTCTTTGAAAGACCTTTGTGTGGTGGGAGGTGCTTTTTATGGGACTGTACTTTACAGCATGATTATTACCTCATCCTCTCTATCCGCCCCCCCCCCCCTCTCTCTCTCTCTCTCTCTCTTTCTCTCTCTCTCTCTGTCTGTCTCTCTCTCTCTCCCTCCTTTCCCCTTTCCTCCTAGGATAACTGTTAGGTGTCTCTTTTTGTATATGATGCTATTATGGCCTTCCTTATCAGCAGTCATGTGCTGCTGTCTTTGCCTTTTGTATTAGATTGATGAAAATTCCTTTTTCTTCTCATTTTTGCTATTTTTCTAGGGGTCAGGCTGCATCATCTTCGTATGAAAACACTACAAAGGTCCCCCCTCACTTCCCCTCTTCCAGATTCATAATGTGCAGTGAAGCCAATTTTCCCTCTGAAACTCTAAAGACTATTGTTCTTTTGAACATAATGTGCAAGTTAGATATTTTTCAGAAATCATGATCAGATTAAACCACTTTGTTGTTGCTTCTTCACTGTTCACATTTTTGAAGAGAAGTCAGTTTATTAGCCAGGTGAAATTTGTTTTGTCCTTTTGAAAAACAGATGTCTGTTCTTTGGTTGAAAAAAAAAAATGAGACAGGGTTTCATTTTCTATCCTTTGCCTTTTTATTTATTCTATGATTTTCACAAGTCTCATTATTTCTCCCACTCACCTTCTCCTGGCCCGTTCAACATGTGCACTGCTCCCTCAGTACTTTCAATTCCCCGTTTTCCGGCCAGCATCACTGGTCTCCCGCTTTAGCAAAAACATGTAGTTTTTTCCACTCTCCTAAGCCCCCTTTTCTCTTGCCAAACTGCTTCTTAATCTTTTAATAATATTTCGAGGCTGCATTGTTTTAAGTATGTATATTATGTGTGTGTGTGTCAGTTGGGGTGGGAGGGTAGACTTTTATAGGAGCTACTCTACCTTTCTACCTTCCTTGAACTGATTATGAATGTATGATGTGAACTAATGCAGCCTTACTGTGTACTTGGTAAGACCGTGATGTTAGGAGAAGTTGGAATTGATATCTGTGGTTTAGTGGTTAAACACTTCACTGTCGCATGCAGGAGACATGAGTTCAATCTGTGAGTGGGGAGAATCTTTATCAAGTATCTCAGTCTTTCTGCTGGTATGTTGTATCCCTCTGAGCCTGGGTTGGCCCTGTCGTCAGACAGCATTGAAAACCCACCTCCTGATAAATGATTGTGTTGATTAGGGGTTGTAAAAGAACCTACATTTATACAAAAACAAAAGGCCTACATTTATACAAAAACAAAAGGAAAAAGGACAAGTTTATTGGTTCCCTCCCTCATAAAACGGAAACGAATAAGAGAGCGATTGTGAAAGTGTAGTGACGTAGCAGTTTCTTTTGTTGCCTTTACTAGATGTTACCTTTGCCGTGAGTGAGCGAATTAGTGTCCTGTTTTTCCTCTGCAAAAAGAATTTCTCCTCTTAATTGATGGAGTATAGTTTTTTCAAAATGCTGATTGAATAATGGAAATGGAATTGTTTTTACTTCTTAAGTCTACGTCTTGTGTTTCAAAGTTAAACCATTTGAGAGACTGCAACTGTTGGCAGTGAGTGGCTTTTTTAGTACATGACAGGAGTGCTCATGTCTTATGAATACTTGCATCTAGGTTATGTATGTGTGATGGAAATATTTTATTGAGTTTTATACTTGAAAGAGTTTGACGTTGAATGGTACAGTGATTTTAGTGGTGAGAAAAGGTAATGTACGAGTGAATGGGTTCAGTGAGTTTGGCTGTTTGAGTTTGTTAAAAGTGTGTGTAACATCGATTGCAACTGACATTTCCGTTGGAAGGAATGTCATGAATCAGATAAAAAGTTATTAATGATATGAACTTGAGTTGAATAGTTTTAAATATTGGGTACCATAATTGAGCTGACATTAAAAAAACAAACTTGTAATGTGATTTATAGTTCTCTTGCTGTGAAATTTTCTGGCTTGGTTTAATAGCAAATCCTGGAATCTGAGCAATCTGAGAACTCGATAGATAAACATAAAGATGAAGCGTAAAAGATTTTTGCTTCCATTACTAGTTAGGGACAAGATCAAGAAGGATATTAGCCAGTACAGTTGATTAAATTCTATTACTTTATGAACCTTTATTAGTACACTTGTACCTTTCTAACGGCAGTTGTGTCAATGAGACAGGTTAGTCTGTCTGTCAGCTCGTTTTTGCAGAATGTACTGAATCTTGTGCTTGTACTTTTTTAAAGTACCAATGGCTCGAGACCATGCCGTCAAAGCAAACTTGAAAATGTTTGTCAACGAATCATTGCCAGAAATGTGCAATATGATTCGTGTTACATTCCATTGTTGGAGTAACTTTTAGAGACCTAATAAAGTGGGATTAAAAAAGACAAAACAAATGTTGTTCCTTTGAATTGTATTACTTTGTTTAGTTGTTGATTTTCTTGCTTATTCTAAACACTATTTTTAGTTAGTTGGGAAAGCCTACATATTTTACTTGCCTTTCTTCTGTTCTTTCCTTACCTTTTCTCTAGAGTTTTGTAGAATGATCCTATCTTTTTAACAACTTACTGTATCTTTGCGGTGAATCATGAAAATGGTTGTGTGGAAAAAGTCGACACTGCAACTGCCAGTGGTGGGAAAGTGCCACTGGTAGTGGTAGGTCCTACTTTTTTCCCTTCTAATCTGTTTTTTTCTGTCTGTCTGTCTCATACTTTCCATGCACTAAATGACCGTAATTATTTAATGTGTAGCAATTGCAACTCTGTTTACTCGACATTGAGGAAATCTAATGAAACAAGTTTTGCTATCATATGTATTGCAATATGATGGTATTTAAGGACCTTTTTCATATATTTAGAATATGTTATTGCGCACATAGTGAAATATACATATTTAGCGGATTTCCGCTACCGCCATTTCCTCCGCTAAACTCCGCTACCGCCTATCGTAGGCTTGTTGGAGATCGACAAACACAGCTGTTGTCTGTTCCCCTCTTTGAAATCCATCAATGATTTTCTGTGTGAGCCTGAAGAGCTGGTCTTCTGTCCTGCCTTTTGACCTGAACCCTGCTTGACACTGTGATATCAGACCTGAAGACTCAAGCCACCAATAAAGACGAGAATTGAGGATTCTTTCACAGAGCTTGCCAATACAGGACGTAAGTGATATTGGGCGGTAGTTTTCAGGGTCATTGGCCTTCTTTCCTTTCTTTAAGAATGGGTTTATAGTAACTAGTTTCCATGCTTTAGGCAGATTTCCCTCAGTCCATGTTCTGTTGTAGAGCTTAAGAAGTAGCAATTTGGCTTTTTCACCAAGGTTTTGTAGCATCTCATTGTGTACTTTATCAGGACCTGGGCTTTTTCGCTTCTTTAGTTTCTTGATTGCACAGTCCAACTCTCGATTAGTTAAGAAGTCGTGGAAGATACTCGGTGTCATCAAATCTCTCTCTTTTCCTTTCAGAACACTCAGTAGACCCCTGCCCAGGTCATTCCTTTTGCTGCTCTTGTTAATGGAGGCAAAATGTTTATTGAAGTGTTCGGCTTTTTTTAACTCGCTGGTGAGAACTTCGGTTTCTGTTTGTAGTGGTTTGGGGTTTTCTTTCCTTTTTTCGCCAGTGAGGTTATTTAGAAGTGACCAAGCTTCACGTCCACCTTGATGTAAATTGAGTCCCTCACACTTCTGCATCCAGGCTTCCTTCTTAGATTCCTTGGTACCAAGTTTAGCCTCTGCTACGGCCTTTTTGTATCTAATTTTCTTGTCCATATTTTTTAGATCTTTCTCATATTCATGTCTGGCATCATTTTTAGTTTTTGTAGCTTTCTCCAAGCGCTCGTTCCAAAAGGGTTTACAGTTGGTTCTGCACCCCTGTTGGATACTTTTCTTTGCAGCATCTAAGATGGTGGAGGTGAGTTCACTATTAAGGGGGTGTAGCTATGGTCAACACCCAAATGCTACGGTTTTTGGTCTAACGCTTGCTTTTCTGCATCAAAGGGTGTGACATAGTACAAAAAAAGGTTATCAAGCAAAAAATTCAAGATTTTAGCATTAGTAATCTCGAGCCATCAAAAATAAAGGATTGGTTCAGCATTTTTAAAACCAATTTTATATTTTGTCAATCATCAACACTCATCAAGATAGAAGCCTAATATTTGGCATGGCGATTACTGTTGGTAGGTAGAACAACCTTACAGAGCCAAATTTGAATGTTCTGTACTGACTTGTGAGCCTTACAGTCCTTGCTATGCTCTACATTCAGGTCTCCAATGTTTTAAGATTTTGTAAAATAAAACAGGCCTAAAACTCCAAATGTGTTCCATAAACAGCAAAAATGCTCCTGTAAAGTTATAGAGAAATGTGTATAAAAGATTGTGTCCAAATGTGAAACAATTCTGACAGTAACTTTCTGAGATCTACTCAATATAGTTTTGCAACCTGGTCAGATAAACAATTCTGAGAAAACTGCAAAGAGAGATAATTTTTGGTGAAGATTTTCCTACATTGCTACCTCTCTTAAATGCGTTTTCCAGCTATTTATAAGTTTGATAAAGGAATTAGGCTTCTAAAGATGGATCCTTGATATTGATATCTATTAAGATACTCCAAAATCCGAAAACTGATATTTTTTCAAAATATTTACTGATCTGACCAGTGGATCCCCTTAAGGGCGTCTATACTTTTATTGTCTAGATCATCCAGTTTAACTGTGTCCTCAGCTGTTTTTCTGAAGAGATCCCAGTTTGCCTTCTTGAAGTTCCAACGGGTTCTTCTTTTCCTTTGTCTGTGTTTCAGTATACTGATTTGGGTGAGAACAGGACGATGGTCACTAGATATACAGTCTAGCACCTCTTCACTGCAATTGTTGTGTAAATCAGCAGAGACCAGGGTGAGATCTGGTCTGTGGAGGGTCCCATGTCTCCTGTGAAGAAGTGTTTTGATTGAATCCTCATTTTGAAGAAGGATGAGGTTAGAGGACAGACATAGTTCTTCAATCCTCTTACCTGTGTTGTTTTGGTCAGCATAGCCCCAAAGGGGGGAGTGTCCATTAAGGTCACCAGCTATGACCGTCTTCTTAAAGATAGTGCTCTGTTCCAAGAAGTTCAGAGTGCTACTTGGGGGACAATAGATGTTATAAAGTATGAGCTTGCTGTTGCCATACCACAGGGTGGCTTTATCATATGTGCGTCTGTGGGGTGCCAATTAAGGAGCTCTACTTCACCCTGGATGTCATTTCTGATATAGGTTATAATCCCTTGGCAACCTTCACATTTACATGGATAAGGGGTATACCCAGTGATGTTTATGTCACAGGCGTCACAGGATGAATGGAGAGTTTCCTGTAATAGAGCAATGTGGACTTTCCTTTCATACAAAATTTTCCCCAATTGTGTTTTCTTCTTGTCCAAGCCACAGACATTTGCCTGAAGAATATTGAAGTCTATAAGCTTCTCTTTTCCGTTACCAGTTGTAGGGGGTGTTTTCTTCTTGTTTTTTCCATTTTCTCTGCTTTCTGCTTTTCTTTTTCTTCCAATAACCATCCAGTCCAGGCCAGCTTGGTTGCCCAATAAGACCTGGGGGAGACCTTGATTACCGAGGCGGCGTCTCGGCTCGTGTGGGATTCTATCATTTGTGAATAGCATCTAAAACTGGTGGTTCTGTGATTTTCCTTCCATCCCGGGGTAGGAGATAAAGCAGTGGCTGTAGGTGCAATGCCACAAACAAAAACCCAACTCCATCACAGAGATTGTAAGAAAAATGAATGGGTATGTTGGTGTCTGTTGTATTATATTGAGAAGTTGTTTGAGGAGATAAAGAAGAGAAAGACGCTATTAAGAGCATAGTTGCTGTGTGTTGCTGAAATACAAAAATTATAATATAATAATATTAATAATAATACTAATAGTAATAGTAATAATAATACCAATTGGAAGCTAGATTCCCCCCCCCCTCCTACCAGAGCAACCAAGTCCTCTCATACGAGAGATGGGGGCAGGGGAAGGTATGGCAGATCCCAGAGGGTTAATGTTGTCAACAAGCAAGACGCAAATGGTCTCTGCACATTCTCCGCAGTCATAGGGCTCTCCGATAAGTGCATGCTTAATACATGTATGTAGCTGGGTATTCCCTACGTCACATCCAGTACAGTGCTGACAATGAACCTCTGCTTTCCACACCACCAATACCCGTCCCAACTCCAGGTCAAAGAAAGATTGTCGATGGAGAGAGGAGAAAAGAAAAGTTGATAAATGTAATAAAGTAAAACAATAAAGACAATAAATAGAAAGAGTAAGAAACATAGTAAAGTAATACGTCTCTTTTCGGGGTCACCCCTTGACCCGTTAGCTTCCTCTTTTTCTTTTCCTATTCGAAGAGTACTAACCCCCCCCCCCCCAACCACGAAGAGGTGGGTCTATTTGGGGGGTTGGGGGGGGGGGGGGCACACGAGTACCTTAACAATATTGTTATTGACCAATTTAATATAATACGATAATGCATGACACAAAATAACGGAACCCTCGGTTTTCGTAATAACTTTTAAATGAAGGCATAAAATTTGACCAAATTTAGTATCGGGAACTTGGTTCATGCAAAAACCTAAAAGTGTATGAGGTTTAGTCTATAAAAAACAAAACAATTGACGAGGGATTTTCGAAACAACCTCTAAATACAAAATAAGCTTATGCTCCAATCAAATCAGATCCTGTTCTGTTTTTCTCTTGAAACCTTCGATACACCGGTAATCTGTATTTAGATCTATTTAAGATATTTTCTATTTTAAAACCGGCATGGTATTGTTTTAACACTAAGTCAAATCGTAAAATACAGCAATTTTTTTTTCATTTATAAACAATAAAAATACATATCATGTACTAATGTAGATCTAGATCATTCCTAGCACCCACTCCCGTGTGAATGCAGCTTAAGGCGTTTTACATAACGGCGTGTCTACGTGTACTGTACGCGGGCACCTAGCCTCAGTGTCTACATACACGGTAACCCGCAACAGGCACGTGCACGTAGTCTCAGTGTCATGTACACGGTAACCGGGCAGTTCAGAACTCCAAATTCAGTTTATGTCATCCGGTGTTGCCTTCAACCCCAGCCCTCCCCCGACTGTACCTTAAAAAAAATAATTCCCCCTTCCTGAGCTCTATACTTCGTAGCGCACAGACTTTGAATGAACTATGGTGACCCCAACTGGTACTCACAATGTGATGTAAAAGCACAGGTTCACTGACCGGTAACGATGGCCAGCCCGACAAGACGCGTGTATAACTTTCTATTTGTATTTCAACAAATGACAGCACAGGACAAATATTGGTTTATTTTCATTCCGGTTACCGTGTACGTAGATACTGAGACTAGGTGCCCGGTTACCTTGTATGTAGACACATGCATCAAGTACGAATAATATTCCCGAGCGCACACACACGCACACACACTCACATACACCTCACACTCGCACACGCCTACTTTCTTATCACACGCGCACGCTTACACACATTAAAATTAGATAAAGGCCTAGCCCAGAGAGGGCCAATCTTCTCGGCCTAGCCTATGTCTCAGTTTGTGTTGTACATGATGCATTCCGGCCTGAATTTCCGGTTTTATAGCTTTAAGAGTAGGCCTACGCTCAGTAGGTTTGAGCTGGGCCAATACCATGATTTATGTAGGCTTATCGGCTCTGCACTTGCACCATTTCGTATTAAAAATTCTGTTAAAACTAAAGCGTTGATGTATTTTTGCCTAAAATTGCAAGAAATTGCGAAAATTGCCAAAAATTGCGGGTTTATTGCGGAACTCGACGAAAAACGCGACCGCAAGACGCGATTTCCTGGGGGCCCAGCTCTGAGAGTACGTTTCACGCGAACTGGCGGCTTTGGCGGCAAGCGGAATTGTGAATTGTATCACTAAGGCTCGACCGACTGGAAAATGAAGATCTATTTTCCCTTTCGTTACCACCCAGAAGTTTGTCAGTAATTGTCTGATAAAGCAACATTTATTGTAACATGCAGGTTCGGCATTACAAACGTGGTGTCGCCATGAAAATAAATCAATATTTGTCACCGTGCTGTCACTTGTGGAGGTAAGACCAAAAAGAAAGTTATGCAAGCGTCTTGTCGGGCTCGCCATTGTGACCGGTCATTGAACCTGCGTGCGTTCTGAGCGCTTCGAAGTACAGGACTCAGGAATGGGGAGGGGGGGAGATTATTGACTTTTTTGAAAGACGCACCCGGGGATAGGGGGAGGGCTGGACGCAACACCAGAGGACAAACAAACTGAAACTGAAAGCAAATGTTTAATGTTTAGAATTTTTATTACTACCTGATCTACAGCTCTCTGCAAAGTAAAGTGTGCGTTGGTGCATGCCTTGTGTGAAATCGCGAACCGTCATAACTTGTAAGCGTGTTATGGAACTTAGGGGACTAAAGTGTTCGCGTTTAATTGGATTGGTGACAGTAAATTAGATCTCTATATATTAGCTTTCTGTTCAAGATTCGCAGATTTTCAGTATCACTGCTTCTTGCTCTCCCACATTTCTTACACCTCTCTCACTGAATAGGTCTACTTGGGCTATTCTACTCTACTTTGAGTTAGAGCATTAACTTTTGTCTTTCACGTTTATTATATTGGCCTATATACATATCTATCTATCTATCTATCTATCTATCTATCTATCTATCTATCTATCTATCTATCTATCTATCTATCTATCTATCTATCTATCTATCTATCTATCTATCTATCTATCTATCTATCTAATATCTATCTAATATCTATCTATCTATCTATCTATCTATCTATCTATCTAATATCTATCTATCTATCTATCTATCTATCTATCTATCTATCTATCTATCTATCTATCTATCTATCTATCTATCTATCTATCTATCTATCTATCTATCTATCTATCTATCTATCTATCTATATATATATATATATATATATATATATATATATATGATATGAATCATGACAGTCGATATTCTGGTTCTAGGCTCAAAACAATTTTCCTTTTTATATAGTATATACCGGGGAATATGATGAAGGGAAAATATAAATAAGTCGCACAAGACCCCAGGCGCCACCACTTTTTGTACGTAATCAAGATTGTAAATATTTGGTACGTGACTCTTACTTGAAATTATCTCTCAGACCCTCAAATTGGTGTGAAATAACCTTGTTTTGATAAGTTGATGGTTTTTATTTCTGCATTCTAGGGTTCAACAGTATAATAATAATGGGTGTTTCGCGAAAATGGGCTTCTGTGGCGATCACCCGAAAAGTTCCTCCTTTTTTAAAATTCTGAGTTGAGACCCATGGATTATATGATAAAAACAACTTTCAGAGACAGCTCACACATAAACAAATTTCTTCAGTTAAGTGTCACTCGTTCACACTTTGCTCAAATTTATTCATAGACGTCTGATAGTTCAAAATGAACAAAGTATGACTTAAATAACATGGCCCAGGAGCCAATTGTTTTACATTTTTTCTAAAGACAAAGGGAGGCAAAATCGACCAAATTTCATCAACTTCAAAATGTCACAAAAATTCACTAAAGATTGACAGATACACATTATACGCGTCACATTAAAGAGTAAGAAAAGTTCTTTTTCATGAAATTAAAAGTAATCTGAGCAAACGTCAGTGTATGCATCTCCAGGGTCTTCAAAATGCTCAAACACATAAAAATCGGCAAATATGACAATCTTTCAATTTGCACAAAAAGTCAACTATCGTTGATAGATATAGTGGCATACATCAAATTATTGTTGAGTCGTAAAACATTTTTACGAATGCATAATTTTGAGGTGCAATACATGTAGGCCTACACACGTACTTTTTGACACACACATCTACCTTTTGACATGCATGTCACACATCTAGTTTTTGATATACACATACACACATACATCCAGCCAGCTATCCTTTTAAAGAAATTAGAAAACATAGGTGTTAACGTCAATTTAATATCATGGATAGGCAATTTTCTTACCAACCGAACCCAGTATGTAAAATTAAAACATTCTTCATCGACATACATCACAACAAATACAGGGGCCCCTCAAGGATGTGTTTTGTCACCAGTTTTATTCACACTATACACGAACGATTGCCAAATAAACAACAGTAACATCAAGTTGATAAAATTTGGAGATGATTCAACTATAATTGGGCTAATTCAGGCTGACCATAACGAAACCGCTTACCGGAATTTTGTACTTAATTTTTCTGAATGGTGTGAAAATCATAAGCTGCTTTTAAATGTGAAAAAAATCCCAAAAGAACTTGTCATTGATTTTAGAATAAAGAAACTGCCCCTGCAGCCACTCAAAATGAAATGTGAAAACATCGAGCAAGTGTCAGACTATAAGTATTTGGGTGTTACAATAGACAACAAACTCAACTCATATTTTAACTTTTTAGCATTTTAAAGTAAATTAGTTACCAGTCGTGAAGTGAACTTTCGCAGAGGTGAACAACTTGTGTTTCGGGCGCTCATATGACCTTAGCAGTTGCGATTTTTTGCGCCGTAAAACCTTATACTACTACTAAACTCAACTGGCGTGTCCACACTTCTCTCCTGCATAAAAAAGTGAACAAAAGACTATTTTTTCTAAGAAAGCTAAAGTATTTTAAAGTTGATAAAACATTGATGTCCATGTTCTACCATTCAACCATAGAAAGTATGATCAATTTTTGTATAACAGCATGGGCCGGGAACACAAGATAACAAAATAAAGAAAAATTAAATCGAATAATACGGAAAGCATGTAAAATTTCAACATCTTCATTCCCCTACTTGGATGAATTGTACATAACAGCTTGCACTAAGAAAATTAATTCCACCTTTTTAGACAACAAACATCCCTTGTTCCCTCAAATATAAACATCAGTCATAAGTAAAAGACCCATGCTTCTGATCTGTAACAAAGAAAGATACAGAAGGTCCTTTTTACCATCATCTATCAAAATGCTTCCATCTTAACCATCTTGTTTAGTGTACTTACGACCTTAGAGCATGCATCAAAATAACATTGAGTGTGTATCTAGCTTACGATTATTATTGTTTATATTGCTGCTCATTTATATTATGCATGTGATTGTAAGCCTACTTGTGTGTGCATGTGTGTGCACGTGTGTACGCGTGTGTGTGTGTGTGTGTGTGTGTGTGTGTGTGTGTGTGTGTGTGTGTGTGCGTGCGCGCGTGTGTATATGTGTGTGTGTACTCGTGGTGGAACACCAAACCAATGTGCCAGAATCTGGACAATAAAGATGTATCTTATCTTATCTTATCTTATCTTATCACACCTAGTTTTTGACATACACGTACACATCTAGGTTTGTGTTTGTTTTTTATTCTCTCGTGCTTGACGCCCAAGATTTGTTCGTTTTTGTTACTGCTCTGTTCGCACCTGACATGTGTGCACCATGCACTTCCTGTCTGTCACCCACTTCCTGTCATGTCTAGACCATCCACTTCCTGTCTGTCACCCGCAGACTGAACGAGACATTAAAAAACATTAAAAACAAAGATAAAGTGAGACCCCGCTGGGTTCTAAACGTGACCTCCCTCTTTTCTGTCTGTTTGGGGCACCGCTTGTTGGGACATGTGTTTGTTGTGAAATGTTGGGACATTTGTTTGTTGTGGAAATGTTGGGACATGTGTTTGTTGTGAAATGTTGGGACATTTGTTTGTTGTGAAATGTTGGGACATTTGGTTTTTTTGTGAAGTGTTGGGACTATAAAGAACGAAAACGAATTTGCAAAGCATTCAACACGATGCACTGCTGCAGTGAAGAACAAACATAAGATTCCATTACTACCCAATCCCCCTGCCACACCCTGGCGTCTTGTGGGGTGGGGCTTGCAGCTTCAGCCGCGCCTGGCTTTCTTCAACAAAAAGCTACTTCTCGGACTACAATCACAACAAAACATTTAATAAAATATGTAACAGGGACAGAAAAATAGAATGATGTATTCCGATAAAAAGCAAAACTCCACGACTACCCAAACATAGCCTGTGAGGCACAATGACTCGGACAGTGATCTGATCTGTCTGTGTGTCCCTACCACTGTACTGTACCTCCTCCATGGAGAAGCAACTTTCATTGGTTTGTCCCTTAAGCCCCAGAGCTTAAGTTCCAACCAACAGAATATAACGGGCGCTTTGACCTTGCGTAACTCAAGGCCGAGACAAACAATCTGAAGATTGTATTAGGCTCCGGGGCTGAAGCCGCGCTGTGGGTGTGCCTAGGCATGGCTTGACCCTTGACCTAGTTGGCACACACTGGCAGCTCCAGACCATAGCGTAGACTGAGCACGACACCCCCGTCCTCCCCCTCCTCCTTCACAACCCCTCCTTCCTCCTCCTCCCCCCACGCCCCCCCCCCCCTCGGTTCTGTGAATGCTCTTTAATTACAGGAAGGTGGCAGTCTCTTAGATTGTGCGTGAAGTGTCACTTGAAGAAAGTTTTGAGCTCCTCTCAAGAGGACCGCTAGAAGATTCTGCCCTTCTGATAACGTCACAAAGGCCAAATGTTTATCTTCGCATCGTAGTCTATGCCTTCGTCTCCTTTACCTTGATGCTGTTGCTTTATCAAAACAGAGAGGCAACGAGTTGCTTCGATCTAGATTTATCACAACGTGTACTGAGGTACATGTCATTAGCACAGAAAGTCAAAGAGTGACATAGATATCACAAATGAGGGAAAAGTGAGCCCACCCTCACCAAAAACAAAACCTACAAAAACAAAACAATCACCGCCTACAAAAACAAAACAATCACCGCCTACAAAAACAAAACCTACAAAAACAAAACAATCACCACCTACAAAAACAAAACAATGTTGTATCCAAAGAGCGGCACAATCTCGTGGACTCTGAGGATGAAGCCCCCCCTTTCACTGATCTAGTCAGTTGCTTGCTTTGAGCGTTCCCTCTCTGAGCATGTGAAGATAGGGTAAGTCTTGTACAAGCAACACCTCCGAGAACTCTTTCAACGGCTGTTTTCTCAACTGTCTAGGCCAGCTTTGTCGACAAGAGCCGTCTTATTTGACTTTCCTTTGAAATCACAAGAGACGTAATCTTTGAAAGGGTTCGTCACGGCGTTTCCTAAGGCCCTTTGAGGGCAGGGCCAATTTTGCTTTTAGTAAAGTAGTTAAGTTTCTCTGTTAAAAAAAAATAAACTCTGAAGTTTCTTTGTCCTATTCTGACATTGAGGAGCTAAGGAGAGAGAAGATTTAGGCTGCTCCGCGTACTTTGATTTTGTCGTGAGCTGCGGAAGAATCAACCTGTCAAACAGCTCTCCGCGGAGTTCATTGGACATGTGTATCTTGCAATTAATTGTTGACTGGGATGATTTATTGCTTCACTTTGTATAAATACAATACAGAGCCACTTGTCTCGGAGAACAAACAATGTATTTTGCATACAAGGAACAATGTAGCCTATTTGTTAGCCTACGAGCTCTGTGTGACAGTTACAGAGAACTTGAAACCTCGGAACAAAAACACCGAACCTGTCCGTAATTTACTGCCGGAGAGAAAAGATAAAATATTAAACCAATTACTTGTAGTAACTTTCAAATCATTACACACAAGGTTTATTTTGGAATAAGCTTGTGTCTAGAGAAAGATTTGGTGAGAGGGAAGTCGGCGTTGCAGATACTTTGTTTTCTTAGGTAAGACGGGATAGAAGAGCAGGCCACAGCAGAGCACCTGCCCTCTGCCCACACACACAGACATGACCCCAACCGTCGCTCTCTTATCTTGGTAAACAACAATGGCGGAGAGTGGTTGTTATAGGAGAGACCTCAGTGGCGCCACCTTGGGGCCACAAAAGGGAACTGTTGGAGTTGCCACCAAAGACTATAATAATTTTATAACTGGAGTTGCCACCAAAGACTATAATAATATAATTATAACTGGAGTTGCCACCAAGACTATAATAATATAATTATAACTGGAGTTGTCATCAAAGACTACATTATAACTGGTGTTGTCACCAAAGACTATACATGTACCGGATTCATAGAAAAACTTATATGCAGGACTTGATAATTATCAGGCAAGACAACACGTTTGTGAGTAAGGACAAAAAAAACAAAAAAACCCAACAACAAACAAACCAATATAATCCAAAAAGCACATTTGAGATAACTAGATCGACTTGAGGCATACTGCCACCACCACCACCACTACCACTACCACCACCACCACTACGCAATTAAACAGAGCTCAACACCTGAGAACCCAGCACACGACTGCATTTTCAAAACGAACCCAGACACCATAAACAAATTCCAAAACAACGAAAAATTCATCAAAATCTTCGGCCTCAGAGTCCTTGAGTCTTGAGGACCTTAAAAACATACAATTTTCCAAACAAGACATTCAACAATTTCTCTTCCCCGACCTCCCTCCGTGGCACCTCACCAAGGCAAAAGTAGACTTACAGCTGACCACACACAACAAAGCAAGCACAAACACCAAAACATTTAAAGCAGAATACAAAAAAAAACTTATAGAAAAATACCCTGGTTCGGAGCTTATCTTCACAGATGGCTCCAAACAGGACTCTGGTGTGGACGCCGCAGCCCAATGTTCAAACAGTACACACCAGAGGAGACTCCATCCCGACATGGCACTGGACCCCGTAGAAAACTTTCCTAACAAATCTTTCCTTATCATTTCTGAGTCTCTGTCTTGCATCACCTCACTTTCCAACTACACGCTCCTACACTCAAAAATAGTTGGGCTACAACAAAAAATACATGCCTTGACTGAAACCGGGAAAAGTATCGTGTTCGTATGGATACCTAGCCGAGGAAACGAACAGGTAGATCACATGGCGAAGAAATCCTTATCCCTTTTGTTGGGATCAACGACGAACACTCTCCCTGCAGACTGACTTAAAAATAAAGTCAAAAAGTACTCCTCCAGTCTGTGGGAGAGCCATTGGAAAAAACAAACAAATAACAAAGTTCAAAACATTAAACCTTAACTGAGACCGCAAAATCATTCGGACCTCTCCAGAAGAGACGAAGTCATTTTTACTCGATTACGCATCGGACACACGGCCCTAACACTAACACACAAATACCTCCTTCAGGGAGATGAGAAGCCTTTCTTTGTCGGATGCGACCAAGATTTTACCATTAGACACATTTTAACCGAATGTCTAGACCCGAAGGAAATACTTTAAATGAAAAAAATTGCAAGATATTTTTTCCGTCGTTGTTCCCAACAGAATTTTAGATTTTATGAACGCCATTGGCCTTTGTGGGAATAATCATAAAGTGAAATTAAATTGTTAAAATTTGTTTTGTTATTTAGGAAAGTTGTTTTTGATTGAAAAAATATATACTCAAAATTTTAATATTCTAACATTTTAAAATCCAACTATTGACCCAACCCCAGCCGTATAGTGAAGTGTTGCGAATAAAACTAACTTGTGTTTCGCGCGCTCATATGACGTTAAGCAGCTGCGAGCGCCGTAAAACCCCATACTACTACTACTACTACTACTATTACTACTACTACTACTACTACTACTACTACTACTACTACTACTACTACTACTACTACTACTACTACTACTACTACTACTACTACTACTACTACTACTAC
>NW_004797286.1:734061-738562 GCF_000002075.1 Aplysia californica | reverse complement strand
ACTACTACTACTACTACTACTAACTAGCCTGTAATTTCCCCACCCCCTTCTCTCTCTTTCTCTCTCTCTTTCTCTCTCTCTCTCTCTCTCTCTCTCTCTCTCTCTCTCTCTCTCTCTCTCTCTCTCTCTCTCTCTCTCTCTCTCATGTTTCAGAAATTCCTGGTTCAATGAAGTCTTTGCCAGCCGTTGGTTTTAAGCCTTTGAACAAGGTTCAGCAATATTTGCGCCTTGATGTCGTTGACTCCCTTAGCATAGTGCGTGCCGTCGTAACTTAAGACACCCTTGGTCAAAGGGTATGTGTCCAAGACAGAGACGTTGGAACCTTTCAAAATGTTTTTCATATTTTTATTGAAAGCGAGGATTGCACTGTTGGCTTGGTTTTTGTAATGCGGTGACTTCAAGAGACCTGCGGCGTGAGGAGTGGCCCATACGATCTTTGGCCATTGGTTATTTCCAACAATCCTCATCATTGGCTTCACGATCTGAAAAAAAATTTAAAAAATCGAACGAACCAAACAAACAAAACATGATGATCAATTGATAACTTGTCCAATCCTGAACGTAGCTGTGGTTGTTGTTGTTTAAGTGTTCACGCTGGTACATGTACAAAACAGGTCACATTGATCTGGAACATATTGATCTAAAGTCAGGATGAAATGAGTACTATCGGATTCAAATATTAAACACCAGCATGGCAAATCAAGTTCACTACAGAATAACGCAAGTGGCCTCGTATATCGGCAAGCAGGTGAATGAATTCATATTCCAAAATAAACAATAAAACATTTCACAAACTATAGCAAAATCCATCTGTTCTAAATCGCACAAATTGTACAGGGAAAAAGTCCCATGCGGCCAGGTCAAAAGTCAGGGGTGACAAATAGGCCGGAATCGGTTTTTTACTGAATTGTTTGAGGATTGGCACCTTGAACCGTAACCTGATGTATTATATACACAGGCACGAACACAAACACCGCGCGCGCGCGCGCGCGCGTGCACACACACACACACACACACACACACACACACACACACACACACACACACGCACACACACACACACATACGTGTTTTGAGGTCATTATGTGGACATTGCCCCAAACCTACATTATGTGGACACCCCACATCATCCAAAGTTATCGGTGGAATCACCTTTCTTTCTACTCCCCTGACCTGGTCCCAGATTTTGAGTGGTCTGTGCTGGATGGCCGTGCGGATCATTTCCCAATATTTCTCAAGAACAATAGCCTCCAACACCTCCAACACGAACCGACCCCAGAGCGCTTTAACTTCAAAAAGCATACTGGGACGGGTTTGTTATTGGATGCTTCCATATTTTGAACCCCACTTTCAGCCTCAACTACCACTAATTTCACGAAACGATTCCAGAAATGTGTCACAGAGACATACCACAACCATCAGAACCCCCCCCCCCCCCCCGGAAAACTAGGTACGGTTCTCTGGGGTATGTGGTAATGTCATAGACCCCAAAGAAAAAGAAAGCAGCAAAAATGCTCCACCCCGAAGCCTCCATATTTTTCTGCGGAGGCCACTGCTATTGACTTGGCGTTAGACTCCGTAGAATATTCTCCCAAATTATCGTTTCTCATTCTGTCCGATGCCTTGTCTTGCCTCACTCCACCCACCAATCTTCTTCACTTCACCTTCACCTATCCCGTAGACCGGATGTCCGTTGTGGCGCTATTGAAGATTTGGCCACCAGCTTCCTCCTCTCCTTCCGCTCTTCAGATTTCCTGAGCGTGTCTTTGAGGTCCAGGCCTGTTTGTTGCCTGATTTTGTCCTTCCAACTCTCCTTCGGCCTGTCTCTGCTCCTTTTTCCATGGACGCTGCCTTGCAAGATCATCTTGGTAAGGCCGGATGAACGGACGATGTGTCTATGCTATTGCAGTATGCATTTTATGACCAAAGTGAGAAGGTCAGGGTATGGTCCAATTGCATTTTTGATCCGTTGTTCGACTTCATCATTTGTGATGTGATCTTTTTATGAGATACTAAAGACTTTTCGGAAGTATCTCATCTCCACAGCTTTGATCCTTCTTCTTTCAAGGTCTGTATTCAAGGTCCAGGATTCACATGCATACAAAAATACTGACATGACCAGGGAACGAATAAGTCTGATCTTTGATCTGATGGTGATATTTCTGTCTTTCCAAATGGTTTTTTACTTGGTCATTGCTGCTGAAGTTTGCCCTATTCTGGAGAGTATTTCTGGTTTTGGTCCTTCGTCTGTCACTATTGCACGTAGGTATCTGAAGCTGCGTACGGTCTCGAGCTTCTGATTGTTGACTGGATGTCCACTGTGATGTTTTTGCTGCTATTAGACAATCTAACACTTTTTAACTCGAAAATAGTTAAAATGCAGTTAAGAATTATTTCTTTAACTACATCTCCAAGCTATGGGATAAAAACTATAATCTACTTCACTTCACTTTCACCTATCCCGAAGAGTGGATGTTCGTCGGGGCTTTTGAAGATTTGACCACCAGCTTCCTACACTCCTTCCGCTCTTCAGAGCGTGTCTTTGAGGTCCAGGCCTGTCCATTCCTTGATGTTGTCCTTCCAACTCTTCGTCGGTCTGTCCTTTTTCCTTTTTCCCTGTACGCTGCCTTGCAAGACCATCTTGGCAAGGCCGGATGAACGGGTGATGTGTCTATGCCATAACTGTTTGCCGTTTTGCGTTTCCTGACCAAAGTGAGAAGGCCAGGGTATGGTCCAATTGCATTTTTGATCCGTTGTTTGACTTCATCATTTGTGATGTGATCTTTGAATGAGATACTAAGGATTTTTCGGAAGCATCTCATCTCCACAGCTTTGATCCTCCTTTCAAGGTCTTCATTCAAGGTCCAGAATTTACATGCATACAAAAATACTGACATGACCAGGAACGCATGAGTCTGATCTTTGATCTGGTTGTGATATTTCTGTCTTTCCAACTGGTTTTCAACTTGGTCATTGCTGTTGAAGTTTGCCCTCTTCTGGTTTTGATCCATTGTCTGTCACTATTGCACGCTGGTATTTGAAGCTGCGTACGGTCTCAAGCCTCTGGTTTTGACCTGGATGTCCATTTTCTTGCTGCTGTTAGACAATCTAAAACTTTGAAACCCGAAAATAGAAAATCTAGTTAAATTGCTGTTGAGAATTATTTCCTTCACCACATCTCCAGGCTGTGGGATAAAAACTAAAACAAACAACTACCAACAAGCTTCACAGTGTCGACACTGGACCCACGAAAATCTTCTGGTCTTTCGAGAACAGACGAAGAAGTTTTTACTCGTTTACGTATTTAGATATATGCTTCCGTGACCCATGGATATCTCATGCGTTGAGATGAGAAACCGCTCTGTGTCAGATGCGATACAGACTTAACCATTAGACACATTAGAATGTCTGGACTTTGGAGTGACCCGAAGTAAATATTTTAAATGCACAAAATTAAAAGGTCTGTTCTCCGTCGTTGATCCAAATAGAATTCTCAAATCTATAAAAGTCATTAGCCTGTATTCTAAAAAGTAGATAATTTTTGTTTTAAAATGTAAACATCTGTTTTTATTTTCTAATCTTTTTAAAACAATTTTTTTTTACCATGAGATGTTTTCCTTTACTTTAAAAGTAAAATGAAGCCGTGCAGTGAGCTGTTGTGAATGCAATCAACTTGTGTGCATGGGGCCGTAAGAAGTTGCCAGAGCCGTAAAACTCTTATTAAACTAACTGCAGAGCGTTGCTCCATGATGTACAGCAGAGAAGGCTTTTGGATTCCAACTCCTAGATGGATCCGCCACGTGCCGTCTCACATACACACACGTCGATACACAAATCAGAAAGCTACTGTCGTTATGTGGACACCAAAAATTCTGCACACACTCGAAGTGTGTATAGCGTTGTGTATAGAAATAACGAAATAACAGCGTTATTCGGACCGGAACCAAATTCAAAAATATTTTAACACATGATGTAATTTTGGGCGGGAAATGCGATGGTGACCTTAAAACATTATGTGGACGTCTACATAACGGGGCATGTCTACATAACGTGAGTGTGCAAATATACTTTTGTCTACATAACTACGCAAAGACACACACACACACACACACACACACACACACACACACACACTCACACAGTAATACTATAGGCCTACATTGGTTAAGGCCTAGACGGTCATATGATCGCCTAGGTTAAGGCGTATCTCTTCGCCTCTAGGCGATCCGTCTAGCTTCGCCTACATACTGGCGATTCCACTACGTGTTGCTGCATGCCACTGCGGGTTGTGAATTGCTCAATTATAGGAAAGACAAAGGGACATAGAGTATCTTGTAAGGTTATGGGCTTCAATCTATCTAGTAACACACCCTCACGCAAACAAATACACACACACAAACGAACACACACACAAACGAACACACACACAAACGAACACACACACACACACACACACACACACACACACAAACGCACATACACACACAGACACGCGCAGGAA
>NW_004797286.1:730282-733961 GCF_000002075.1 Aplysia californica | reverse complement strand
CCGGTAACTTAGATTTATCCCCCCCCCCAATGCCCACTTTTGGTGTAGGTCAAGATTTCTGGGAAACCCTCGAAATCTGGTTTAGCCTGCTTGTCCTTAAAAGCGACCAAATGAATGTAGATAATACACTTCAAATAAATTTCATTTCATTGGTCCCCGTGGTAAGTTTACAATGCCGTACAAAACTACTCAAATTATACATCAATACATAAATCGCATGAATGATTATACACAATATTGCATACATACAAAACCCTCGCACTATAGCTGATCGCCACTGTGTGGCGCTTTGTAAAATTAAGACGTTGTCTGTGGCAGGTTTGCGTGTCTTATTCAAGGATACACCCCAGTGACCACCCTTCTCTATATAAAAACACCGTGTCCCCCACATACACTTAACATTATGTTACCCTAGATTTGCAAAATTCTATCTGCTCAATACCTAGTTTTGGGTAGTGTTACGTAAAAATTTTAAGTTTTACAAAAATGTCAAGTATTTTCGAAAGCAATTCTTTGGATATCTTGATAACGACTCCGAATAATCTTACGATTTTGTTAGAGCAGATAGAACATTAATTTGGTTTCTGAACCCGTGGTCTTAATAACTCAAAACGCCCTCCCCCCAACCCCCCCCACCCCTCACAAAAAACAACCTAAAACAAAAAGCTTCTCCCCACTCAGGAATCGAACTCTGGTCTTGTGCGTGCAACAGCGAAGTGCTGAAACTGCTACACCACAGACAGCAGTAAATGGATACTTGAAAGTAGGTCGGGACGGGAAATATTATTATGAAAGATAACAACATCTGCTTAACAGGCTGCAACGCTGTAATATTGTTTTTTTTTAGTAAGGTTTTACGGCGCTGGCAACTGCATACGTTCATATGAGCGCCAAGGGGTGGATATCAAGAGAGAAGTCATTACAGGGAATCAGGCTTACTCTGCTCACCTCTCTAGCTTCAGCAGCACTAAGTCTGCTTCGACTATCAAGGCACCCCGGAAATAGCAGTTCACAAGAGAGTGAAAAACAAACAAAATAAGTAGAGGAAAATGACGATAGTGAGGATGAAGAAAGAAAAAGCAACAGTTGCCCCTATGTTGCTCCGGCACAGTTTGAGCATGACATTGACAAATCAGCTCATTTACAATTCTACTGAGGATAAGAACATGTTAATATCCCCCCCCCCCTTTGGGAATGGCCTAAAGATAACTTCAGTCAATAGCACTGCCCTGAGGGGGGGGGGGGGGACGCTGTAATATGCGCCAAGAAAGATTTCAATGGTGTGTCAAAATCAAGAAGAAGGCCAAAGAAGTTATTGCGAAATCCCATTAGGCTTCAGTGGCACACAGCCCAAATGCTATGTTTAACCCTATGGAACCCCCCTCTGTACTGAAATATCGGTTTGAACTCAACGCTGCAAATACCCTTGGGTACCGAAATATCGGCATGACACACCCACCTAAATATGACGTATACTCGCACACCAGTGTAGAAATAGCATTACAATAAAAAAAACTTATTATGAGATAAATCGATGAGATCAACACTAAAATGAGCTGTAGAAAAGTATAACTTAAGAATGAATAAAACTACTCAGGAGCCCAGCACAGGGTTAAAAGGGATAAACACTGCACTTCAACCTTAACTCACTGAGGATTCGACATTAAATTTGTTGCACTTTAAAAAGGAAACATAACTTATTGGATCATCTAAACGTTTCAATCCTACTTTCTTTGTCTAAATTTTAAAAAGACAGGCAACAACAATAATAATATCTGTTCAGTGAAATATGCAAATACCTGTTTCTGATTTGTGTAGAATGGTTTGGTGTAGAATATGCTGCTACATTTTCTGTTAGTCCGCTGCTGATCGGGCATAATAATTTTCTGTCCCATTCGTCTTTATAGGGTTGGAAAAGTTTGTCAAACCTTATCTTTGAGGCTGCTTATCAAAACACCGGTTGTTGCGCAATACATGTATTTTCTTTATGGGAGTGGTTATTCTCATCAGGGGGGTGAGAATAGCCTATGGCCCTATGTCTCGCTATTCTCACCCACCTGAGGTGTGCTAACTTACAATAGGCCTAGTCTATAGCACAGACACACGCTGAACTGCACAGAGAATAACTTATAAGTTGTACAGATAAGTTTCAGATTTAGTTTATTTAACGGGCTGGATGTAGGCCATTTCGCACCATGAACAGCAAACAACAGTGAAAAAAACCCCATTAAAAAAAACAACGATCTAGATCTAGATCTAGGGTTATGTAAGGACGAAATGTCAAGAGCAGAACGCAGCTGTTACCTACGGGTCCTCACAATTATAGATCTAGATATAGCTTACTTTAAAGAACATTAAGGCTCGCCTCATGCTGTCATCGGGGTGGGGGTGAGAATAGCGGTTCATGAGCTATTCTCACCAGTTGTGAGAATATATGTGGCCTTTCTTTACCACGGCTTTTCGTGCCTTTGGGTCTTTCTTTCAAGGTGGATGGGTGGTTGGAGGGGGGGGGAGACCCTGGTAGGGCCTACTTCTTTACTTTGCCTCTGTTGTTTCTGTTTGTATGTCTTACTTTTTCCAAGCACCAAATGACTATTATTGCGTCAATGTGCTTACTTTACTCAAGTACTCCAAGCTCCAAGGTTGGTAAAAACAGACCTTTGACGCGATTTTGCAGGCTGCTGTGTGATTTTTACAGCTAGATCTACTCTTGCTTGACACATTTGTCTCGGAAGCCTTTTATCAGATTTGGTATAACTTCGACTTTGTCAGTCAATATTGATGTGCAGGAAGACAGTGGGGTCGTTTTCTGTCTTATTCTTCTTAAGTGTTAAATTATGTTTTCTTTGTTTCTGTTTGAAATACCTGAACGATCTAAGGAGCTCAAGTTTTCAGAACCGGTCAGATAATGCAGTCAGACAAATGTGCACGCACTCTGAAGTGCATCTTCTAAAAAACCCCACAAAAATAAAACAACAGCAACAAGAAGGGAGGCGGTGACCCTGGCGAAGAGCACGCTCTTCGGGGCTCCAAACATTTCGTACGGATAGGCTACCACACACACACACAGCAACAAGAAACCCCCCACTTTCTTGTTTCCAAGTTATGATGGCAGGCTCCACCTAAACAAAGTTACGCAATAAAAAGGCAGATAGCATGAGCAGCAGGGCTAATGTGACAATGTTGAGAGAGGCTGGCCCACTGTGTCCGTTACACGCAGAGTCTTTAAAGTTGCTCCAGTCGTCATCAGAACACGTACTGCTTCCTCCCACAATGCACCACTTATACTCCTCCATCAGCTGGCAATAGCTGCTGACACTTCCACGTGCAAAATCCTCTCGACAGGATTCGAACCGTCGCTGACAGTCGGGGGAGGTAAGCGTTGCTGTCAGTTGTAGAGCCGTCGTCACTGGCCAGTCGTCATCCTGCCAGTTGATCACTGGTCAGAAGGAGACAAAAATAGAAAATACGTCAGATAGATCAGGTTTTCAGGGGAGGTACTATAAGTCGTTGACAAAATTACTCTTAATAATACAATGCTGACTTGCAATGCAAGTCATGACAGTCTGCAGGCAGATATGTAGATAGATAGATAGATAGATAGATCGATAGATAGATAGATCGATAGATAGATAGATCGATAGATAGATACATAGATACATACATACATACATACATA
>NW_004797286.1:727241-729479 GCF_000002075.1 Aplysia californica | reverse complement strand
ATATAGAGAGAGAGAGAGAGAGAGAGAGAGAGAGAGAGAGAAAGCGTAGAAAAATCTGTATTGATGCTTCATAGGCTATTCAAAGGCTTTCGATAACGTCAGACATGATGAACAATTTACAAGTTTGGAAGAGCAAGGAATAGATGGAAACGATCTAAGAATAATTAGACACTTGTACTGGGACTAAAATGCTACTGTAAAATTTTTTAGAGAGCACAGAGATTATAAGCATATTAAAAGAGTATTTAGGCAAGGATGTGTTATATCACCAGACCTGTTTAAATGCACATTGAAACAATCATTAGAACTACAGAAGAATGTCCAGGTCTCAAAGTGAATGACGAATATTTAAAAACATCAGATATGTCCATGGCACAGTATTAATTGTAGTTTCAGAAAAAATACCTTTAATCACTTCTATAAATTTATGAAAGTTTACGAGAAAGATATTAGTTCTAAGGGATGAACCCAGAATGCATGGTAATATAAAAATGTAGTATATCCTATTTATAATCTCACAAGTAAAGTTGAAAGGATGTAACAATTTAAACATTGTATATGCCTCGTAGGATATATTATAATTATTTCTGACGCCAAATATTCCACAGATG
Organism: Aplysia californica; assembly: GCF_000002075.1. NCBI lineage: Eukaryota > Metazoa > Mollusca > Gastropoda > Aplysiida > Aplysiidae > Aplysia > Aplysia californica. Next base: position 728,868 of record NW_004797286.1, on the reverse strand, counting down.
TAAAACAAATTAATTTTTTTTCACATGAGAGTTTTAACGCCCCCATCGACACAATTTAAATTGAATAAAACTATGTATTTTAATGGATAAAGATAATTGGTTTTAAAAAAAATGAGCCCAATCCTAAAAGAGAGAATTATTTTAATGACTACCGAAATATTCTTAAAGGCTATGTGAGGTCAACCCTTCTATTCATCAGTGAATGCTGGAACGTCACTAAATAAAATAAAATAATATATACTATGGAAATTTGTTTTCTTAAGAGACTTCAGAACATTTCTTGAAGGGAAATAAAATGAGATGGTTATTGAAAAAGCCTGCGCTGGCTGCTCGCTAAAAAAATTCAAATAGGAAGAGACAAGTGCAGTTTCTGGGACACTTAAATAGACATACAGGCCTTGAACATCTGCCTCTCTCTGGCAAAACAGAAGTCAAATGAGGCAATTTACTAGGATAGTCTAAACAGATAGGCGCTGGGAAAATCTGGATAATATGGTTTTCATGGGAACATCCTAGCAAAGGAATGAATAGCCGACCTTGATCGTCAATGTCTGTCCCAAATCTGGCACTTGATGACGATGATGAAGATGTCGTTTGATTTCGATTACGATATCGTTTTGTATCTATAAATAACCGTCCTTCTGTACTCACCAGAGCGCGTGCAGGCCGCGTCACTCATAAGCTGCCACTCACTCTGGGAACAGTAGAGCGGATCAGACGTTGTTGGGTTATCACTAGCAGACACCAAGCAGTCTTTTCTCTCTTGCAGCATGGTGCAGTAGCTGTCAACACTGGAGTCTGTCCGACTGCTCTGTCCACAGTGGAAGAATCTCGTTGTACAGTTAGAGCTGGCCCGTTCTACAGACAGCTTCAGGACTTCGTTTGCAGGCCATGTCTGGTTATTCCACAATGGCTCCAGCTCTATATCTGAAAGCGGAGAGGAAATGTATTTATTTAGAACTTGAAAGCACTATTCCCTATCATTGTGGTCATTATGATTGTTAAAGAAATAAATTAACTCTTTAAATGCGTTGTTTAGTGTGGATTTCATTTAAAAAGCATTGATCAAAGGCACAAAAAATGTAAATTTTAATTTGCAGTTCCAAGGACGCTGAAGCTTCGGGTATCTCCAAACTTTGGCAGCCATTTTCTCGCTAATTTTGCTTCTGACACCTGACGACCCATTCTTCTTCAATTGTAAATATCTCAACTTTTATTCGAATTAGAAAAATTTAAATGAATTTTTTCCTAAGGTAGCATTCAAGTTTGAAAAAAAATCCGTGAAAATCCACACTCCAGACACCACCAATAAAAATGTATTCCATATATCAAAAATTCAACAAACAAATTTTTAGTATTACATTTTCTCTTCATTCTGTGAAAATTTCATGAATATTGGAAAAAAAAATGGTGGACTTATTCCAAAAATTATAGAGAAAAGTCGAGTTTTAAGAAAACGGGCGATAAAGAAAAATAAAATACTGACTTTACGAGGAAATGGCGGTGACAAACATGCCCGGTATGGGAAAAAAATCCGTCTTTTTTTGGTTCTTATGCGGTGAAATAGTTGTAGGAGAGGCTGAGGAAGCTAAAAACGCCTACAATTCAAATTCCATAATTTTGAGCC
>NW_004797286.1:723916-726395 GCF_000002075.1 Aplysia californica | reverse complement strand
TTTTCTTTATATATATATATATATATATATGTATATATATATATATATATATATATATATATATATATATATATATATATATTATGTATATATATATATATATATACTGTTTAAAAGACTATTGCTATGACATGTCCCCCTTACCGGTAACTGGTGTAGTCGGCGGTACGCCTAACACGCCTGGAGACGCCCAATCGCACTGTCGACACAAAGAGGACTCTCTCGCTTGACGTCATTCTTCGCCCTAGTGACGTCGTCTTAGGCAGCCGTGACGTCACACGAGTGATGCTAGATCTGGACAGCTTTGGGTTGATGTGTGGGGTTAAACGGGAAGTGGAGAGGGAGGAGGATTTCGAATTGTAGGAGGAGGAGGAGGAAGAGGAAGAGGAGGAGGGTCTGAATCTTGAGGAAGATCGAGATGATGATCTACCGAAAAAACCACGCCCTCCCCCACGCCTGGCCTCAGTGTTCGGTACATTCATGAGAACAAACAGGACTGCGATGAAGACGAGAGTCCACAGTGTTGAGCTCGTCATGATAACCACCCGGATTTTTCTCGACTTCTCTTGGGTGGTTTTTATATCCTAGAATAGAAAAGTGATAAAGAAATAAGATTAAGTAAGATAAGATAAGATAAGATACAACTTTATACTGTCTTTATGGACATTCTTGTGACTGTGCAGGAGTAGTAAAAAAAACCCAGTCCGTAGACATAAACCCACACGCGATTTCTTCTTCTTCTTCCTCGTTCTCGATGACAGCAGCTAGACAGTCAGTCCGATGTCGCGTACAAACTGTGTAGTTCGCTTCAACTCTGAAAGACTGCCATAGAGTTTTCTCTCAAGGGGAGCCACATTCTGCCACGTCTGTGCGCGAAGGGTGGCGTAGCGCGGGCAGTGCTGAAGGACATGGTTGGCATCCTCTTGGTCGTGTCCACATTCACATGTCGCTGTTTCTCCCACTTTTAATTTGGTGTGCATATTTATGGTGTTTGAGTCTGTTGTGGCCACAGCGGAGTCTAAAGATTGTGACCTGGTCTGCTCTATTTAGTATGTAGTAGGGGTCATGTCTGTTGTGCTTAGGGTGGGACCTTTTCCATCTGTTTCTTAAAGCAGTTTTTATTAGTGTATACGGGATTTAAATTGTTAGTTAATTGTTCATTGTGAAGAGAAAAATCAATCTGACAATAATGCAGCATTCCTCATCAGACGCATCTCTCAAACCACATGCAGAAACTTCTTACATAGTTTTTGAAAGTTATATAGATGTATAAGTTAAATGAGGAATAATAAGGAATTTATCACAGGTTTCGAAAGTTATATTTAGATATATCAATAAGTTGAGGTAGAAATTACAAATGGTGGAATACTGTGGATGTTGAAGCAGAGAGTCATTGAAATTGTGGTACAGAAAAGTGGGAAGACTTGGAATAACATCAAGAGGCAAACCCGGGATAGAGAAAGGTGGAAAGTGTTTGTTTGTGGCCTATACCCTGGTGCAGGGTGAGAAAGGCAAAGAGGAGGATGATGTTGAACCAGTTAAAAAATTAATCCTATAGATAAGAAAGAGGCGTTACAGCCGTAAAACAAAATTCCGAAAGTCATGAAGCTTTCTACTGTTGCCTAATAAAAAGCTACCACTACGATAGAAAGAAAGAAAGAAAGAAAGAAAGAAAGAAAGAAAGAAAGAAAGAAAGAAAGAAAGAAAGAATGAAAGAAAGAAAGAAAGAAAGAAAGAAACCCAAAGCCCTACGAAACAACCTCCACAAAAAAGAATCCAACAACACCAAACTATAACAGTAGCACCGAAAGCCTGGAACAAGACCGTAATGTTTAATTTCATTTTCCTCAAGGTATTCGACATAAAGGTTCATCAGGAAAAGAAAAAAAATACCGAATAGCCCCCGTTGACACTTAACCTGTTTGCTTACTTGTACAGCAAGAAATCTTGGCAGCGCCTTCTTCGTAACTATGTCACACCTTGCTTCTCTCGGATCGGCTATGTCAACAAAAGGTGCGCTCCTTTATATAAAATTTGACACGTTTTACTTCCATATGTCGAAAGCGCGCTTATCGTGGAAGGTAAAAATAGGATGGATTTTCCTAGAGGTCGAAATGCTCGACCTAGATACTTTATCGGGTGGCTGACGGGGTGGGGAAATGTACGTCATAGTAGTCATACGACGCAGGGACTTAAAGCTTTGTTTGGTAATGCTGAGAAATCAAGCGTTCGTGAAAAATAATGAAATCGTAGAAACGAACTTGTTTTTTTCGACCATGAGGCAATTTGTTCGACTAATGTGAGGCAGCGTGGTGGAATCAGGCTCTCGTCAATTTTTGGGCATGTAGAGTTATTGGTATCAACTTAAAGCTTGTTCAATTGTCTTTATTTGGATTTAAAAAATATCCTTTTATCTTGAATACAAGTCGAGATATTTGCAAATGATGGAGGTGGGTGTCACCTGTTTTCAGAGGTAAAA
>NW_004797286.1:718991-723816 GCF_000002075.1 Aplysia californica | reverse complement strand
AAGAACCGACAAGGGGAAAATTTAGCGTAGTAGTGGTTCCAACAAGCTATTCCTGTCGTTATCTCTATTTTTTTGTCTCCTAATGACCAGTGATCAACTGGCAGGATGACGACTGGCCAGTGACGACGGCTCTACAACTGACAGCAACGCTTACCTCCCCCGACTGTCAGCGCCGGTTCGAATCCTGTCGAGCAGAGTCTGCGAGTGGAAGTATCAGCAGCTATTGCCAGTTGGCGGAGGAGAAGAAATCTTGCATTGTAGGAGGAAACAGTACGTGTTCTGAGGACGACTGGAGCAACTTTAAAGACTCTGCGTGTAACGGACACAGTGGGCCAGTCTCTCTCAGCATTGTCACATCAGCCATGCTGCTCATGCTATCTGCTTTTGTGCTCAACTTTGTTTAAAAGCGAAAGCTCTTGCCAGTATGTTATCGTTTTAGCGCCTATAAAATAGCTGTTTGCACTGTATGCTTCTCAGAAAACATAATGCTAACAGGTCTGCTGGGGGTAATTATACAGATAACGATAGTCACTTATAATACGAGGGGGGGGGTCAATAAGTATTTGGTTTGGTTATAAAGGAATTATGATAGAGTAATGAAATTTTGCCAGCCTTTAGACAATTTCTTTAGAACACACCATGCAAATTTTGGTGAAAATTTGACTCAAATAAAGCACTAATCAGCGTGTTCAATGAACCCATTCACAAAAACGTTCGTTTTTCTTTTTTCTGATGCTGTTCCTCGGAGTCTGTTGAATATCGCTCAGTTATCAAGTTTTTACAGATGCAAGGAAAATCCCCTTTGGACATTTTTCAACAAACGGTCCAAGTTTATTGTTACAAATGTCCTCGTTATGATACTGTGGCATACTAGGTAAGAAGATCCAAATCTAGAGTCATGTCGGTGATAGATAGAGATCGTGAAGGCCTTTGTGGTAACTGAAGAGAATGTATCCATAGTGAAGAGTCTCGGTTCTACAAGACCGACGTATACCTATTAAACAGCTCTCAAGTGAAATGAGAATGAGTGTAGGGTCAATTGAAACGATTCTCCATGACTATCTTAACACGAATAAGGCGTCTGCGCGGTGGGTACCCCGCCTTTTGATAAGTAAGCAAAAGAAGCAAAGGGTTGAGTCCTGCAAAACTCTCCTTCGAATTTAGTCCAATGGCACAACATTCTTTAAACACATGGTGATTATAAATGAAACAAGGATTTATCATTTTGATCCAGAACAAAAAATGTCCTCCATGCCCTGGAAAACCTTTCCGTCTCCCCCAACAAAGAAGGCAAAGGTAACACCGTCAAGTGGAAAGGTCATACTGTCGTGTTTTTGGGATTGTGAAGGTATGATCATGCCTGACTACTTCGAAAATGGAATAACAGTCACAGGAGACTACTACTCGCGTTCGCTGATAACATTGCGGTCCGAATCGGTGAGAAAATGGCGTGGAAAACTCCGTAATAGGGGTCCTCCTACTGCAGGACAATGCCCCTGCGCACAAGGCACAACAAGCAAACCAGACAGCAGAACAGTGCGGCTTGGTAATCCCGCAACACCCAGCTTATTCACCAGATCTAGCCCCCCTCAGACGTTTTTCTGTTTCCTAATCTTAAAAAAAAAAATCAATCTAAGAACGTGGTTTCCATGACAACAAGGACGCCGTTGGTGCTGTTGGAGACTGGTTAGGGGTCCATTCTGGGCCATTTTTCTCTCAAGGACTTTGGAAGGCCAAAAAGAAGGGGCAGAAATGTGATGCTCTACATGGTGACTATGTAGAAACATGAAAATGTGTATGCCAAGTTACAAAGCTCTATCTTAATTCCTTCATAATTAGACCAAAAACTTCTTGAACCCCTCTCGTATATGAACTATGTGAAAAGAGAGAGAGAGAGAGAGAGAGAGAGAGAGAGAGAGAGAGAGAGAGAGAGAGGCAGACTATATGAAAAATGGGTAGGGGATAAAGGGGTGGTGGTAAAAGGGGAAAAAGAAGGGGGGGGGGGGGGAAGGGAGAAATAGTTTGAATAAAATTTTATTTTGTTGTTCCCCGCGCGCGCCTGGGCGTGTGTGTGTGTGTGTGTGTGTGTGTGTGTGTGTGTGTGTGTGTGTGTGTGTGCGCGTGCGTGTGTGTGCGCGCGCACGCGTGCATACGTATTTACCATTCCGCAGCAAAGTTTTCTTTGTGATCAATAAAATTGTTGTCGTGTCTTGTTACCTTATCTTGTGTTATCTTATGTTGTCTTATCTTATACATCCATTTTCCGAGACAAATTGAACCACTCAGCCTCTGGATCAAACACAGTCATAGTCACTTATTTCTCTCCAACAAGGAAAGAATTAATGCCTCTCGTCCACAGTCACAAGATAGAGAAAAGATAAACGGATGCTTAAAACGCAGAAGTATGAAATAGTCATATTATTCTCCAAACACGTAGAAATACTTTCATCAACATTTTTCAGTAAAATCCACACAAAAATGGGGGGGGGGGGGGTTAGGGGCTTTAAATGCGTTGAACAAAAAAACAAACAAACAATTCGATAAATAATTTCCAGAATGAGCGGGAAGGTGCCAGTTTCTTCGCTTTTTAAAATTATTTTTGACGAGCTCTGTGCTTCACCACAGTGCCTCACACACATCACGGAGTGATGAAATCAGGCGTTGGTCAATTTTTGGACATGTGGAGTTGTTAGTACCATCTTAAAAGTGTTCATCTGACTTGCACTTGGTGAAAACATTACCCAAATACCTTGAATAAAAGTCAAGGTACAGTATTTGCGAATGAAGGAAGTGGAGGTCGCCTGGTTTCCAAGGTAAAATGAGCGAGAAAATGGCCAACAAAGTAATAATTTAAAATGACAATCGAGAATGTTTGCACGAGCCTTGGGCTCCTGGTCCTTATCACTATGCATAGGTTCAAGATATGCAGAGAAGAAGAACTGTTTTTTTTATTTTGCACAGTACGTCAAGCCTAAAATAAATTACAAATCATATGGCCAACGGTTTTTTTCATATTGTGCCCCACTTGTTTGGAATATGCTTCCAAAAACTATCAGAGAAGCAGAAAATCTAGAAATTTTTAAGAAGAAACTAAAGTTTTAAAAGCATTTCTATTTTCATCATATTTCGATTAGACAGAATCCATCCAAGCTATAGATCGTTGTGAGTTTGTATGAGCGTATGTGCACATTATGTACGTATGTGTGTATGTGTGTATGTGTGTACGTATGTGTGTATGTGTGTGTGGTGCGTGCGTGTGTGAATATGTGTGTGCACGTGTATGTAACACTATGTGCCTTTAAAATTGATTTGTAAATCCATGATATGTATCATATTAATCGCATAGAGCATTGCATAAGTGGATATGCGCTATATAAATGCAATCCATTATAATTATTATTAATTACAACATGTGAAATGCGATGTCTCAGAAAAGCAGTAAACAAGACCAGGCGATACAAAATTAGAAATTCAGTAATCCGAGAAATGGTGGGCACAAATGATGTCATACATCACATCCAACACCAACGAATCAAATGGTTCGTACATCTCATGAGATTACCAACACACCACCCAGCACAACGTGCCTACATCCAAAAATTGGATGGCAACAAGACTAGAGGGCGACCGAGAAAGACCTGGATAGATGGAGTCAGGGAAACATTAGCCACACGCGGCATCCCCGTGACCCAAGCTCTCCGGCTGGCGACAGAGAGACGTCTCTTTCTTCCCGCGACACCCATAAGCGGCGGATAAAAGTAAAAGTAAAGTAAGCACAATAAGTCTGTCCACAACGTTATCGTTTAAAAAATAATCTTTTTTGGTGTTTTAGGGGGGATTTTTTTTTCTTATTTTTATCTTATTTCATTTTTATCTTTTTTTTTCTTGTTATCTTTTTCAGAAATATGATACTGATAATACCACCGACTTGCAATATTTGGTTTTCCATCAACCGTTCTGCTATTACGTTTGTTAATTATACGTTACTGTTTAAACTTCGGTGATGAATCTCGATTGAGTTTTTTTTTAAAACAACGTTAACTATACCGATATAAACTAATATCAGTTCGATTTTCAGGAAAAAAATGGTTTCTTTGTTTTAGTAGAGGTTTTACGGAGCTCGCAACTGCTTAAGGTCATATGAGCGCCAATGGGTGGGTGTCAACAGAGAAGTCCTTACTTATTGCGCAACTTATTGTCAAATGTCTCCTCGACGTAAACTCTCCTGCTTGTGCACAGTGACTTGTATCAATTTGTCTTAACAGTTCAATATTTTTGTAAACACCTGTTACTGTTAGCTCTATTCAAAAAAAATCCTTAATAAATACTAATATAAAAAATCCCAGTGGATGGTTTCTACTAATTTTAAAAGATTTTAAAAATATGATTAAGTCAAGACAAACTGACACAAACTGCTGTGTAAAGTATGGATGACAATGATTCTACCGTTAAAAAGATATTTGAGGATAAGTTGCGCCACGAATTTTTGACGGCACAAGAGTGAGCAGATAGAGATTTGTAATTTTAGGGTAGCGTTTTTCATACGTCACCGTATCTCAGTGACAAGAAACGTCCCAGGCGATAACATTGACAGTCGGTTATAATAAACTAGCTGTGCCCCCTTTCGATGAAAGGAATGATCGGTGCATTAACGTCAGCCGAAAGGCATTGGCTTATGATATTTACATTCTACTGGAATGTAGTAATAAATCTTGAGAGATGCAAAAATTAGATGGTTTACATATATACTCTCAAAACAGTGCGCACGATTAGTGAACGGAAACCTCCTTTTCTAAAATTACAGAGACAGAAGCGTCGGCCTACA
>NW_004797286.1:714583-718891 GCF_000002075.1 Aplysia californica | reverse complement strand
GTCACCTGTTTTCAGAGGTAAAATTAGTGAGAAAATGACAGCCAAAGATTAGTTATTACCTTATCTTAAGAGTCCGTGGTAACTGAAAAGTTACATTGTTTGTGCCTTTAATCAACATTTTTCAGAAAAATCCACACAGAAATGAGTTTTTTAATGGGCATGAAAGGTGTTGAGCCAAAAATTAAAATTTGATAAAAATTAACAAACCTGTGAAAAAATGCAAGTTTATTCACTTTGATTATTTTGACGACAGCCTGATTCCTCCACGCAGCCTCTCTTACTTCTTTTGGCTCAACATCTTTTTCTGTGCTTTTAAAATCATATATTTTTAGGTGAGTTTTACTGATACGTTGATCAAAGGCACAAAAAGAAGAGAAAAAAAATGCAATGTCCAAGTCAGTACTGTCAAGTTTTTGAAATCACCAAACCTGGGCGGCCATTTTCATTTTTTTCCTTTGACACCAGATGACTCCTACTCCTTCAATTGCAAATGTGTCTACTTTTTAAAAGAAAAAATGAGTATTTTTTCCATCAAAAGCAAGAAAAATAAACCAGCTTTAAGATGATATCAATAACCCTTTATGCCCCAAAAGACGAGTGCTTGATTTCATCGCGTCGCGATACATAATGTGCACTGTTATGGCTGCTGCTATTTGCTTTCTACAAAAAAGTGTTTGTTTTGTTTGTTTGTTTGTTTTATGGGTTTTTTGCGCTAGTGTGCACTATGGAAACACTACTTAAGGGCAAAACACCAGTCTCGCTATATTCGAGTGCGTGCCCTATTTTTTTCCTCTCTTTGCCCTTCATTTGGTTTCAAATAGAATCAAAAGGTGTACTACCCCTCGGGGCAGTGCTACTGACTGAAGTGTTTTAGGCCATTCCCAAAGGGGGAACATAAACATGCTCTTACGCACTGTAGAATCGTAAAGAAGCTGATTTATCGATGTCATTGTCAGGTTCATAACTGTGCCTGAACTGCAACAGGGAACTGCTGCCTTTTCTTTCGTAATCCCTACTATCGTTATTTTTCCTTTACTTTTTTGCATGTTTGTCACACTCTTGTGACCCGTTATTTTTGGGGTGCTTTGATAGTCGAAGCCGACTTTGTGCTGTTGAAGCTAGAGAGGTGAGCAGAGTAAGCCTGATTCCCTGTAGGGACTTCTTTGTTGACATCCACTCCTTGGCGCTCATATGACCTTATGCAGTTGCGAGCGCCGTAAAAACTCTACTAAAGCTAAAAAAAAGGTGTACTCCATGGTAAACTGGTATAACGACAGGAGTGCCCTGTCTTGTACTATGAAATGTGAGGCAGCGTGGTGGAATCAGGCTCTCGTCAAAATAATCAAAGTGAAGAAACTTGCATTTTTCAACAGGTTTGTGAATTTTTTTCAAATTTTTGTTTTTTGGCTCAACGCCTTTCATGCCATTAAAGAACTCATTTATGTATGGATTTTTCTTTAAAAAGTTGATTAAAGGCACAAAAAATGTAAATTTTCAGTTACCACGGACTCTCAAGCTAAGGAAATAACTAATCTTTGGTGACCATTTTCTCACTTATCTTACCTCTGAAAACAGGTGACCCCCACCCCCTTCATTTGCAAATATCTCGACTTGTATAAATGGATATTTTCCCCCCAAATAAAGACAATTGAGGAAGCTTTAAAATGATACCAGTAACTCTACATGCGCAAAAATTGACGAGAGCCTGTTTCCACCACGCTGCCTTACAAATTATACTACTACTCTATTTGCCTACCTTAGAATGACAAAGTACTATATTATCTGACATTTAAGACGTTTTGAGTCACCGAGACCATGAGGCCAGAAACCAAATTTCAATGTTCTATCTGCCCTATCAAAATCAAAAGATTATTCGGAGTCGTCATCAAGATAATGAAAGAACTGCAATTGAAAAAGTTTGACATGTTGTGAAACTCAAATTCTCTGACGTCAAATTTATTAAAACTAGGTAGTAATTAGTGTGGTCAAAAATTCGTGACGCAACTTATTTTTAATTATCTCCTCAACTATTGAACATAAACTCTCCAGTTTTTGCACTGTGACTTGTATCAATTTGTCTTAATAAATGAATATTTTTGTAAACACCTGTTAGCTCTATTCAAGAAAATTCCTTAATGAATACTTATTTTAAAAATTCCCATTGGATGGTTTCTACTGATATAAAAATGTTTTTTAAAATACGATTAAGTTGAGACAAATAGATACAAACTGCTGTGCAAAGAATGGGTGACAATGATTCAACTGTTAAAAAGATATTTGAGGATAAGTTGCGCCACGCATTTTTGACGGCACAAGAGTGAGCAGATAGAGCTTTGTAATTTTTGGGTAACGTTTTTCGTACGTCACCGTATCCAGTGACAAGAAACGTCCCAGGCGATAACACTGACAGTCGGTTATAATAAGTACGTACGCTGTCTTTCTTATCAAAGCTTTTTGTTTTTTAATTGTCCATTGCCTGGCCTGATTTAACATGTGTGCTCATTGGCAGAATTGGATCGAATCAGATCGCTTTGGCTCAGGTCGATTAACGGCGTCTGTCTGTCTGTCTGTCTGTCTGTCTGTCTGTCTGTCTGTCTGTCTGTCTGTCTGTCTGTCTGTCTGTCTGTCTGTCTGTCTCTCTCTCTCTCTCTCTCTCTCTCTCTCTCTCTCTCTCTCTCTCTCTCTCTCTCTCCACAACAGATGCAGAATAAAGGCTCTTCAAAAGATAACTGAGATTATTGCTGTTGTATCATTGAACTGTCTATTCTACTTTCTAATCAATATTAATAATCGTCTATGACCGTTGTGTGAGAAAGGCAAACATGACGAAGTTACAGCCTCTCTGATGACAGTTCACAAGCACTCTGCTTTGGCCTGAAAACCGAGCATTTAGCAAAATCCAGTTTGCTCGTAAATTTGTTTTTAAAAAGAAAAAAAAGAAGAAAGAAAAAGAAAAAAGGAAGAAAAAAAAGAAACGTTTTAAAGTGAAACCTCTTATTAAAATCCCCCAAACCTCACTCATATTTTTGTGGTTGTTGAATATATACCTCTGGACATTAAACTAAGAGATAGAAAGACGACTGCATCAATTTTACTTAAATCTACGTACGTCTAAAAAGGTCGATTTAGCCAAGATTCGCTCATACTGGGGTTTTCACTCAAACAACAGACACCGATAACGACATACAACGGCCCGTATCTGAGGTATATTGACGCAAGAAGAAGGGGTTCGCTTTGGAAAACACATGTGTGTTTTAATCGTGTATTTCGACATTTGTTAAAATCCAAATGTATTTTAGCGTCCACAAAAAATTGCATTGAACAGCCTATCTGTATTAAAAGGAGGCCTTGTTTGATTACCCGCCAAAAGAACTCTTTGACCACTACACAGGTAAGGTGTCTGCCGAAGATTTTCGTTCTTCTTCGTTGTCTATTACGTAGGCCTGCGTTTTTTGACGCAGTTGAGGACGTGTTTTACTCTTTTGTTCATCATCATCATCATCATCATCATCATCATCATCATCATCATCATCATCATCATCATCATCATCATCATCATCATCATTATTACCATCATCATCGTGTTCGTCGTCGTGGTCGATGTCGATCTAATTGAACGTTGTTGTTGTTATTTTCATTGCCTTCATAATCATCAGCACATAGAACAGAAAACAATAGAATAGAATAGAATAGAATCTTTCCGTAAGAGAAGGAATTTTTTCAACACCATGATCACCACTGTCATCATCAACTCGCTTCTAACAACTAACAACAAATGCCAGCCATGAGTGGCCTGGGTAGTCTAGAGCTAGTGGTTAGGCTTCCAGACTCGTTATCGTGAGGTTGTTGGTAAGGAGGTTGGAGGCTCAGCACGATCCAATATCGTGTCTTGGGGGATCGGCGCTGTGCACACATTTTCCTTACTTCACGCAGGTGTGAATGGGTACCCAGCTATAGATAGCGGAAGATCTTGTCTATAATAATAAGAGCATTTGTATCCCGCCTTTACCCACAGCATGGGCCCAAGGAGTACATAGGAGATTAAAAATGCATTCATACTAACACTATACGAATTCATCATGTGCGCACTTTTTGTTTGACAGCAACATTCTTTCAGACAATAAAAAATGCTCATACAAAAAGGCAAAGGTACTGTCCATTAATTAAAACATTTCTTAAATAGATGTGTTTTGAGTCCCCTTTTGAAAGTATCAAGTTTTATTTCGCTCCTCAAATCATGAGGGAGAGTGTTCCAAACTGTTGGCCCAGAAAAAGAAAAAGCTCTCTCACCATATTTCTTCAGTGACA
>NW_004797286.1:712894-714483 GCF_000002075.1 Aplysia californica | reverse complement strand
ATTATTATTGTTGTTGTTGTTGTTGTTGTTGTTCTTGTTATCATTTCTATTATTATTTCTGAAAAATGTGAAAAGAAGTAAAGCCTATGTGAATATTTCGACAACAGTTTTAATATAAGTGTTCAACGTTTCGCCCTTAATTAAGGCTCGTTCAGAAACATAATAAGTTGGGGGGGAAACCACCATGTCAACTTCCTCATCATCATCATCACCATCATCATCATCATCATCATCATCATCATCCTCTTCATCATCATCATCCTCATCGTCATCATCATCATCATCATCATCATCATCATCATCATCATCATCATCATCATCATCATCATCATCAAGAGCTGACTGATTAAACAGGACACAAGTCATAACTTTTGTGCTCTTTTGCGGTCAATTTCTATAAAAAAAATATTAAGACTGTAAGGAACTGTACTAACAATATTAATATCAACAATCTAATTACGATTTAAAGAATTGAAATAATACATATTGTTGTTCTTTTATTTTGAGGGATACCTGCAAGGCGTATTGCATATTTCTATGCATTTCTTTGATTCCATAATTTTTTATTAATTTTTTTTTTTTTAAAGGCTGGATAAGCTGCGGCGGTGTTATTTTCTTCAATAGGATGGGTGTTTGGGAAGGAAGCTTACAAGTTCGAAAGTTATGCGTTTTAAAATGTTATGAAGTTTTTGAGGTTCAGTAAAGATGAAGTTTGGTAATGTTCAGAATGTGAATAGCTGAGACAATAGTTTTGGTATGACAGAGCATTTTGCAGGTATGGCTGGTGGCAAACAAGGCTGCATATTACTGCCGTCATTCTTTCAGTCTATGATAATATGTGAGACAGCGTGATGAAATTATGCGCTCGTCATAAAAACCAAAGTGAAGAAACCGGCATTTTTCCGCAGGTTGGTGAATTTTTATCGAATTTACGTTGTTGTTGTTTTTTGTTCAACACATTTCTTGCCCATTAAAGAACACATTTATGAGTGGATTTAATGGAAAAAACGTTGATTAAAGGCGAAAAAAGTAAATGTTCAGTTTCAACGGACAAACTAAGGAAATAACTCATCTTTGGCGACCATTTTCTCACTAATTTTTCCTCTGAAACCAGGTGACCCCCATCTCCGTCATTTGCAAACATCTAGACTTCTATTCAAGATAAATGGACATTTTTTCATCCAAAGCAAGACAAATGAATGACGTTTAAGATGATACTAATAACTCTACATTGCCCAAAATTGACGAGAGCCTGATTCCATCGCGTCGTGACACATGGGCATTTAGAGTTATTGGTATTATCTTAAAGCTTGTCCATTTATCTTGAATAGAAGTCGAGATATCTGTTGTTGAAGAATTGAAGAGGAAGTGGGGGCTGCTTGATGATGAGGTAAAGTCGGGCGAGAAAATGTCCGCCAAAGTTTGGTGACTTCCAGAGTTTGAGCGTCTTTGGAAACTGCAAATTTATATTGTCTGTGCCTTTAATCAACGTTCTTCAGTTAAATATACACAGAAAAGCTGTTGTTTTTTAAATAGACAAAAAAAGGTGTTGAGCCACACTCAAAAAAGTATCTCGAAAAGAAAATTGG
>NW_004797286.1:710984-712431 GCF_000002075.1 Aplysia californica | reverse complement strand
ACAACAACAACAACAACAACAACAACAACAACAACAACTACAGAAGCAGCAAGCAGCAACAGCAGCCACAGCAACATCTTACATCACTTGTCAGCCTTTCAATTGGTGAAATGGCCTTCCTCCAGTTCGTATTCTGTTTTTGAATAGACTACATAATTCCAAAAGGCTTTGAAAACTCGCCTTCGTCATGCGAAAATATGCTAAGCATGTTTCGTCATCATCAAGAATTTGATGCAACATTCTAAATTCTCCTGTTTTGCCTCGTTCTTTGAATATGGGATGTACCCAGAATCGGCGGTGACCTTGCATATACCTCCTCTTCAACCACCACCATAAAAAAAAATTCTTCTTCCTTGTTAACGTCATTTCTCTAGATCTAGGTCTGGTGCGCATAAAAAATCACCGTACGTGTGAGGACGCTGTGGTCACGGGCTAGCCGCTAGAGTGCGGACGCTGTGGACCCTTGCTCTTAGGCCTACAATCTCTCTGATGGCTGTTCACAAACACTCTGCTTTGACCTGAAAACCGAGCATCCGGCAGAATCCAGTTTTCTCACGAATGTGTTTTTTTAAAGAAAAAAAAAAGAAACGTTTTAAAGTGAAACCTCTTATTAAATCTCCCGAAACCTCACTCATATTTTTGTGGTTGTTGAATATACACCTCTGGACACTAAACTACGATAGAAAGACGATTGCATTAATTTTACTTAAATCCACGTAGTCTAAAAAGGTCGATTTAGCCAAGATTCGCTCATACTGGGGTTTTCACTCCAACGACAGACACCGATAACGACATACAAAGGCCCCGTATCTGAACTATAATATTGACGCAAGAAGAAGGGGTTCGCTTTGGAAAACACATGTGTGTTTTTATCGTGTGTTTCGACATTTGTTAAAACCCAAATCTATTTTTATCGTCAACAAAAAAAAATGTATTGAGCAACCTAGCTGTATTTAAAGGAGGCCTTGTTTGATTATCAGCCAAAGAACTCTTTGACCACTACACAGGTAAGGTGTCTGCTGAAGGTTTTCGTTCTTCTTCGTTGTCTGAAACGTAGGCCTACGTTTTTGGCGCAGTTGAGGACGTGTTTTACTCTTTTGTTCATCATCATCATCACCATCATCATCATCATCATCATCATCATCATCATCATCATCATCATCATCATCATCATCATCATCGTCGTCGTCGTCGTCGTCGTCGTCGTCGTCGTCGTCGTTGATATCGATTAGTTGGTCGCTGTTGTCGTTATCTCTATTGCCATCAAAATCTTCAGCACATATTAAAAAGTCCCGCAACACCCAAAAGGGTATCAGCGGCGGATAAAAGAAAAGAAAAGTTCATATTAAAAAGAATTTTTATCAACACCATGATCACCACTGCCATCATCAACTCGCTACTAACAACTAGCAACAAATGTCAGCCATGAGTGTTATTGTGGCTTGGG
>NW_004797286.1:709264-710446 GCF_000002075.1 Aplysia californica | reverse complement strand
CCCGTCCTTTTCCATAAAATTAGATGGTCACTTTATTCAACCTGGCCTTTATGAATTCCTCCTCAACATATTCTTTATTCTTCTTTTGTCTTAAGGCATACAAATACCCGAAAGAAAATTCAGCCTCAATTTATCAATGATCTTTGTTCATTTTCAGACCCAATTATTTTATGGTACAAAAAAACAAAACACACCAAAAAACAAAAAACAAAACAAACACAACCACCATCAACAACAACAACAACAACAACAACAACAACAACAACAACAACAAAGAAACACCAAAAAGATATCAAGCCTTAACTTATTCCTTAATATTTTTCTTAAAGCCCTCTTGTTTTATGGTACAAAAAACGCTTAACCAAAAAGAAATCCCGCTTAAACTTAGTCCTAAATCTTCTTATTTTTTTCTCTTTCTAGCACAGGACCGAAACCTGCTCCTCCCTTCGACATCCTAAGGATACCAGAGGAAGGAAAAACACAAAAAAACACTTACTTCTTTTATTTCAAGGCAACACAAAGCAGAGGAAGTCCAGAAACTCCGGAGAGTCATGGCGAGCACAACACTGTGGCCTCTTGTCTTCATCTCAGTCCTGTTTGTTCTTCTCATGGATGTACCGGACATTGAGGCCAGGGGAGGGGGTGGGCACGGTGGGGGAGGACATGGGGGTGGGCATAGCAGTGGTAGTGATAGCAGTGGGCATAGCAGTGGTAGTGGACATAGTATGGCCACAACAGTGGTAGTGGATATAACTATGGACACAGCAGTAGTGGCAGTGGATATAGCGACGGACACAATAGTGGCAGTGGATATAACTATGGACACAGCAGCAGTGGCAGTGGATACTACGGTAATGGACACAGCTCATCCGGGTCATCGTCTTCCTTCTCGTCTGGACCAGTCCCACACGTCAACTACAAGTTGTCCCAACCTAGTATCATCCACGTGACGTCACGGCTGCCTCGGACAACGCCACTGGGACGAAGGATGACGTCTGCCGAGAGGTTCCTTGTTCTGACGACTGCGAGCTGGCTCATCACCAGACGCCTAAGGCGTACCAGCGACTACTTGGGTTATCGGTAAGAGGGGGAAAACATCTTAGTCCCTTTTTTTTTTTTTTTGGAAATGAGAAAAAGCCACCCCAAAAAAATTTAATTAACAACAACAACAAAATATATATA
>NW_004797286.1:702667-709058 GCF_000002075.1 Aplysia californica | reverse complement strand
TATTATCAAAACAACAACAATAATAATGATAGCAATAACAATAGCAGCCGCAAAACAACGAGAATAAAAACAATATTATCAAAACAACAACAATAATAATGATAGCAATAACAATAGCAGCCGCAAAACAACGAGAATAAAAACAATATTATCAAAACAACAACAATGACAAAACAAACCAACAACACACAATGATAACAGTAACAAAAAGCAACAGACTTCAAAAACAATATAACCTATATATCAATATAAAAACCAAAAACAACAATAACAACAACAACAGCAACACTTAACAACAACAATAACAGCATTGTTGGTGTTGGTGGTGGTGTTTTGGTTTTGGTTTTGGTTTTTCGTTTGTTCGTTTTAAACAAAAATAAAGCAATGTAATACAGTACATGTAATAGTTAATCGGAGTATGACATCTCCTTACTATTTTTATTTAGAGGGGTAAAAAAGGTATGAGTGGAAACTGGGGGGAGGGGGGGGAGGATCTGGGGGTTAGAGAGATGATTTTGACTTCCAAATTATATTTGCAACATGTATATCCATAGCTATAACTTTTATGTAATTCTGCTGTTTCTTGCTTTTACTTGTTTCGTTATGACTGTTTGTTATGCTGTTTCAACTTACAAGGAAGGTTACTGATATTATGTTTAGTAATTTATTTTTTTTTAAAGTTCGAATGATAATTTGACTCCAATACGTTTTAACTGGAAGGAAAAAAAGGGGGGGGGGATTTTGGGGAGGGAACATTTTCTTCAAATACTTTAACATGATTGCAGTTGCCATTTGACTAATCTTGCCATTTCATTGCTCAATACAGCAATTTGTATTTTTGTTTTTATTTCTGTTTTCCTGTTTATGCGTCTTCAACTTACAACAAGCGCTGTTCAATGATATTAAATATTATGGGGCTTTTTAAAACTAAAGAATAAAACGATCTGGATTGTGATTTTGAGTTGGCTGATTCTTGTCTTTGATCTGGACTCCGGAATTATTTATTTTGTCGTGGGGGAAAAAAGGGTTTTTGTTCTTTTGGATCTTCATTGCTTGCTGTTGTGTTTACTGTGGGATTTTTTTCTGTTTTCGGCTATTTTGTAGAGTATCGGTACAGTGCTGTTAAGATTACAAAGCGCACTATTTCGCTCGCATCTTCTCTCTTTCTCTCTTTCTCTCTCTCTCTCTCTCTCTCTCTCTCTCTCTCTCTCTCTCTCTCTCTCTCTCTCTCTCGCCATCTCTCTCTCCCTCTCTCTCCTTCTCTCGCATTCTCTCGCATTCTCTCACTCTCTCTCTCTCTCTCTCTCTCTCTATCTCTATCTCCCTCTCTCTCTCTCTCTCTTTCTCTCATTCTGACACTTTCTCCCTCTCTTTCTCTTATTCTCTCTTTCTCTCTTATCCTCTCCCCTCCCCCCCCCTCTCTCTCTCTTTCTTTATCTCCCCCTCCCCCTCTCTCTCTCTCTCTCTCTCTTTCTATATCCCCATCTCCCCCTCCCCCTCTCTCCCCACTCTCTCTCTCTTTCTATATCCCCCCCTCTCTCTCTTTCTCTATCTCCCCCCTCTCTCTCTCTTTCTTTATCCCCTCCTCTCTCTCTTTCTCTATCTCCCCCTCCTCTCTCTCTCTCTTTCTCTATCTCCCCCCCTCTCTCTCTCTCTCTCTTTCTTTATTTCCCCCTCCCCCTCTCTAAGTATAAGTGAGTGTCTCCTCTTCGGCGGGTTGTAGAAGCCCTCAGCATATTGCGATCAGATTTATAGACAAAAAGTGAGACAGACAGACAGACAGACAGACAGACAGACAGACAGACAGACAGACGGAAACAGAGACAGAGACAGAGACAGAGAAAGAGAAAGACAGACAGACAGACCGGCAGACAGGCAGACAGACAAAGAGTGAGACAGAGAGATAGAGAGAAAGAGAGTGACAGACAGACAGACAGACAGACAGACAGACAGACAGAGATAGGGAGAGAGAGAAAAAAATATAGAGAGAAATAGGTAGAGAGAAAGAGAAATAGAGAGAGGAGAGAGAGAAATAGAGAGAGGAGAGAGAGAAATAGAGAGAGGAGAGAGAGAAATAGAGAGAGGAGAGAGAGAAATAGGTAGAGAGAAAGAGAAATAGA
This sequence comes from Aplysia californica, assembly GCF_000002075.1. NCBI lineage: Eukaryota > Metazoa > Mollusca > Gastropoda > Aplysiida > Aplysiidae > Aplysia > Aplysia californica. The sequence continues at coordinate 706,938 of NW_004797286.1, read as the reverse complement.
GAGAGGAGAGAGAGAAATAGAGAGAGGAGAGAGAGAAATAGAGAGAGGAGAGAGAGAAATAGAGAGAGTAGAGAGAGAAATAGAGAGAGGAGAGAGAGAAATAGAGAGAGAAGTAGAAAGAGTGATAGATGAAGACCAAGAACACAATGAAAATGAAACAACATGGTGTCGTTTACAAACGAGGCGTGACGTCACAGGACGGTCAGAAGGCGCCCGCGAAACGAGTCCAAAGTTCATTAGTCAAATTGGTCGCTTTTAAGGACAAGCCGGCTAACCCAGATTTCGGGGATTTGGTTTCATTATTTAGTGGTGTATATTTGTTTGCTTATAGAGAAAACTCTCCTTTTCTTTTAAAGAAACTGAACGAGGGTCCAAAACTTTACCTTCGATTTACTCAAAACTGTGTTTTTCGGAATACCCCCCTTGTGCTAAAAAGCGACCAATTAATGTCGATCAGAGCGGTGTGTCTTGCGCCATACCATAGACTTGTAATATGTGTCACGACTTGGTGGAATCAGGCGCTCGTCAATTTTGGGGCGTATGGGGTTATTGGTATCACCTTAAAGTCTGTTCATTTGCTTTCCTTTTGGTGAAAAAATTATCAATCTTTGTAGAATAGAAGTCGAAATATTTGCAATGGATTGAGGTCAGGGTCGTCTGGTTTCGGATGTAAAATTGGTGAGAAAATATCCGCCAAAGTTTGGTAACTTCCATAGCCTGGGAGTCCTTGGAAACTGAAAATTGACATTTTTTGTACTTTTAATCAATGCTTTTCAGTAAAAATCCAGACAAAAATGTGTTTTTAATTAACATAAAAGATGAGTGACGCGGCCTGCACGCGCTCTGGTGAGTACAGAAGGACGAGGGCAGTGCTACTGACTGAAGTGTCTTTAGGCCATTCCCAAAGGGGGGATATTAACGTGTTCTTATGCACAGTCGAATTGTAAATGGGCTGATTTATTCTTATGCACAGTCGAATTGTAATGGGCTGATTTATCAATGTCATGCTCATACTGTGCCGGAACTTGTGAACTGCTACTTCCGGGGTGCTTTGATGGTCGAAGCAAACTTTGTGCTGTTGAGGCTAGAGAGGTGAGCAGAATAAGCCTGATTCCCCGTCTGGACTTCTCTGTTGACATCCACCCATTGGCGCTCAAATGTCCTTATGCAGTTGCGAGCGCATTAAAAACCTTACTAAAACTAAACTAAAATCAGAAAGACGGTTATTTATAGATACGAAACAATAATCATCGTCACTGAAATGACACAGTAAACGAAACAACATCATCATCATCAAGTGTCAGATATGGGACAGACATCTGCGATCATGTTTCGCCTTCAATTCTCTCAGATGCTCTAATAAAATTTTTCCTCATCTCCCATCTGTTAGTTTAGGCTTTTCAAGTTAGCTTCTCTGTTTGCCTTCAATTTTATGGGTGAGCTCATGAGAGATAGAAGTTCAAGACTCAAAAATCTATTAAAGGGTCTTAGAAACTGTATTTTTCTCTTCCCAATTGTTTTCACCAGCGAGCGTCCCACGTGGGCCTCTTCAAGCACTACCTCTTTGGACTTACTTTCCTTCCATTAAATTCTCAAAAGTCTCATAAGAAAACATATTTCTACGGTGTCTATGTATTTTATTTCCTTTAGTGATTGTCCAGTATGAATGGTTGACCACCCATAGCCTTTTAGAATCTTAGTTTTGATAGGCATTGAGATGTTTCAAATTTTTTTAGGATTGGGCTCATTTTTTCAAAGAACTGTCTTTACCCATTGGAATTCCTCGTTTTATTTGGTCTAAGTTGTGTCGATGGGGGCGTTAGAACACCTGCATTATAAAAAATTAATAATTATATATCAGGAATATTTGAGCTGTTGAACGTATTTGATATTTTCATATTTGCTTATGACATTACAAATAGGATTTTTACTCCTTTAAAAAATATATTACTATGCATTCTGTTTTCATGGTATTAAAAATAAATCTTTACGTTCACTATCACAATATGTAGAAGCAATAGTAGGTCTTTTTTCTGAATCTGCTATTAAAACTGTCATCAGCATATCTGAAGCGATCAGTGTTTTTGCCATTCACTTTGAGACTTGGATTCTGTTTTTTCTCGAAGGATTGCTTCACTGTTTGAGTTAAAGAGGTCTGGCGACATAAAGCACCCTTGCCCCACTCCTATTTTGACCTGTTTATATTCGCTGTGTGCTCCATCAATTCTTCCAGCGCCATTTTGGTCCCATTACAAATTCCTAATAATTCTTAGATCGTTTCCAAACTATGTTTAGCTCTTCCAAACCTGTCAATAGCTCATCATGTTTAACTCTATCGAAAGCCTTTGAATAATCTATAAAGCATAGATACTAATGTTTCCATGGTAACATTTATCTGGTGCCCTTGTCAGGAACAAACCGGAAGTGTGTTTGAAACATTTCTGATCTTAGATTGTTTTCCTCATTGTTCCCATTAGTAATCGCAGCAAGTAGCAAGATATTTGTAAAATGTGTCTCATAATTTAAAAGCGTGTTGTTCTATGCATTTAACACACAATGGCAATCGGTGTTTCATGTAAAGCTATAAAAACTTACTTAATCAATAATATTATAGTAACTTAAATAACAGTGAAAAACCGACAAGTTGAAAATTTAGCGTAGTAATGGTTCCAACAATCTATTCCTGTCGTTATCTTTATTTTTTCTCTTTTTTTCTCCTAATGACCAGTGGTCAACTGGCAGGATGACGAATGGCCAGTGACGACGGCTCTACAACTGACAGCAACACTTGCTTCCCCCGACTGTCAGCGCCGGTTCGAATCCTGTCGAGCAGAGTCTGCGAGTGGAAGTATCAGCAGCTATTGCCAGTTGGTGAAGGAGAAGAAATCTTGCATTGTGGGAGGAAACAGTACGTGTTCTGAAGACGACTGGAGCAACTTTAAAGACTCGGCATGTAACGGACACAGTGGGCCAGCCTCTCTCAGCATTGTCACATTAGCCCTGCTGCTCATGCTATCTGCTTTTGTGCTCAACTTTGTTTAACAGCGAAAGATCTTGTCAGTATGTTATCGTTTTAGCGCCGATAAAATAGCTGCTTGCACGGTATGCTTCTCAGAAAACGTAATTCTATCAGATCTGCTTGGGCAATTATACAGACAATGATAATCATAATGTCACTTATAATACGAGGGAGGTTCAATAAGTCTTACTTGGTCAGGGTATGAAGGAATCATGGTAGAGTCATGAAATTTCGCCAGCCTTTAGACAATTTCTTCAGAACACATCATGCAAATTTTTGTGAAAATTCGACAATAATAAGACACTAGTCAGCGTGTTCAATGAACCCATGCACAAAATCGTTCGTTTTTCTTTTTTTTCTGAAGCTATGCCTAGGAGTCTGTTGAATATCGCTCGGTTATCAAGTTTTTACAGATGCAAGGAAAATCCCCTTCAGACAATTTTCAACAAACGGTCCAAGTTTATTGTGACAAATATCCTCGTTATGATACTGTGGCATACTAGGTAAGAAGATCCAAATCTAGAGTCATGTCGGTGATAAATGGAGATCGTGAAGGTCTTTGTGGTAACTGAAGAGAATGTATCCATAGTGAAGCAACTGGTTCTACAAGACCGACGTATACCTATTAAACAGCTCTCAAGTGAAACGAGAATCAGTGTAGGGTCAATTGAAACGAATCTCCATGACTATCTTAACACGAATAAGGTGTCTGCGTGGTGGGTATCCCGCCTTTTGATAAGTGAGCAAAAGAAGCAAAGGGTTGAGTCCTGCAAAACTCTCCTTCGAGTTGAGTCCAAAGGTACAAATTTCTTTAAACACATGGTGACTATGAATGAAACATGGATTTATCATTTTGATCCAGAACAAAAAATGCCCCCCATGCCCTGGAGAACATCTTCTTCTCCCTCACCAAAGATGGCAAAGGTAACACTGTCAAGTGAAAAGGTCATGCTGTCGGGTTTCCGGGATTGTGAAGGTATCATCATGACTTCGAAAATGGAAAAACAGTCACAGGAGACTACTACTCGTGTTTGCTGATAAAATTGCGGTCCGAATTGGTGAGAAAATGGCGTGGAGAACTCCGCAATAGGATCATCCTACTGCATGACAACGCCCCTGTGCACAGGGTACAACAAGCAGACCAGACAGCAGAATAGTGCGGCTTGGAAATCCCGCAACACCCGGCTTATTCACCAGACCTGCCTCCCCATAACCCGTTCGCCTTCTCCCTGAAAAAAATAATACTTCCGGG
>NW_004797286.1:700239-701483 GCF_000002075.1 Aplysia californica | reverse complement strand
CTCGACTTGTATTCAAGATAAATGGATATTTTTTTCATCCAAATAAAGACAAGTGAACAAGCTTTAAAATAATATCAATAACTCTACATGCTCCATAACAACAAGGCGTGTTCTGTTTTACACGATCACAACAACAACACGTGTTACCAACACGTCCTTATATCATAAAAGCAAAACTAAATTCAAAGTTTTCTACAAGTGCCTAAAAACCCATGATCTGCTCAGTGTGGTCATAGCTCTCAACGCCAACATCACCTTTACAGTAGTGGATACCGGGTCGCTGTTTAATCTAGGAAATGAGAATTGTGTTAAGACGCCTGTAGAATCAGGCGCTCGTCAGTTTGGGTCTGTTTAGTTACTAGTATCGCCTTAAAGCTTGTTAATTTTTTTAACTTTCGAATGAAAAATACCTATCAGCTGTCTTGAGTAGAAGTTGCGACATATGCGATTAAACGAGGTTGGGGGAAAAGGGGGGGGGATGTAAAATTAGTGAGAAAATGGACGCCACAGCTTGATGACGTCCAAGGCTTGAGTGTCCTTGGAAACTACAAATTTACATTTTTTAACTTTCATTTTTTAAAATCCAAAGATTATTTTCATTTTATATTTTAATTTTCATGGGGGGGGGGTTGCCTTAAATCAACATTTTTCAGTAAAATCCACACCGAAATGTGTTTTTAAAGGGATATTAAAAGTGTTGAACCCAAAAACAACAATTCGAAAAATTATTTCGAGACGAGCGGAAGGTGCCAGTTTCTTCGTTTTTAAAAACTATTTTGACAAGCGCTTCATTTCACCACGATGCCTCCCATGCATCACAGAGGGATGAATGCAGGCGTTCGTCAATTTTTGGACATGTGGAGTTGTTGGTACCATCTTAAAAGTGTTCATCTGACTTGCATTTGGTGAAAACATTACCAACTTCGGTGATGAATCTCGATTGAGTTTTTAAACAAAAACAACGTTAACTATACCGATATAAACTAATATCAGTGCGATTTTCAGGCAAAAAAAAAGGGTTTCTTTGTTTTAAGTAGAGGTTTTACGGAGCTCGCAATTGCATAAGGTCATATGAGCGCCAAGGGGTGGGTGTCAACAGAGAAGTCCTTACAGGAAATCAGACTTACTCTGCTCACCTCTCTAGCTTCAACAGTACAAGGTCTTCTTCGACTATCAAGGCACCCCGGAAATAGCGACCACAGATGTTTGATAGAAAAAAAGAGCAAACCACACCGGGGCAGCCG
>NW_004797286.1:698511-700139 GCF_000002075.1 Aplysia californica | reverse complement strand
AAGCAAAAAAAAAGTGTAAGCCTTGACCATAAAATTAAACAGCATTTTGGTGATGTTGAAATAATGGAAAGGGAGCATCATTGATAGAGAGCTTTGGGAGGGAGGGAGTAAAAATTGAAATTTCTCAAAATTTGGACTTGAAGTGGATTGTTCGCGACAGCCACGAAGTGGAGAATCAAAAGCAAAAAGGCCAAATACTAACAAGTGCCAAATTACATAAAAATATCATTATTCGTATCAGGAACAATGCAAAACTCATATAGGCCTTAGTACGTAAACAACAAACAGTAGTAAAATATATCTGATACAGGATGGCGATTTCAAAGTTTTTTGTTTTTAGTAGAGGTTTTACGGCACTCGCAACTGCATAAGGTCATTTGAGCGCCAGAAGATTAGATGTGTTACAAGAGAGTAACAAACATAAAAAAGAAAAAGGGGAGAGAAAGACGATAGATGTTTATAGGAAAGAAGAAGCAAACCACACCAGAGCACCCGTCAACCACCCACATTTCAAAGTTTGAATGTGGTTTGAGTAAAAGAGAAATACATCAACACAATAGCGGTCATTTAGTGAAGTGCAAGAAAAAAAGCAGGACGGACAGAGTTTTTCGTTTTAGTAGAGTTTTTACAGCGCTTGCAACTGCATAAGGTCATATGAGCGCCAAAGGGTGGATGTCAACAGAGAAGTCCTTACAGTCAGGGAATCTGGCTTACTCTGCATACCTCTCTAGCCTCAACAACAAGTCTGCTTCGATTATCAGGCACCCCAGAAATAGCGGGTCACAAGAGTGTGACAAACATACAAAAGAAGTAGAGGAAAATGACGATAGTAAGGATTAGGAAAGAAAAAGCAGCAGCTCCCTGTTGCAGTTCAGGCACCGTTATGAGCATGACATTGATGAATCAGCCCATTTACAATTCTACTGTGAATAAGAAAATATTAATGACCCCCTTTGAGAATGGCCTAAAGACACTTCAGTCAGTATCACTGCCCCGGGGGGTAGTAGTGTTGGGGTCTATGTTTATACTACTCACAAAAAGAAAGACTGCCAACGGAGTGGGTACATGACCAACTCCTGTGCTCTTTCTGTGCCTTTTGCTGATAGAAGGGGAGGAGGGTGGTGAGTGGGTGTGTATTTGTGCTCTTTTATTTATATCACTATCATTGCTCACTCGCTACTCTATTCTTGGGCATCTTTTGTTTTAGTAGAGGTTTTACAGCGCTCGCAACTGCATAAAGTCATATGAGCACTGGGCATCTTTATTAACGTACAGTGTTGAATATATGCCGAAAAAAACACATTATAAAATAAACAAACGGAGAATCTATTACCCAGCTTGTCACTGAGAGGCTGAGTGTTTTTCTGCTTGTATCTGTACATGTTTTTGTGTGGCGTGTCTACAGTTTTCGTCTGCTTCACGACTTAATGTTTCTTGCCCATTTCTATGCAAAGTTCAAGTGAGTTTAGTTAGGTATTTGAGGCTCTTTCTCTCTCAACTTGCTCGCTCTCTCTCTGTCTCTGTCTCTCTGTCTCTGTCTCTCTCTCTCTCTCTTTCTCTGTCTCTCTCTCTGTCTCTCTCTCTCTCTTTCTCTGTCTCTCTCTCTCTCTTTCTCTGTCTCTCTCTCT
>NW_004797286.1:674429-698204 GCF_000002075.1 Aplysia californica | reverse complement strand
CTCTCTCTCTCTCTGTCTCTGTCTCTCTCTGTCTCTCTCTCTCTCTCTCTCTCTCTCTCTCTCTCTCTCTTTCTCTATGTTGGCACTGTCAGTGTTCCAGTGTACTTTTTTCATTGTCACTATGTAGATTGGTTTGTAAAGAGAAAGACCATCAAACTGCTTTGTGAAATTGAACATTCAGTTAGAAGGCAGGAACACTTTTCGCTGTGAGTTATACATTCAATAATCAAATCATTTTTTAAAAGTACATTTTTAAACACTTTTGGCAAAGAATGGAAAATAACAAGGTAAGTAAGTAGGTGGGTGCATAAGTATGAGGGATTTCGAGCTGAAAATAAATAACGTGTAAAAAGCAAGCAAGCAAGAAGCTGTAATACATTGACATATATGGATGTGATATCACCACAAAATAGTTACAAAAATTAACATACTTAACTCATATGAACTGCACTGTAGGGATTTTAGGCGTTGCCCATCTCATATGAGTACATACCCCATTGCGTGGCATTGTGGTAAAATCAGGCGCTCGTCAAAATAATGAAATCAAACAAAAGGACATTTTCCCCCTGTTTGACAACTTTCATCAATTTTTGCTTTAGGCTCAGCTCCTTTTCTATCCACGTAAAAACACATTGTTGTGCAGATTTGACAGAAAAACGTTGATCAAAGGCTCAAAAAATATAAATTTCCCATTCCCAAGGACGCTCAAACTTTGAAAGTCACCAAATTTGGTTCCCATTTTCTCGTTAATTTTACTTCTGACATAAGGCTACCCTACCTCCTTCAATCAAAAATATCTTGACTTCTATTATTTAAGATAGACGGGTATTTTGGCATAAAAAAAGCGATATCAATTAACAAGCTTTAAAACGATACAAATAACTCCATACGCCCAAAAAATGACCTTCACATATTTCTCCACACCCTTTACCAAAAACAAGATTCCAGCTCATAACTCCTCCCCCACATGAGTCTATACTTAAACTACAGTGCGATAGGTAACAACTTATTAAGGACTGTAACCCTTTAAAGACTATAACTGGGAGAACTTCTCAGAACTCATAAAAAAACCCAACTCCCTGCATATTGTGAATAGAAACAGAAGTCACCAGCCTTCTCGGATATGGGCCAAAAATATCAGAGATTCCTTGTGCAAGTAGTGCACGTTAAAGATCCCTTGGTGGTGCTTAAATCGACCAGCTTCCACCAGGGAAATATTCAAAATAAATCACAAACAAAACTAAAAATCCTCTCACCAGTACAAAAAGGTATAGAGTACCTTCGAACTCCGAATGTAGCTGCCTTAAACTTAACACTTTGGCATCACTTGGCACAATAATGCGACGCTGAAAATTATCCGTTCCCCTCATCTGACGCAGTTTTGCAACAGGCCCGAGAAATCTGTCGCAGTCACTCTCCTGGTGACCAGATGGGGTATTTTGTACTGGCTGGCTGTGTGGCTGCAAAGTGCAAAAGGCAAGGGGCCCTATGAGGTAGGCAAAGACTGTAACAGTTACATAAGTAAAAAATCGCTGACACTGCAGTTTGAAGAACCAGCAATCAATCGACTACCCTTGAAAACTAGAAGCAGAAAGCACAGGGGGAAGTCGCCAAGACTTCAACAACAAAACCACCCTCGATCCTAAGTATAGAAAAATCAAGTAATGAATTGACAGTTCCAACCCCCCCCCCAAAAAAAAAAACACAAAAAAACAAAACAAACAACAACAATAACACATCAGTGTTAAACTTACACATCTAAATACTACTACTCAAGAACAAATAAATGTTGTTCAGAAAATAATCAACAGTCACGTATAGCATGCTGTAACGATACGGATTTCCTTATCCATTCCAAACAGTCGCATATGACAATTATCATAAAAAAGATAAAAAAATAGATCGAGACAAAAGAAAAGGTATCAAATCTAATTTTTTCCATCTATACTATAGGTAGTTGGCAGGTCTGAAAAAAGGCACAAACCTAAAGGCTGTTGGACTGGCAACAACAATAACCATAACAGACAACAACAAAATGTCACACTCTACAATAAGCAAACTTTGTTAATTACATTAATATTGAGTACTGTACGTTTCAACTTCCAATATATACTCATAACACAGCAGAAACACAATCAATACACAATACACAAAATGTAACAAACAATGCATAAATAAATGTATACTATACTACACCAAAGAAATGTCACCATATCTAAGCTTGTGTATATGCAAAACAGAACAAAATCAGTCTTAATTAACAATAAAAAACATCTAAAAACAGCATTGAGATGTAAGTGTAAGCACACACTGTGGACCTTGGACTATGATTGTACAACATCACAGTAATCTTTAAAAAACAGGTTGAAAAAAAGTGAAGTGGATTCCATCAATACAATATAATACTCATCAATGAGACCAATAACGTAGTAATACTTTTTAAAAAAAAGAATGTCAACTCAAAAGGCAATCCCTGTAAATCTCATTCTTAACCCTATCTGTACGCCCTAGGGTCATTTTGTACCCCATACGGTTGTATTCTTCCCATTTTAGAATACTCCTAGTACGAAGAGCTCTTTGACACTTTCGGCATCTCAAAAAATCATTTTGACAGACTGCTAAGCAAAGCGAACGGATCGGATTAACGAGTAAATTTCCTCTTTGGAAGGTGGTGGCACAGAGTTCCCCAGGTCGCATGGATACGATAGTAAAACAAGATGTACGGATAGGGTTAATACTTCATACATACCAAATTAAACAGCTCCTTTGACAAAAGCCAACAGAAGCTTTTTTTTAAAGTGTTCAAAGGCACAGTGGATGCTTGAAACAAGATGGGTAACAAAACAAAAATAATAAATGGATTACTCGGATCACGAGAAAGAACGCTGAAAAACCATCATGTCTGAGAGCAGCTAATCTTCAAGATCTGTAACCTAACTTTCCTTCCCGACTATAAACGTAATTCCATAGGAAAACTAGAACAACTTACGATCAGAAAAGAAGAGAATGATCATCTCATGACATTAACTTGTTATTTACTGCAGGTAAAGAGCAAAATAGACATTTAAAAGAAAATAATTTGTTTTTTTTTAAAAAGGAACGATAAGAGTAAGACCCAGCCAGTGGGGGATCTCCAACCTGTGGTAAACTTGAGAGGATTTCAACCAAGTAATATCAAGGATAGAAGGAGAGTGAGCTTCGTCTGTCATCACAGAATGCTTACTTTAAATGTCACTACTATTTTAACACTTTGCAGTCACTTGACCCAATAATGCGCCGGTGAAAATTATTCGTTCCGGTCACCTGGCGCACTTCTGCGCCAGACCTGAGCAGTCCGTAGCTGTCATTCTCCCGGCTGGGTGACCAGATGGAGTATTTTGTACTGCTGACTGGGTGACTGCAAAGTGTTAAGTCTGTAAAGAAATGATTTTAAAAGATTCTCCAAAAAATGCCAGTCTGAAATTTCACCATCAGCCTTTCCAACAGAATAAAATCGTTTTAAAAGGGGTATTTCAAAATGAAGAAAAATCTTTCCACTATCAGATCAGAGTAAGTGGCGAATGGGTGCTCTGGTACCTCAGTTTCTGTTACACTGGTCTACACAGCAGGCGTTCTTGATTCGAATCCTCATCAGGATTTTCAAGAATTTAGATCGTCTGGGAAGCTTTTGGCAGGGTGACTGCTAGACGGGCTTCTCAATTTTCCAGGGGTGCAATTCATTTTCCAGGGGCATTTTACATGACAATTGTTGAGGATCTTATTATGTTTGTGGAGAAGTTCAGTACGTAAAGTGCGATGCGTCATACAGACAATCGCTCAGTCTAATAACATCCTCGCACAATTATTGTAAGAACTTCCGGTGTAACTGAGCACCAATAAAATGTCGTCTGTTCTGTTAGCTCTAGCATTGTGTTCCTAATTTCACGTTGATACAAATGTAACAACAATTACAGCACGTGCTCCATTTAAATATAAATATATGTTTTATATATATATTTCTATAATAAATATAGTTCATATATATATATATACACACACAAGAACGTAGCTTACATTATATCCAGTCAACCAAATGTCAGTGTGGCACTGGAGTCTTGTGTGACTTAAGTATTTCAGTTTGTTCTTATAATATAAACTATTATAAAAATGAATCCGGCAAAGTTCTGGGTGGTAATGACAACGAAAGTAGATCTTGATTTTCCCGATAGAGCCTCGGTGTCACATACACTTCCTCCCGCCGCCATAGCTGGCTGCTCGCATGAAACATACTCTCAAACCGGGAAAAGCCGAAGGAATATATATAACAATTGCAACCGGAACAAATGAACTTACTGACCTTATCTGATTTGATTTTTTAAATAGTCGAGCACTTTATACATTTTCCCAGGTCTTCACGGCTTTTACTTGGGCAATTTACAGATTTCCTCTAATTCCCGGGGCATTCTCGGGTCTCTGTGATTTTTATCAAGTTCCTGGGTTATTCCCGGAGTCCCCGGGATTCCCGGGGCCTGGCAGTCACCCGGTTTTGAAGGCTCCACACACACTTGGCTCTGTCAAATGGGAGGTGAAAGTTGAATTTGGATGTCCCCCCTCTTGGACAACACAGACTTGAAAAAGGCATTGAATGTGTATGTGTGGCATCGTGGCGAAATCAAGCGCTCGTCAAAATAATGAAATTGAAGAAATTGGCATTTTTACACAAGTTTTGCAGTTTTTACAGAATTTTTGTTTTTTGGCTCAACACCTTTTACGTTCATGAAAGAATACAATTCTGTGTGGACTTTACTGGAAAAAACGTTAATTAAAGACACACGAAAAATGTAAATTTTCAGTTTCTACAGACTCTCAAGCTATGGAAATAACCAAACTTTAGCGCCCATTTTCTCAATAATTTAAATTTTGAAACCAGGGACCCCCATTTCCTTCAACTGCAAATATCTCTTGTATTTCAGAAAAATGAGGGGTTTTTTTTCTTTATCGAAAGCACGACAAATGAACAAACTTTAAGATGATACCAATAACTCCATATGGCCCAAAACTGATGAGCACCTGATTACACCGCATCATGACCGACATCATACCACACCATAAAAAACAAACTTACAACAGTTAATAAATTATGACGAAGAACACTTTAGAAAAATCTAAAAGGGTGCCATTGACGGATCAGTCCAGCCAACACAAAACATAAAATCAACACAATATTATCTGATTGTGATTTCCCCCCGAGATTTCCAGGACCTTCTCTGTTGTTAATATATGAGGTGTAGTTAACATTTCCTCTCATCCCTTCTGCCACAGAAAATAATGGATTCTTAATGCTCTGGGCCATAGCTCCAACACTTGCGTAGACCTCCTCTCCCGTAGGCACGATTTCCTCTGCAGGAAGCATGTAGGCACGCGGGTCGTTTCTTTTCGGTCGCAGCTCAAAGTTATAGACGTAGATCCCGGGCTTTTGCTGCAGAGTCCAGTCCAGCGAGGTGCCAGTTGCTGAATCTGGGGAGAATTTTAAGTTCAGTATGTAAGCCTACTGTGAGTTGGTTTACGACTACAGTCAAACCTGCTTTTACAGCCACATGTCTAAGACAATCACCTGGATGAACAACCACTTCCCACTCCCACCTCGCATTCGTGTTTACATTAAAATGACAGTGTCTAGGACTTTCACCTGTGTAAGACAATCACTTTTCTCCTCGACAAAATTGTTGTAGGGTGGCCAGTTCCTTTCCACGCCACTTTACTTCCCCAACTCGAAGTCAGATACCCATTATTACTGCTGGGTGGGCAGGAGGGGGCGAAAAAATCCATGTCCGAAACCGAGGCTCGAACCTGGACTTTCCGCTTCGGAGACGAGCGCACTAACCGCTCCACCACTGCACCCTCACAAGGGAGAAACAAACACAAAAAAGGAGGGGAAATAAAGACTATAGATGTTTCATAGGAAAGAAGAAGCAAACCACACCAGAGCACCTGCCAACCACCCAGCCCTGCCTGTCAGGGCTGACCGGAGTTGAATGGGACACAATACAAGATTATAACCCAGAATTAAGGCTATCACACTGTAAAATTACAAAGACTATAACTCGGAAAGAAGGCTCTAGCAAATAAAATTACAAGACTAAAACTCAAAAAGAAGGCTTTTACAACTTAAAAAAAACAAGACTATAATATAACTCAGTTTTAGTATTAGTAGAGGTTTTACGGCGCTCTCAACTGCATAAGGTCATATGAGCGCCAGAAGATTAGAGGTGTTACAAGAGAGTAACAAACATAAAAAAGAAGAAGGGGAGAAAAGGACGACAGATGTTTGATAGGAAAGAAGAAGCAAACCACACCAGAGCACCCGCCAATAACCCACAAGACTATAATTCAGGAAGAAGGCTCTTACAGTAAAAAAACCCGGCAAAAAACTATAACGCAAAAAGAAGCCTCCAGCAATTAAAAAAACAACCAAACTATAACTCAAAAAAGAAGGTTCTTACAATGCAGCAAGGAATAGGCGGTGCCGTACGTGTAGTCTGTGCGATGACGTTCTCGGACAGCCGCCATCATGTCTGAGCCCACACGATTCTGGGGACAAAAGATGTTTAGTTTTAGTAGAGGTTTTAAGCCGCTCGCAACTGCATAAGGTCATAGGAGTGCCAGAAGATTAGAGGCGTTACAAGAGAGTAACTAACATAAAAAAGAAGAAGGGGAGATAAGGATGATAGGTGTTTGACAAGAAGAAAAAAGAAACAAACCACACCAGAGCACCCGCCAACCACCCACACAAAAAATGAGAAATGGAAAAAAACAAAAAAACTACCATCATACAGACGTACCAAACAAAATGAACCACAGCTTCAGTTAGTTGTTATCTTATGTCTTATACACAACAAACTCACAGACTTGCTAACTTTTCCAAAACCTTATAAGGGACACCTTGTGTGTGTGGGTGTGGGGGGGGGGGGTGTGTGGTCTGTGTATGTGTGTTTTTTTTAGCGTTGTGTGCCTGTGTGTGTGTGTGCATGTGTGTGAGTGTGTGGTGTGTGAGTGTGTGAGTGTGTTGTGTGTGAGTGTGTGTATGCGTGTGTGCGTGCGAGTGTGTGTGTGTTTTGTGTCTGTTGTGTGTGTGTGTTTTGTGTGTGTTGTGTGCGTGTTGTGTGTGTGTGTGTGTGTGAGTGTGTGTGTGTGTGATTGTGTGTGTACGTGTATGTACATGCTCTGAAAAAAAGATACGATACAGGGATTGGCCTCATCCTTTGATTGCAACAAAAAAAAAAGCCTAATCTTTTCACCACAGATGCTGAACTGCAAAGGATGCAAACACTTAGGAATATAGTAGTAGGCAGAACTTTTACAGATTCCCTAAGTAAGTCGCCACTTGCAACTACTCGCTATTCACATAATGAGAATACACTTCTGAGCCATGTTTGGCATCGACAGCCCCATTCTTGCCAGAGATAAAGAGTTAAGAGGTGGGGCCTCCGAATTTAACGTCCATTTTTTTATTGGACTGAATCCAAAGGGTTGAGAGCCTTAAAAACTCCACAAAATAACCTGTGTTTAAGAACATCGAGCCTGGGATTTAAACAACAACTATTTAGCTCCATGGTCCAGTGTGCTGTGTTTGTTTGTTTTAGTAATGTTTTACGGCGACCTCTCTCACCTCAACAGCACAAATTCTGCTTTGACTCTCAAGGCACCCCGGAAATAGCAGTTCACAAGAGAGTGACAAACATACAAAAAGAAGTAGAGGGGAATGATGATAGTAAGGAGGAGGAAAGAAAAAGCAGCAGTTCACCCTATGTTGTTCCGGCACAGTATGAGCATATGAATTGATAAATCAGCCTATTAACAATTCTACTGTGCACAATAAAATGTTAATATGCTCCCTTTGGGAATGGCCTATAGGCACTGCAGTCAGTCGCTCTGCCCTGTGGGGTACTTACAGGTTAATCATTCTATAAAAGAAGGGCGGTTTTAAACAGGTGAAGAATACTGGACCACTCGTATTATTGCGAGAGAATGGGGGGGGGGGAGGCAGCGTGCTGTGTGACTAGAAACTGTTGGATAATAAAGTGTAATAATCTACTTACCAGCTCATCAATATTATCAGGTTTCTTTGACGACGTATATGCCCAAGGTATTATCAGAAACTGGAAATGAAAAATAAAACACAAAATATAGAATTCAGCAGGAATACAAATATTTCACATCACAATTCAAGTGCATACCATTTCAAAAGCATTTATTTTGCTGTCCCTGTGGTTTTATGCACCCCGCACAATTTAGCAAAATTTGATCATTTTGTGCATAATTTCTGATTATTTTCCTTTATCATTCTTTGTTTAAAAAAAAAACCAGAATCGCATAATTTCACATTTTTGGGCTCAGTTTGCATAATTTCAGAATTTTTCTTGCATAAAACGACGGGGACAGATTTTGGGTATAAGTATATATGAAGAAATACTAGAAGGCAAGCTGGACGAGAAAAGGTCAGAAGAAAGGCAGAGGCTACTATGGGCTAACAACATTAAGTCCTGGACAGCCCCCATTGTTGGAACAGTACACCAAAGCATCTGACAGCTGTAGCGAAAGACGGATCACTGCACATCAAACTTGGAGGCCTCTGAGGCAGAGATTGCACCTCAAACCAACCAGCCATATCTCTGCCCTAAGCTGACAAAATGCCCTTTTTTTTCATTTTTGGCACCATACTTTTTTTATATGCAAAATTGATAGTCTCATCAGTAACCCTACTTTAAAAAAAAAATCCAAATGATACTGTGACTAGTTTTTTTATAAATTAGAATTCCAATTAAGGAAAAATACATT
The DNA here is from genome assembly GCF_000002075.1 of Aplysia californica. Lineage (NCBI taxonomy): Eukaryota > Metazoa > Mollusca > Gastropoda > Aplysiida > Aplysiidae > Aplysia > Aplysia californica. Next base: position 689,387 of record NW_004797286.1, on the reverse strand, counting down.
TTTTAAAGGGTTTCACTGACAAAAATCTTTTAATCTTGAAACTGCTTTGAATTTTACAAAACGGTGTTTTGTCAGGAATAGATCTTTTCCTGAAGAAAGCCATCCCCTCCCTTCCTCCCTTCTCTTGTTTACGACACATGTACATACACACACCAATTTATTTTTTCAATTTTTATTGACACAAAATCAGGAGGAAAAAAACCAACAACCTGTCCCCCCACGAAACTTTCAAGAACAATGACTTAAGCGTCAGAACAGACCTGTCCCTTCGAGTGCAGCGAGACGAAAGCTATCACTCTCTCCTGCAGCTCCTCAAACAGGTCTCTGATGTTCTTCGACTCCTGCTCGCTGAACGCTTTCTTGCCCGGGTAGGAGCCGCTGTCGCACCAGTTCCGCCGAGTTGAGGCTGCAAAATTGCATTTTGTTTTAGTACGAATTTTACCGCACTTGCTTTTAGTTTAGTTTTAGTACGAGTATTACAGCACTTGCAACATAATAAGGTCATACAAGTGCCGAAGAATAGATTATGTGTTACAAGAGAGTAACATACACAAAAAAGAAGGAGGGGAGATAAGGACGATAGACGTTCGATAGGAAAGGAGAAAACCACACCACACACCAGAGCATCCACCAACGACCCAATACCACTCTTGAAACACAGCTCGGTCATAAAAGTGCCTAAGATTAGAGGTGTTTCTAGAGAGTAACAAAAACAAAAAATTGAAAGAGAGATAAAGACAATGGATGGTTGATAGGAAAGTGGGAGCAATACTGCACCACAGCGCACGCTAACCAGCCACACGAAAGTGTATTGGCTTAACGGCCCTAACTAACACAGTAAGGTCATTTAAGGGGAAGGACCTCAAAATTTTCATACCCATGTCAGATAGCACCAAGCCAAATGGGTAGACAGCCTTAAAACACCCCCAAAACAAGCCATGTTCAGGGCGATAGGACATCAAAAACAGCATCGTGACAATTATGCTAAACCCCCCCCCCCCCCCCCCCCCCCCCGAGCTGAGATAGTCACTAAAGCCCATTGTTATGAGATTTTTCTCTGTATTTCTGCATAGCAGAATTTTTTTCTTTTTTAAAAGTTTTAGTAAAGTTTTACAGCTCTCGCAACTGCATAAGGTCATATGAGTGCCAAGGGTTGGATGTCAACAGAGAAGTCCAAACGGAGAATCAACCTTACTCTGCTCACCTCTCTAGCCTCAACAGCACAAAGTCTGCTTCGACTATCAAGGCACACCAGAAATAGCGGTTCACAGAGATTGACAAACATACAAAAGAAGTAGAGGAAAAATTACGATAGTAAGGATGAGGAAAGAAAAAGCAGCAGTTCCCCCTATGTAGATCCTACACAGTATGAGCGTGACACTGATAAATGAGTCCATTTACAAGAATTTGTTTTTTAACTCTTTTTCTCCATGGGGGAGTAAACCCACTATGCCCTCTTTTGGTACAAAATCTAAAATTGACATATGTGAAGCGTACTGACAGAATGAGTTACTTCTCCGAATCAACCCCAATGGAAATAGAAACATTGCGCTTATGGGTGAAGTATTTATAAGTATGTATGTATGTAGTATAGGGTTTTACGGCGCTCGCAACTGCTAAGGTCATATGAGCGTGCCACATTTGTAAGTATGAAATAATAAAAGGCGTGTTATACTTAAAGAATACGACATCAATTGAAAATCTATAAATTTTATCCAAAAGTCAATTTTTGGCCAATATCTCCATTTGTGGATTGCGAGAAGTAACTCATTTCGTCTGCATGTCTCACATATACGTCACTAAATTGGTCATTAAATCAAAACATGTGAACTTATTTAGATAGTTCATTGTCTAATGAATAAAATCCAGGTAAAAGAGACCTGTTTTTGGCAATTGCTGTACAGTCATTTGATGTTGAAGTCGTCGTGAAGGAATATGCCCTTGCCACTGCCAGTGGCTCACCAGCACAGCAGTTCTGACCACGAGCCACTGGGAACGGCTTGCCGAAGAAAAGGAGTTAATTAGAGTGCCCAGGAAGTCAGCACTTGAATGGCCCTATATTTGCAAATGTACAGACTATGAGGGTGTGGTGGCGGGGCAGTTAGTGCGCTCATCTCCAAAGCGGAAAGTCTGGGTTCGAGCCTCGGTTCGGACACAGATTTTTTTCGTCCCCTCCTGCCCACTCAGCAATAATGGGTACCTGGCTTCGAGTTGGGGAAGTAAAGGCGGCGTGGAAAGGAACTGGCCACCCTACCACAATATGCCGAAGGCCCAGGAAGTTGTCCCACTAACAAAGCAATCCCCAATGTCCAGATCAGATACAGGAACAACTTTACTCTTTACAGACTACAATGACAAGGAAACAGAAATGAAACAGAAGCAGCAGACCAAACTATATTACTACTACAACATGAGACTAGTTCTCCGCTAAATACAAACAATCCTCTATACATTCTCAGGTGACTCACTTCCAAAAGCAACGTCGAAATTCCTGTTCAAATCAACTCCAACACAAGGGTCAGTCTGTGGGTTTCTGTTCTTCCTCCAGTAACGACCCTGCAAAATACAGACATACCCATGAACACAAATTAAAAAAAAAAAAAAACCCCCCCCCCCCCCCCCCCCATACAAATAAGAACTAATAAGAAAATAAAAGCTACACCAGGCTGAGAACGAATAATAAATATAGACAAATAAAAGATTGAAAATTTTTTGTTGAGCATAATATTTACACATATTTTGGGCACAGGTAGAATTGCCCATGGCCATGCAAACAGGCAAAAAAACAATACAGAAGAAGCCCTTATACCACCCCCACATCATACCACCAGCCCTGTTTACCGCAATCCCTGCTTACCACCAGGTTTGAGTTTCAGTAAGTGTTTTACGGCACTTGCAACACAATAAGGTCATATAAGAGCCGAAGATAAGAGGTGTTACAAGAGAGTAGCAAACACAAAAAAAGAATGAGGGGAGATAAAGACGATAGACATCTGATAGGAAAGAAGAAGCAAACCACACCAGAGCACCCGCCAACCACCCACACCACCAGGTTTGACTAATACTAATACATGCAAAGAAACACCTAAAAAAAAACTATTTGCCCCTGTAAACCGCCTTCCATCAACTGAATGGGTTGTACTCTCCTGTAAAACTAATATATAAATTTGCCCCACAACACTGCCAGTGAACTGGCCACCAGAGGTTCACACTACGCACGATACCCACTCAGCGGCAGTTGCACAGTGATAATCTCCTTTCTCCCACATGTGACTCTGTGCGTCAGCGATCGTCGCATACAGGAAGCCTGAAAATCATCTCAAGTTTTGGACAAAGGGAAATAACTCATTATAATATTGTCCTCCACCTAGTCATGGCAGAATTATTTCCCTTGATGCTGGGCTGTCTGTGCTTTTCATCAGAGGATGGCATTAAATTAAAAACCCACTACACCACCAGCCCCTCTATACTGGCAGCTTCATTTTCTTCCCAAGGTTGGCAATTAGACGAAATTTGACTGTATATGGTGGTGTTCAATAAAATACTGGACCAGAAGCATTTATCCTTTCAGCTGCTGTTGTCATTCTTGTTGCTGTTACCAACGTCAATACAGCGATAATGAAAAGACTTAATGCTACCGAGTGTTCTTATGTGCGAATGAAGGGAGTGGGGGTTGCCTGGTTTCAGTGGTAAAATTAGCGAAAAAATGGCCGCCAAGGTTGCGTTATTTCCTTAGCTTGAGAGTCCGTGGAAACTGAAAATTTACATCTTTTATGCCTTTAATCAACATTTTTCAGTTAAATCCACATAGAAATGTGTTCTTTAATGGGTACGAAAGGTGTTGAGCCAATACACGAAATTTGATAACAATTTCAAAACCTGTGGGAAAATGCCAGTTTTCTCCACTTTCATCATTTTGACCAGTGCCTGATTTCGCCACACTGCCTCACATATGTGTCAAGATGCGGTGGAGTCAGGTGCTCGTCAGTTTTTGGTCATAAGGAGTTTGTTTTGCTTTTGATGTTAAAAAAATCTTCATCTATCGTGAAAAGATGTTGAGATATTTGCCACTGAAGAAGGTGGGGGGGGGGGGGGGGGGGGGGGGGTGTCGTCTGGTGTCGGAAGTAAAATTAGTGAGAGAATGGTTACTTCCGAAGCTTGAGTGTCCTTGGAAATTGCAAACTTACATTTTCAACGTTTTTCAAAAGTAAAATAATCACAGAAATGTTTTAAATGGATATAAAAAGGTGTTGAGCAGGAAACAAACAATACCATAAAATTTTCTCAACTGGCGGAAAACGTCTGTTTCTTTAATTTCATTATTTCGACGAGTGCCAGGTTTCAACACCATGACTCGCATATCTTAAAGCATTAAAAGAGACACTCACATCCGATGAAGAATGGGAGAATTCATATCCATCTGGATTCGCCAAAGGAATGAAGTACCAATCAAACTGGTCCAGCATCATTTTGGCAGGGTTAATGCCTTGTCTGTGTTCTTGGAGCATCTGAAATATAATATACAAATTCAGGTCATGTACCACTCTTCACTAACTAAAGAGGGGAAAACAAGTGCAAAAAAGATGAGTTTATTAGAGTAAAGAGAAGCACATCGACACAAAAATGGTCATTTAGTGCAGGAAAAAAAGTAAAAAAGTAATAATACAGAAAGAAAGGCAGAAACAACAGAGGGAAAGCAAAGAATTAAGACCTGCCAGAGGCATTCTCCAACCACCAGTGTAAGGAGAAGAGACTAGGATCATTACGACGTCACACTAAATGGAACCAAAAAATCATTCTCTCTCCTATTCAATTCTTAATGTACCATCTTAATTAAATCCCCATTAATGGTACACAAAAGATTAAGATGTCATCGCATAGATCTGAGACTGGCTGCATTCCCTGCCTCTATCAGCTTCTTTTCAACACACAGAGATATTCTCTGATCATCAGCTGGTGAAGAAGTAGCGATCTTCAAGGGGATCATTTTGGCAAATAGCTGAATGGCATTAGTACATAATGAGTACATTTTATCCTGATTCATATAAAATTGTTTATTTAATGGCCATTTTTGCCTTACTTTTTGGACAGCCATCCCAAAATGCATACATGAAAAATTCTCATTAAATAACTGAAGAAAGGATAGTTAAATCAATATCAAACGATACACGTGGGTGGTTGGCGGGTGCTCTGGTGTGGTTTGCTTCTTCTTTCCTATCAAACATCTATCATCCTTATCTCCTCTTCTTCTTTTTTATGTTTGTTACTCTCATGTAACACCTCTAATCTTCTGATGCTCATATGACCTTATGCAGTTGCAAGCGCCGAAAAACCTCTACTAAAACAAAACAACGATACACAATATCACACGATTATTCATAAATGTTATTGCTGTTGGCTACCACTGTGCAGTTGACAAAGATGGACAAGATTTGTTTTACCTTCTCCATGAGGAAGAGAGCAGTAGCTGGAGCAATCCACTCTCGTGCATGGATCCCAGACTCCACAATGACCACCGACTTGGCTTCTTTCGAATTTTGTCCAGACAACTGTGGTGGGATAAAGAGCACTTACTTATAGTCAGCATTTCTGTGTGAATTAATTAAATTTGATAATTACAATAGCTCAAGGCACCGTGTTGATCTTTGTTTTGGATAATTTAAACAAGATCCTTTCTAAGTAATGCAACCATTTCAGTAAGAGAAACATATTGCTGCTAAAAAAATGATGATTAGATAAACAAAAAAGAAACTCACACACAAACAAACTAGTACTTACAGGCTAAAATCAAACATATAATACATATGGACTCCCATTAAATCAATACAAAACAGATGATCAGTAGTGTTACATTGAATTACCATAATTCTACAGCGTTGTTGCTGATGAATGCTGTATATAAAAGTCGTTTCTGTCAAAGCTTTAATAGATCACAGCACCATTATTATAATACATCAAAACAATTTTTTAAATTATTATAATACATTTATTTCCATCTCTTGAAGGCTGTTACTAGTGACACCGAAATAGTTATTTCATCAAAGGCAGCTGAGTCTTCAGAAACCAACGGAAGAAAAAGAAGAAAAAGAAGGAGGAGGAGAAGAAGAAGAAGAAGAAGAAGAAGAAAGAAAGAAAGAAAGAAAAAAAGAAAGAAACAGACAAAGCAGAGAGGGATGAACAACAAAAATTTGACGGAAAAATTGCGACCTGAAATCTCAACTTATGGAAAAAAAAGAAGAAAAATCGAGTAACATGTTACCTTAACCACCGGCATTTCTCTTCCCTCCACAGTTTTTCTCGGTAAAGTAGACATTTCCATATTTGCTGGGTAAGCTTGTCTCAGCGTGTCCAAGTAGGTTTTATACTTGAGAAGAGAAAAGAAAAAGCAGATATAATAAAACACTTTTAACATTCAGAACTGAAAGATTAAACATTTTTTCATTGAAAAAGCTCATTCTTTTCAATGTCAAGGTTGACTCAATCTTGGTAGAAACAGATGATAATACTACAAAACAAAGCGCCAACTCACATGAAAAAAAAAGAAAGAAAACAATCCCTTATCCAAAAAAAATATCGGTTTTCCAACAAAACCGAAATAATCAAAAAGACGTAAAACAACAAAAATAGAACAATTCAATCTTACAATACTACGAAACTCATTAACAGAATTTCAAAATCCAACTGCCAATATACAAAATTAACCTTAACACAATTTTTTTTTAAATTAATAGAAATTGTAATAATAATAATAATAATAATAATGATAATAATAATAATAATAATTATAATAATGATAACAATAATAATAATTGTATTTATTTATAAACTCATGTCCATGCTCTACAACATGCTCTATGTACTTTATAACTAGTGGCTATTATTACCCCAGCAGACCCTAAAACACTCAGAAACATTCTCAGCATCCTAGGGAGCATACAGCGCAAGCCGCTAATTTTAGCGCTCAAACACTGGACAAACTAACAAGACTTTTCTCTCTCTATAGCTGGGTACCCACTCCCACCTTGATAAATTGAGGCAAATTAGTGTAAAGTGCTATTCCCAAGAACACAACGTCCGGCCCCTGATGAGATTCGAATCCTTGAAAGAAGGATGTGGGGCAGGAGAACCAGGGGGAGGCAAAGAGTAACATGGATGGACAACATAAAAACATGGTCTAGCCTGGGTACAGCAGAATGTGCAACAGCAGCTCGCGACCGTGAAGGATGGAGGGTAATCACATTTGGTCGTTTTTAAGTGGGCTAACCCAGACTTTCGGGGTTTCCAGAAATCTTGACCAACACCAAAAGAGGGCATTGCCCTACCTATAGCAGAAGTTTGGTTTCTTTGGTGTGTAAATTTGTTTGGTTATAGAGAAAACTCTCCTTGTCTTTTAAAGAATTTGAACAAGGGGCAAAAACTTTACACCTTCGAATTTCTCAAAACAGCACTTTTCGGGACAGCCCACTTGTGCTAAAAAGCGACCATTTTAACCTTTGCGTCAGAGATGACATTTCCTGGATCTCAGGATTACCTCTTTATAGTTGTGGTAGTTGTGGTGGTCTACGACATGGCCTGCGGCTGCTTTCCTCCTCCTTACGACATGTGAGGGTGTCCTCTTGCTGCTCTCTCTCGCCAGTCTGCCATTTTAGTGAGATCGAGTTTGTCAGTTCAGAAATAATGGGAGACCAAAGACTTTCAAGATACACAGTTCAACCTACTTTAAAGGACACCTGTCCAAGACAATCACCTGTACATACAACCGACCCAACCGTTCCCACTTCCCTGTATTAATAACACAATCACCTTTACAAACGACCACTTCCCATTTCTACATTTAAAAAAATATAAATTTTCTATATGTGTCACAACGTGGTGGGATCCATAAGACCTTATGCAGTTGCGAGCGCCGTAAAATACTTACAAAAAAAATTGTTTTAATAACTCGACAGGGTTTACAGTAACACTTGTCCAGAGATTTGCGTTCTGATCCCTTAAACATAGTGACGTGAGTTTTCTGCACTTGCATTACAAACAGGTCACATAAAGGCCAAAGATAATAAGAGGTGTTACAAGAGAGTAGACATGTATATACACAAAAAAAAGGAGAGATAAGGGTGATGGATGCTTGATAGGAAAGAAGAAGCAAACCACACCAGAGCACCTGCCATTCACCCACATACTGGTGTTCAACAAGGTAGGCTACTGCTGCATCGTGGGTGGGTGGTTGGCGGATGCTCTGGTGTGGTTTGCTCCTTCTTTCCTAACAAACACCTATCGTCTTTATCTTCCCACCTTCTTTATTGTATTTGTTACTCCCTTGTAACACCATCTTTAGCACTTATAATATGATGTTATTGTGTCGCAAGTGCCGTAAAAACTCCTACTAAAACTAAAACGATATCATGTGTCTTCATGGGAACAGAGACAAATCAAACTAACACACACACACACACACACCAACAGAACATCAACACAACCTGATGTATAACAAAGACACAAGCTGGAGAAGCTTTAACATTAATTACTACTTTTTAAAAAAAGTGTTAGTAAGAGTTTCACGGCACTTGCAATACAATAAGGTCCTATAAGTGCCGAAGATTAGAGGTGTTTCAAGAGAGTAACAAACACAAAAAAAGGAGGGGAGATACAGACGATAGACGTTTGATAGGAAGGAAGAAGAAGCAAACCACACCAGAGCACCCGCCAACCACCCACCAAATAAAACTAACACACACACACCAACAGAATATCAGCACAACACTGATGTATAAAAAAGACACAAGCTGGAAAGGGCATCATCTCTAGATTATAGTCCTTACTTGTTGACGTCGTTAGAGATGAGCATGGCGGACATTCCAACACGCTGGACTTGTTGCTTGAAGACTGGACTCAAGTCAGGAGGTAGAAGGACACTGGCATTCTGCCCAGGCCATGGCTCTGACCAGAAGTCAATCTAGAGATTGTTTAAAAATGAAAAACAAAACAAATTTAGAAATGTAAAAAAGAGCAGTTCCAGGTTGCAATGTCATCGCAAATGAGTAATAATGAGTTGATAGTTAAAAAAAAATTAAAAGTTACTCAACTTTCTACTGAACTTACCAATTTTCACCTTCTTGGATTACTATTCTAAGCAATTTACTGGATTGAAAGTACAAGGAAATCTTGACATTGTATATGAAAAAATGAGACATACTGGAATAAATAAAAAGTTGGACCATTCCAATATATCTCTGCATTTGCTACAATGTGCAAATAGAATTTAATTTAAACTTTACAGTAGTGTATACAATTATTATCTCTTTGTACGGGGAGTAAAAGTCAGCCGCGTGAGGACAAACTTGGACTGATGCCCTTCTCTTAAACAGGAAATTTGTCCCTGATAAGATCCAGGGTTCATACCAAGCAGGAGATTTTTTTTTCCCAAGACTTTTCCAAGAGTTTTCAAGACCAGATTTCTTTTTTCCAAGACAAATAACGTATCAATTCGGAAGAAAATTTTTCGTTCACCATGAAAAAATACATATCGTACACTTCAGACTGCCTAAAGTAGAGGCCTTCTAAACTTAGAGGAATTATCTTTTTCAATAGATCTAGTTAAAATTTATTTTTCCAAAAATTTTGCCAACTTCCCAAAATTCAGAGTTTTCCATGTCTTGGAAAATACAAACAGCATTCCAAGAGTTTTCCAGTTTTTCAAAGCCCGTATGAACCCTGAAGATTGATTTCAAAGAAAATTCCCAAACTGTATCATTATTTTCATTCCCTTCACTCCAAGACGGTTGGTTGCAAGTTACACAAACTCAGTGAGTCTAATCAAAACATTATCATTATGCTTGAAGATCTGTATGAAGATGATCATGACTAAAGATAAAAAGGTCAAAGGCCTTGTGGTCACCAAAGCAGATATCATTGATAGGGAGCCCTTTGTCCAAGCAGGTGATAACAAAATAGCAGACTGGCACATTGATAAAACACATTAACAAGCAAGCAACAATAAATAAATTTGAGTTGAAAATGTATTTTCCACTGTTATCATCATCACCATTGGATATAGGCCATGAACAAACTTCCATTGTTATTCTGAAATTTAATTCAATTCAGCTCATTTCGATGTATGATAGTTTTTTTTTAATTCCTTGCTTTGTGGATTTTAAGTAGTTTGAAACATACAGATATTTTCAACATAAAAAGATAGGTTGCAACCAAGTAGATCTATTACCCATTTAAAAAATCTAAAAAAAAGAAAGGAGATTTGATACATATGAGCACACATTTGCAGTACAGGCAAAAAGATATTTAATACATATGAGAGAAAAAAAAGGAGAAAAAAGCCCAATACCGTCAGTAGCTTTGCCAAAATTCAAGCGTTAATGATTTTTTTTTTTCAAACACCCTGTAGTGGTAGTGCCATGTAAATAAAATAATCTGAAACTCATAATAGATTAAGGTCAGTGAAAATGCACCTCCCAAATGGTTGAAAACTCCAAATTTTTCCAGGGCTTATGACATCTACATGATAGCTTAAGTCTGGATAACATAGTATGAAGAGGAAGACTTTATGAATCGTAATCATCTCAGGCTCAGTTCAATGCTGAATCTCGATTCATCATTATGCTGAATCTTTATTCAGTTCAGCTTGTTTTAATGAATACAAAAAAAAAGTCTTAAACCCTGCTCACAAAACTCTAGTTTTTATCTCGTCACTTCACTAGCAACCTCCCCTCCTCTCCCCTCCTCTCTCCTCCCCGCCCCCCCTCCCCCTCTTCCAACCTGGGAAGAGAAAAAAATTAAAACTTAATTTTATAATCAAGCATTTTCTTTCCTCTGAGGAGACAGTGGGAAGATTCAGGATCCAGAAATCAAACTTATGGGCTTTCACTTTTTGTTTTAATATCCTTAGTAATGCTGCCAAATAATTCAGCAACTGACACCATGTTTTGGGACATTGGCACTTTTGTGTAATAACTTTTGCAATGTGTTTTTGTCACAAATGTGAAAAAGGTTTGAACATACATTTATAAAAGATTTAAATAGCAAATAACAAATAACACTGCTGAATGATTCAAAGGAAATAGTAAAATGTAATACAACAGGGGGAAAAAAAGATGACACAAAAAGTAGCATCGTCAATTATTGAATTGTTTTACAATTTCAACTTCAACGAGAAGGATAAAAAAAGGATCTTCATCCTGAAATCGAAAAACTGCAAACATTTTTGCTGATGACACGAACAAAGTGCTTACCTCTCCCTTCCTCGTGTTCTTTCCTACAAAGAGTATAGAAAACCCACATGTATATTCAAAAATGGAAAAGCTGATAGCAGCAAAGTGGGCAATTTAAATTGTTCTCTTTTAACTTGGTAAGGTATGGCAAGGATTTATAGCTGCTTTCAAGTCAGTGAGCAAATAAGTCCACATTCATATTCAACAAAAGGACTTTACTAAGTAGTTAGAGGGCCAATTAAACTATTTGTCACGAACCAAGTTCAAAGCTCATGAGACTTGAACTAGTGTTGTCATCACTGGAATACAGCACGATACTAAACTGATGTAGTTAAAGGAGCTCCCCCCATCCCAACCCCCCTCAAACTCACAACTGGATATTTTTCTTCCAGGTCCTGGAGCAGTCTGACGTCACCACTGTGTCTGGGATTCACTGATAGCACTTGGTACCTGAGAACAACATTTGACATTTTGATGAGGTAACTTTTCAGTTTTGTTTTAGTAGAGGTTTTACGGCGCTTGCAACTTTGCATAAGGTCATCGTATATGAGCGCCAGAAGATTAGAGGTGTTGCAAGAGAGTAACAAACATACAAAAGAAGGAGGGGAGGTAAGGACGACAGATGTTTGATAGCCTGAAATAAGAAGCAAACCACACCAGAGCACCCGCCAACCACCCACACAGTAACTTTAAAAAAGATATATTTCATACAATTTTCCCCTTCATATTACATTATCATTACATAATTATTAATCAGTGTACAGCCTTGGATTTGGAGTTCTAAATTTTAATATGAGTTCTACGCCACTTGCAACCAAATTAGAACTTGACATACGAGAGACTAACATACAAAGAAAAGAAGGAGGAGAGAAAAGGATGACAGATGTTTGATAGAGGAAAGAAATTTTTAAAGCAAACCCCACCAGAGTGTCTGCTAACCATCCACATATAACTGTATAAGTCGTTTTTAACAGTCTTCGCTTTCGTAGAGCCTTTCGGTGCCTTGTTCGTAGAGGGCACTAGAAAGCCGTTATTAATCGACCCGACCTGACCCGATCCAGAGTATGGGCACGTGGTCCTGGTCGGACCACCAGAAAAAAAGCACACACTGTACTAAAAATAACAAACACAACCGCATTAACAAATGAATGGTAGGCCTCTTCACTGACCATTCACTTTCACACAAATTAAATCAAAATCAAAAGGTCATATATAATAATATTTATTTTTTTAAAAATAGTGAGTACATAACACAGCGGTGACCTACCCATGAAATGCATCATTTTGAGCAAATGCGTACACCACCGACAATAACAAACACAAAGCTCCATATCCTGCTCGAAAAACCATGGCTGGAGGCTGGAGTATCAACAGGGGCGGACTGAAATGACAAAAAAATTCACAATTTAAAACATTTTACTACTTATTAAATTAAATCATGACAAAAGACGCTACGATTAAGAAAAAATTGGGCTGATTCTGCTAGTGAAATGGAAGGAAAAAATAAAAAGGGAAATGAAAGAGAATGACTTTAGGCCTACAATGGGACTTGATACTAATAATAAAAAAAAAAAATTCAATGAGTACGACTACCCAGTATGATGAGACAGTCCCCAGATATTGCATCAACTCATCATCAAGCTCTGGCTCTACACTCTGTGGAGTCTGGACTGGCCCAACATGAATCATTGACATTGCCATTCAGATCTGAAGTAGACTAAAATTGCTAACTAGATTCTAGATCTAGATCTAGATTTAGATCTATTAAAAGACTGTAATTTAGACAAGACGGTAGGCCTAGTCTATATAATATTGTATAGAGGTTAATAGAATGTAGATATCTAGATTCTAGATCTACTTCTACTGCGGTCACCTGATTGATAACAGTTCCCTCACGATTTCCATGACAGTAGCACAATGAAATTCATGCTTGACAGATTAAGTCGACAGTGTCAGTAAGCATTATAATGATCTTTTATCAACATGATATTGATATTTGAGAGGCCCCAAAATCCATTCGATTAATTCAAGTCAATGAATGTCTCCGGCTCTCTTCTTTACTCTGTTCTCCTTCTTCCCGCACCGCTCCGCTTGGCTTGACAGATCTATCTAGATCACTCTATGATCTAGATTTAGATCTAAACCTTGATAGTAGCCTAGAATCTATCTAGGCCCTAGAATTCTACTATATTTGAGTGTCTCTGATTCTACTGAGCGAGCACCGACCGAGCTTGAGATTTGAGGTCAAAGGTCACCACAATATAAACATGAGGCTTTGGCCTGGCCTGGTATTGCAGTTAAAGCAATGTAAAAAGGGCCCACACCAATGTAGGCCCAAGTTAACCGGCCTAACAAGAGCAGTCGTAGTCTGCCTTGTTTATTTATTATTGTTATTTTCAAAGATTCTATTGGATCTTTTTGAGGGCATGACTCACGATCTAATAAAAGATCCGAGAATGTTTGTGTAGGCCTATCAATTATCAATGTGATTTTCTGCGTCGTAGAGATCTATAGTCGTATTTTCCTTCTTATTTTGGAGCTATCGTTGGTTTTTAAATTATTATTTTTTTTAAGCAGGTTAAGTAAATTACCGGTTACGAAAACCTTGGATAATCAGAATAAAAGGATAACTATTTCGCGGAGATTTAATAATTATTTCTTCCTCAAAATTTAATTGCCAATCAGTTAATTCCGTTGCAGGTGAATGGTTTTGATTTAAGTCGGACACATTTTTTAAAATACATGCATGTCACAGAATTCTACACTTAGTACACTAAGTGTAGAATTCTGTGATGCATGTACATGTATTATCAATCAAAAATTAAAGACAAAAAATATAATTAATGGTAGGCTTCACGTAGGCTATTTAGCCTAATTTAGAAGCTTCAAATACGACACAAAGTGTATTATTAAATGGGTGCAAGCCGAGGCGTCAAAACTATTTACCACCTCAGTGCATGCAAGCCAAATAAATATAATATAATGAATCTAGATCAGCGCGCTTGATCTAGCAAGCTTGCGGAGATTGACGGACAAGAATAGAATATATCTAGCCTAGATGCCTATAAATCTTTCAGAATCAAATTTGAGGTGGGATTTTTCCCCAATTTGCATAGAGGCGCGCATGATACTCGAGACAATTCCCTAGATCAACTATCTAAAATTAGTTTATTACACACAAACAAAGATATAAGCCCGCGTACGTAGGTCTACTCTTCTATTCTATAGAATACCGGTATTTTAGTCTACATGACCCGGCAGTAAAAGTAACTTAAACTTCGACCCCCCCCCAAAAAAAAAGAACAAACAAAAAAGCAAAAACAACAACAAACAAACAAAACAAAACAAAAACAAACAAAAACCACATCTTGAAATTAATTATACCGGTCATAATTAAAAGCGTCTTTTGAAATGAAGTTATGGCGATACCAAAGGGTACTCCGTGGCCCCATATTATTGAGAACTAGGCCCCGAAGAGGGCATACGTAGGTTCAGGAGAATGTGGGGCTCAAACAAACTATCTTTCACCAGAACATTATAATATCCTCTAAAAATACTGGAGCAAACATCTTTTATTGCGCTATGAACACGCCTATATGACTACATGCCTGGCCTACTATTTTTCAGGAGTGGAGCTGAGATAGATTGATAGACAGATGGATAGATAGATAGATAGATAGATAGATAGATAGATAGATAGATAGATAGATAGATAGATAGATAGATAGATAGATGA
>NW_004797286.1:668657-671883 GCF_000002075.1 Aplysia californica | reverse complement strand
GTTGTGTGTGTGTGTGTGTGTGTGTGTGTGTGTGTGTGTGTGTGTGTGTGTGTGCGCGTGTGTGTATGATATTGTGTATAGCTGTGTATACATAAATAGACCTAATTTAAAACACTTACCTCTGACAGTGGTATGTGAACTTGAAAAAATCAGCGAAACACTCTCCACCAACTCGGATCAGGCTCTGCTAATAAATAAGTACGTGGAACCAGAGAATGCTTAGAAACACTATCTAATCTAGATCTACTTCGCTAAGCCTAGATCTAGTCTAGTCCTTGAGTCTAGTATACAATCGGCAAGTTCTGGAAGACCACAACGTTGTACACATAAAACTCTCGGTGGATGCTTATTGGTCAAATTCTCTTCCTCTTTCTCTCTCGTTTGTTGAGACGGCTCGCCCGCGCACAGGAGCTAGGCAGGTATCGATATATGTCTAGAATGGGATACGATATGAACGATATTAATACTCACGATCTTTTGATCAAGTACTTCAAAATACATAGATCTCTATTTACATTGTAGGGCCTCTATTATGTTTTTTTTTTTAATTAAAAGATTAAGGTATGATGTTATAAGAAGTAATATATTTCATCAGTATCCTCCTTTGAAAAAAAGGTGGTCTACTATCATCAAATTCTGTGTACAAGGACATATCAAATTAATAGCATCAAAGCTACAATTATCCGTCAGCCGTCTCCAAGCACAAAAAGAACTTTCATAATATCATAAGCATCCAATGTTTACCCACCCCTCCCCCTACACACAGTTCTGATTGGGTAAAAATATAACTCTGTAGAAAGGAGAATTTTACCCAGCCAATAAATTCCTGCCATTGGTATGGCCTATAATATATGAGGCAGCATGGTGAAATCAGGCGCTCATCAAAATAATCAAAGTGAGAAAAAAAGCATTTTTTTTCGCAGGATTGTGAATTTTTATCGATTTTTTTGTCTCAACCCCTTTCAGGTCCATTAAAGAACGCACGCATTTCTGTGTAGATCTTACTGAAAAACGCTGATTGAAGACAAAAAATGTAAATGTTCAGATTCCAGGGACTCTCAAGCGAAGGAAATGATGTATTTTTGGAGGCCATTTTCTCAGCATTTTTATAATCTGAAACAAGGTTACCCCCCTCCTCCTTCATTGGCAAATTTATCGACTTGTTTTCAAGATAAATGGATATTTTTTTCATCTAAAGAAAGACACATGAACAAGCTTTAAGATGATACCAATAACTCTACATGCCCAAAAATTGACGAGAGCCTGATGACATCGCGTGGTGTTGACATGGAAAATATAACGTGGTCTCCACCCTGAGCACGACGCCGAGTTCGCCTTAGAGCTCACATTAGCCTTGATTATAATATGAATTGCTTCCCCATAGCCTGATGTCTATGTATAAGAGCCTGTTTTAAATAAAAATCCGTCTAAAAGCCCGGTTAGAGCTTATAAGAGCAATGAACTTTTTGGAGTGTTTTTTGTTCACTTTACGTGTGCAATAATTAAGTGGCCCTGGTGGGTGGTTGGCAGGTGCTCTAATGACTGGTTTGCCCCTTCTTTTCTATAAAACATCTTATTATCGCCCTTATCTCTCCTTCCTTTTTTTGCATATTACTATATTAAGACCTCTAATCTTCGGCTCTTATATAGCCTAATTGGGTTACATTGCAAGTGTGTAGAACTCGAACTTGCGTATCCCATGGACAGCTAGAAAAACAAATGAAGAAGCCTTGGTTGAAGCAAATTGTAGAAGACAGTTTGTGACGAATATAAGAAAGCTTCTGACTCCCAATGCGGAAAGAAGCATTGGAGAATATTGTAACAACTGGCAAGTTTGATAGAAAGAGAGACAGAGGCAGACAGAGGGAAAAGATACTGGACAAGATGACAACATGGCCAGGAGCAGCAAGAACACCAGACACCATTGCTGCAACCACAAAATTCTACACTTAATGTAGAATTCTGTGGCTGCAACACAAGACAGAGTGAAGTGGAGGTCCATGATCGCCCACGCCAATCGGCAAGGCACCGGATGATGATGATGTTGATGATAATACAGTTACTGAGTTCAGTAAGACACACGTTAATTGTGGGTGTATGGGAGAGGGTCAGCTGAAGAACCTGCTTTTTTCCCCCCCAGAGACCACTTCGGGGTCCACAATGCGCGTATTAGTTCAGGATAGTTTGTACTGACTTTATGATTAGGACCGTTACATGAACAGTCGACATTGTCTAAGACAGCCATTCTCTGTTGAAGATAAAAGTGGTCGTCTTAGATAGGTCGGCGTCTTCCGCAATGTCATTGTACGTTAATAAAATATATTTAAAAATAACTTTTTACTTTACTTTTTTTTCTTCCGCTTGTACCGGTGGGTGTCGCGGGGAGACACAGGCGTCTGTCTGCAGCAAGGCGAGTGGCCTGTAGGAGGGACATCCCATGAGCTGTGAGGATGTCTGCTATAGATTCACTCCATCGTCGCCTTGGTCTTCCTCTGGCTCTCCAGCCAGAATATTTAATGTTGTATGCTCTCAGAGCAGGATGGTTTGAGGGCATCCGCGTGAGGTGTCCGAACCACTTGATCTTTTGTATTTTTTTTTTTTAATGTTCAAAAACAAAACGAATGAAATAATGCAAGGGTGGGGGAAGCGGGGAAGGGGGAAGATGGGGATGGAAAGTGACCGTTTGTACAAGTTGTGATATCCTTATCCAGGTGGTCGTTAGAGCAGTTTCGACTGTAGCCTATCTCACTGGTCTAGCCTACCAGAACTGCTGCAGTCGCAAAGAGGTTATAGTCTTTTATAGGTATAGGCCGACAGCAAGGTCAAAGATTCTCTATTAGGCTACAGAATCTTTGGTACCGTAAAGTCCTTGTGCACTCGGAGTATCGATCGGACAGTATCGTGCACACCGCCTCGGAGTCGGGTCGGACTGCACTGACTGAGGCGTTTGCTTGCTGTGTGCCGCCGCGTCCGATCGCAGTGTTGCATCAGTCATCCGTGGAGCAAACACCGAGAGCAGCGCATCCTGTTTACTCTATAAATAGTCAACAGCCACGTTCCTCTAGGGGCACGTCACACAGTTCTGAGAACTATCGTCTAGAGCAGTAGAGTTTAGTTTTCTGCAAGAAGTTTCACAGTTTGGGAGCTGCATACATATATATCTATGCACACGAAATGGTGATTGAACGCGGGTGATAAAAAGACACAACAAAAACAATAAAATAAC
>NW_004797286.1:662910-665025 GCF_000002075.1 Aplysia californica | reverse complement strand
CCCCCCCCCTCTCCCTCTGCTCTGCTCTTGTTTGCTGAAAAGTTTCCTTTCTTTTACCGACAGTATAGGCCTACTTTGCCTGCTATTACATTGTATTACAAATATCCGCATAATCGTGTCTTATTTCATGTGGGGCTTGGGTAGAACGCTAATGGCTTAGTTACCCTTTTCCACCCCCACCCCCTCCTAATCTTTGACCAAAGTCCACGTTTGAGACAGCCAACTTATTTCTCCTTGACAATATGGCCGTCTTAGACAATTTCGACTGCTTTTATATGCATCATATTTATAATAAGTATTGGTGGAAGGGATAATACTGAAAATCCTCAGACACAGTAAAAAAATAAATAAATCAAAAACACAACTTAGTGATGTCATCAACAGCTGCAGCTCAAGGTAGGGACATCACCAACGAAATCTTCTTTTTCTCTGAACCCACGACGATCGACGCACTACTTTGTGAACTCTATATTACTGTCATCAGTCATCCCTGCCCTACGTCATTGATCAAAATAACTAGGCTATAATACGTCTGGTCTGCAGAAAGAGGTGGGGACATTTTCGTTCTACCTCCGTGTGTCATAGGTACAAGAGTGGGGGCATCATGGTGAAATCAGGCGCTCGTCAAAAGTAATGAAATCGAAGAAATAAATGCATTTTTCGTCCAGTTTGGCAACTTTTGTCGGAATTTTGTTTTTTGGCTCTACATCTTTTATGTCCGTGTAAAAATTCATTTTTATGTGAAACTTAGGCTACTGAAAAACGTTAATTAATGACACAAAATATGTAAATTTTCAGTTTTCAGGGACTCGTTGGCTATAGAAGTTATCAAACTTTGGCAGCCATTTTCTCGCAAATTTTACAAAAGAAAACATGTTACCCCGGCCTCCTTCAATTGCAAATATCTCGACTTCTATTCAAGATACATGGGTATTTTTTTACGGAAAGAAAGACAAATAAATGGGCTTTACGGTTATACCAATAACTCCATATTTTGCCACCAAATTGACGAGCGTCTCATTCCACGGCGTCGTGAAGATGTACTGTATCCGCGGCACACCGCACGTCAAAATAAATCCTGCTCTTTTGACCTACGGTCACGAGAACATTATGACGTATGCAGATCTGACACAAACAAAACAAAGGTTACAAGCTGCGATTGTTGATATTTTACGCTGTCAGCTTCAACGCTATTCAGTTTATTTTAGGAGACAGGCTAGGCTACATGTACAATATACAATGTAATTTCACCCTTCTACCCTACTAATCCGGGCTGAATGGGAAACAGCATCATTATAACGAAGCAGACAGGCAGATGGAGATTCTATAAAATAACACCCCGATGCCGGAATAGAACTTTTCAAAGTGCAACATCGTTATTTAAGAGCCCACTCCACCTTTGCATAGATACTTGCGGAGACCACAACACAAGAGTGCATAGTTTACCCCTCCTCCCCCCCCCCCCCCCCCCCCCCCGTCATTGATACACCCCTGCCATAGTCAACCTACCTGTTTCCAAACCACAAGTGTTCTATGTTTACAGCCCCCCAACAAAAACAACAACAACAACAACAACAAAACAGCAAAAAACAACAACAACCAAACAAACAAACAAAAACAAAGAAAATCTACAACAAAAAAACAATAGCACCCGCCCAAAAAAACCAAGAAACCCCCAAAACAAACAAAAAACAAAATAAAAAACAAAAACAGAAAACAAACCCCCCTCTCCCAAAACCATGATCTCGAGTACCCCTCCCCCTAGTCCTCTTTCTGGAGAACCTATGCACTGCTTAATTTGTTGTCTCATATTGCACAATAGCCTAATCTTTTATTTTTATAACTGATCTTCGATTGATAATCTTACCCGCAAAGCCCTATACTAACATGTTAATCGTAGCGTGTACAAAGAAAACGACTTAACATTTTGTTAATTTTCATGGCCGTGAGTCGTCTCACTTTCGATTTGTGTTGGAAGCAGGTATTAATATACATTTATTGTCAGCTTCTGTTTTTAGTAGGCCTATAGATAGCCTATTCCTGCTTCATGTTGAGGAAGTAAAACAAAGTGCGTGGTGTTGGCTATGTAGGCTACAGCCTCCCCCCCCCCCCCCC
>NW_004797286.1:652548-662810 GCF_000002075.1 Aplysia californica | reverse complement strand
CCCCCCCCCCCCCCCCCCCCACCTCCTCACATTGCTTATAGAGCGACTTTTTAGTGATCAACTTCTAAATAACGAAAATATGTAGGCCCTACATAATATACATCAATGTTGTTGTACTTTCACATTTTAACTGTGAAAGAATGCTTCGAAATGTAAAGACAAACTACATATTATTATACCGCACGTGTTAACATAATATATACATTACGCCCTTTTTGCCTACCACCAGGTACTTCCGGGTCTATACATGAGAGTTACGAGTTTATCCCCTTTCACGTGTACATTGTGATAATGTATTAGTAATGATTAGGTCATTTTGTGTCGCGTGACTACTCAACATATTGCATTATACGTCGACTTCCCTAATTCATCGATGACATTGTTTAATGCTTTGTAGGCTGCTCTCCCGCCAGCTTTTTAAAAAATATATCATGGTTTGTTGCTCTTTCACAGCTCTAAATGATCATTATAATCTCGACATGCTTCGTTTACTCCAATCTCATAGCCCATAACAAGCGAAGGATCGGCAAAAGAAAGAGGTTGATCTAGGCTACTATAATATTATGTAGGCCTACTTTCAATTAAAAAATGTTATATCTCGTTTTCACTCTCATTGGTGGAAGATAATACGACACGCTGTCCGTTCTTCAGTTATTGATGTTGTTTGTGTTTTTTTCTTCTTTTGATGAAATACGAGATAAAAAAAATGTTGACACAAAACTAATGATTTTGCACTCCTTCAGCCAACTAGGCTAGATCTAGATTCTATCTGATCCAGGCCAGGCCTACAAAACCTATAAAGCATCTGTGGGCCTATCGGTTCTGAAGTAAGGGAGACCACTCTAGTTGTAAACTAGAAAGAGTTGTGTGTTATCAAGATGGCTGCCGAAGTGAGAGAGGCGGAGCAAATCGGCAACACATCTGACTCAGACTCTGTACAAACCGAGCTTTTGGAAACAAATGAAATTCCAGGCAAAAGTGAGAACGCCTTGTTAGTAGCAACAGACTCATTTGAGGATTTAAACTATGCAGGTCTTACCAATGGCACATTGCCGACTGTTTCTACTTCTGGAACAATACATTCGTTAGTTAAAAAGAAGGCCCGACGAGCCAGCGCATTACTGGATGAAAATGAAGCTGCAGGTGACAACACAGCCTCCAGCGATGAAACCACAAACGCTGTTGATCAAGAATCATCAGAAGTATCAGGAGAGGACTCACAAGAAGATCATCTTGAGGTAAATCAGCACATCTAGAAGAATCATGTTGAACAAATGCCTGTCCGTTATTCTATCTTTTTCATTCTTACTTTTTCAGCTGAATACTTTGATTTTCTGCTGTTTTTAATGTCGTCATTATTATGAATTCAGGGGAAATCCATCCACCTTATAATACAAATCATAATAAATATCTAGACTAGATCGAAGTGACAGTCTGGTCATCTGTCATTTTTAATTCCTCCATTCACAATTTTCATTTACGGTCTGTTTCATTTAAGACTAAGAGGACTTCGACTTTCAATTTAATTAGACGTTTGTCAAATTGTTGAAATCGAAGAACCTGCCATTTTTTGTTTGATGGACAATTTTTATTGATTTTTTATTTTTGGGCTCAACGCTTTTTATGTTCATATAGGAACACATTTATAAATCTGCTTTGATTAATTACTTCAGGGGAGGACTTCCGTAACTAGCGACCACTGTGAGACAGAGTAGAATAGAAAGCTAGGGATAGGGTTAGGTGTAGGGGTAGGGGTAGGATTATTAGGATTAGGGGTAGGTCTTTATTGGGGCGGTCGCTCGTTATGTAAGTCCTTATTACTTCAGGGATGAAGGGACAAGTTTGAGCCGAGAACTTTGATAAATTTACTGTTTGTCCTCGATGTGCTCTCTTGAATTTGGGAGAAATTCATGATCCTGCACAACTAAAATTTATTAACCCTCGTCCTGCGGGGGCTGGGTTTGTAGCTCGATAAGCCTATTTCGGCACCTCGCCTGCGTTCTGGTCCCGCATCAGTCTGGCCCCTGGCTCAGCGCACGCACGCCGAGCATCAGTTCCAGTTTAATTCGGGTCCCGCGTCGGATCTGCATTCACGCAGCTCAAGTGTGTGTGCGTTTGTCTGCTTGAGTTTGTGTGCGTTTGTGGCCTTCTTCTAGAAGAGCCTGCGTTGGTTCGTAACCAAGGCATACGTTTCATTCAAAACACGCCAAGTTGGTAGCTGTAGATGTGTCCAATGAAATTATAGAATAAATTGACCCACTTAGACGTGAGGAGCTTGAAAGGATGGTCAGGAATAAAGACTTCCATTTTTCTATACAAAATCTTTCAAATGAGCTTGATTTTGTATGAAATGATACTACCTGATAAAAAATATAAGCTTGTTTTGAATACCGTTGCAGGTACAAAGAACAATTTTAGTGCAAAACATTCGGAAATTGACCTATATTATCCCCTTTCGAATCCCAGGTCATTCATAACAACAAGAGCGTCTAGAAAGGTATTCGAATGGGCGTAACTACTCGTAATGTCTGATTTATCAGCTTGAGAGAGGGGGTTATTCATTGTTTATAACACTTTATAAATAGAAAGCTGTGAAAGATAGAGCGTTATTTTCATCATCGATTAACACACTCCCACGGTATTCATGGCGAAAACGCTCGTTTCCCGGCACGCGCACTGTACACCAACAGTACACACTGAGTGACTCCGGCGGCCTGCCCGGAACGTCCGACGTAATCGGTTGCTGATAAGATTCGTATCTCAGCACAGACGCAGGACAAGAGTTAAAGTAAAAGTCTGTATATCTTGTCATTTTTCATTCCTCCTGTCTGACAATATTTAGAAGAGGGAACTTTGATTTTCCATTTTTGATGTGTTCATGAATTAGTAGAGGGAGATCAATTTGATCCACTAATTCAACTGACACTTGATACTTGCAACAGTTTGTCATGATAAGTTTTTGACTTTCCGTTTTTGGTGCACTCATAAATTCTGATGAAATTCATTTGATCCACACAATACTATAATACAAAATTGATTACTTGTACAAGTAACACTTTGTATTCATGAAATAAAAGTTGTCATAGGAGCTATTATTATGGTGAGCATCTTTATTTGAGGAATGGGTTCTTTCTACTGCTTCGGAAATAATTATTTGATATTTAATAATTCTGTATTAAATAATTGTTTTGCTGTCAGACTTGTATTTACTTGTTACTTTCTGTTAAGTTTTGTAATTCCTTTTATTTAAAAAAATTTTTTTTTTGGTAAGTGTTTTATGGCGCTCGCAACTGCATAAGGTTATATTAGCCCGCAGGACTCATCAAACTTTTTCATTTGGTGGGAAGTTTTGAATTTTGCCTGGGTGGCGGCCAACTCCTGCTCTTATCGATTTTAGACAACCAAGGGATCTTTAATGTGGGCAACTTGCACACGGGCCCTCCGAGATTTTTGGCCCTTTCCTAGATCTTTCCTACCTGAAGATCAGGGGTGGGACTGAAAGACAGCAGTAAGAAGGAGCCAAGGAGTAGCAGTAGAAAGGCTACAGAAAGAGTCAGGAGCCCAGAGGAGGGTGCATAGGAGGTGAGGGTGTGGGGGCAGAAAGTGGAGACAAAAGCAGACGACAGAACATTGTTAGAGAGCAGGAAAGGAGGTGAAAGGAGACCATATTAGAGAAAACATTTTTTCAGTCACTACCGGGATTTGAACCCGGGACCTTTGAATGAGAGGCCAACACCTTAAGCTCTAGGCCACAAGAGCCCCCTCTTTATTTGTTTTGTTTTCTTTTCAGATTATTGTTCTAATGAATTGAGTTGATTTGTTTCAGTATAAATATGTGGATGCTACAGCTCGGTTTCCAATGCTTTCATTGCAACTAGATCTTTTTTTTCTTTTCTATTAATGGTCATTTGTATACAGTTCTGTGGTATCATTATTTATCCAAACTTTTTACTCTCTTTTACCCTTGAACTATTTTGTTTTATATTTCTAATTGTATGAAAAGTTTGGTACAATTAATATTAAGTTTTTGTTTTTTGTATAGTCACGCCTTACAGATCTGTCACTTAATGAGACGGAATCGCTACCTGAAGAGATTCCCATGACGCAGCTCATTCCTACCTCCTCGGATATTGAGGATGTGAATAGTCTGGAATGGAAGCAACAACGAAGGCACATCTTCATCATCAGTGAATCTGGAAAACCCGTTTACAGCAGGTATGTATTACGACAGAAGAGTACGATGTCATGTACCAATGCCTGTAATGGGGCATCATCATCATCATTGTTTAAAGCAGATATTATAACGGTTAAGACCTGGTAGTATTTCCAAAATTTTAATCACAGGTTCAACGTTTTGCCCTCAACGGGCTTCATCAGGAACATTCACAATATAAATGACTAAATCTACACAAACTGTAAAAACCAAAGTGCGTACATTCTTGTCACAACGCTAAAAGGAGCGGTGAGCACTAATCAGAAAGGTCAGAGAAAGGGGAACACTAAGGCCAGAAGTGGTAGAGAGAGAGAAGGGGGGGGGGGGGGGAAACAGGTGCGTGGAGGTAAGGAATATAATATTATCATCATCATCATCAACATCATCATCATCATCATCCTTTCCCAACCTGTACCGGACAATAGGCCACCAACAAGAGCTCTCCATGTGCTTTGTCCTGGGCTATAGACTCCACCTCTGTCCAGGTGTATGCCATCTCCTTTAGGTCAGAATCTAAGAACTGTAGTTAGATGCCTACAAATAAATTTGAAGAAGCACGAAAATATTCTCTCAAGTTTGGCTGTTTTGAAGCCTTTTTTGTTTTTAAGGAAAATCTGTAAAAGTCACTATTGCGCTGTCCTTGCTTATATTGCCCGCCCTTCGCTGATCTTCTCAGATATGTATGTATGGTTATAGTTTTATTCAGTGTTGTACGTTATTTTCTGGGTTTAAGAAGTCAAAATCATTTATGTGTGAAAATGTAAAAATGGAATAATTTTCGTTAGGGCAGGTTTGACAAAATGTAAAGATAGATTATTTAATTGATCTTGTGTCTTGTACTTTCTGACGTGATCTTCATTTTTAGTAAATTTTACTTTTTCTGCCACGACTGTCACCAGACATGGCAGTGAAGACAAACTGGTGACAATCATGGGCGTGATGCAGGCCTTAGTCATCTGCACCCATGACTTCCAGAAGGATACTCTACGCTCCATCGTAGCGGGTGACCACAAATTTGTCTTCATGTGCCGAGACCATCTCACGTTTATCGGGATCACGAGGGGGCGGGAGTCGACCCAGCAAATGTTGTTACAGCTCACTTACATGTACAATCAGGTGAGAAGTTTTTCTTTCGTCTTGTCTCGTCTGCTTGTTAAAGTAGCCTTCCGATGTTGTTGTTTGTTATTGTATTGCGAATTTTATGGGAAAAGAAGGGAGGCCTGGATGAAGTTTAAAAAAAAATAAAAGCTCATGTTGTTGTTATTATTGATCTAGCGACAGCTATGTCTGTAGGTCCTCGCCCGTGTGGCCATTGTCATTTGTTAGGCCATACTTCTTTTTTTTCCCTCTGTTATTTCTGCCTGTCTTCCTTTTTCTGCGCAATAAATGAAGGTTGTTGTGTCCATGTTTTTCTCTTTACTTAAAATCAAATGCAATAAAAATAGTAATAATAATGATAATAATATTAATAGATAACATTTACGCTGCACAATCCCATTTTCTATAAAATGCTCAATGTGTATTACATTCATAAAGATATATAAATATATATTATATCATATTTTAAAAATTCATGGATATGTGTGTAGTAAGACATAATATTATGTATACATGTCATGTACATGTATTAAAAATTTCTACGAGAAAATTAGTCACGCAGTAAGCCTGGCAAAAATATAACTGTTTTCACATGGATGTGCATCCTCTTTCCTCCTCAGGTCATCAGTGTCCTGACCCTCTCGACGCTCACTCGCATCTTCAAGCAGCACCGGAACTACGACTTGCGGCGCCCGCTGAGTGGTGCGGAGAAATTCTTCGACAACCTACTCAACCTCATGGACGTGGAGCCAGGCCTGCTGCTCTCCTCGGTGAGGTGTCTACCGCTGGACAGCTCTGTGAGGGAGAACATCTCGCACAGCATCGTACAGCATGCAAAGGTCAAGGTGAGGAAGCTGAAACGGTCGTGGCTGGTTTTGTTTGTTAGGGGTGTCTTTATTTTTGTTCACAGGGTTGCCGTTTTTCGGTGTCTTTTTTTTTTTCTCTCTCGTTATTACCGTTATTTTCACTAGGAGAATGGGTTATTATTCCCAGCATTTGTTTTCAGTTTTATTAGTAGTCTAATAACTGTTTTTTGTTTGTTTGAAATTGCATCACCGAAAATTTTAAAGTGTTCAATGTTCAGAAAGTTTTAGAACATCTGAAAATATTAGACATCATTGTTATTTTTAGATTTATTTCGTGTTTGTTTATAATCCTTTTTACATTGCTGGTTTTTTTTTTTCGTTTTTTTCCATTTCACAACTTGAGTCGAGAGATTTCAAATATTTTGTTTTGTGGATTTTTTTCATTGGTAGAGCTAAACTGGTTCACGACATTGTTATTTCCTCTTAGAGAATTTATTTTCCAGAAGATTCATATAAAGATAACAGGTGAAAAAAAAGCTAAACATAGTAACACCTCAAACCTTTAACTTTTATACATACAACCTATTTGTGTTGCAAGCGCTGTAAAACTCTGATTAAATTTACTAAAACTAAAAATGTTGATATCCTTCTTTTTACTTAAAGTGCCGTAGCACTCTTATTAAAACTTAAAGAAAAACGTTGATACACTTTAAAAAAAAACTCTAACTCAAACAAAGTGCCATGCATAAAACTCTTACTAAAACTAAAAAAATGTTGATGTTCTTCTTTTAATTCAAACAAAGTTTATTGACCAATGTGTCTGTGTGGCAGGACTTGGTGTTTGCCCTGATCATTGCTCAGAACCAGCTGGTGACGCTGGTGAGGATGAAGAAGTACTACATCCACCCCATGGACCTGCACCTCATCATCAACCTCATCAACGCCTCAGAGTCTTTCAAGGCGGCCGAGTCCTGGACGCCCATCTGTCTGCCCAAGTTTGATGCTTGGTTAGTCCGGCCTCTTTTCTCTCTTGTTAAAATTAATAAGTAATTATAGCCAGGTCACGTGTCCAATTGTTTCTGTATGAAAAAGAAATACCAACTTTTTTTTTATTTGAGGTTTCAATGGATTGTAATTGTTGTTGTTATTAATCCAGTAGCCTTTGAGCATGTTACCTTCGGCCCAGTGCCATGTTAAAAAATAGGTTGATTGTTTTCAAAAACTGTTCTTTTCTGCAGTATAGGGTATTGTCTGAGGTAGGAATGGCAGGAAGTTTCAGTTTGAGATTTTTGAAGAGCAGATGTTAATGCATTGTAATACAAACCATTTATCAGTGTTTCCTCATCTGTTGGTTGGTGGGTGCTCTGGTGTGATTTGCTCCTTCTTTCCTATCAAACATCTATCGTCCTTATCTCTCCTCCTTTTTTTTGTGACACCTCCAATCTTTGGGAACATCAGCTCTGCCCGACTTTTTGTCCTCGGGAAAGGCGCTTTACACGAATTTCCCATTTTGCTCCAGAGATGGATGTTAAACTCGGAGGTTCTGCATCTTAAGTTACCTAATAGTGTTGACTGGGGTGTTAAACATATACCATTTCACCATTTTTCTAATCTTCGGCACCTATATGACTTAGTTGTCTTCCAAGTGCTGTAAAAACTCTTACTAAAACATAAAAACTATATTGGTAATATTTCCTCAGCGGTTTCCTTCAAGCCCATGTGTCTTATCTTGATGAAGAATGCCATACCTGCCTGCTACTGCTGTCTGTGGATATCGAAGCCTTCTACATACTGTCAGAGTGCAAAGCCAAGATCAAAGAGGTGAGGAACATCAGCTCTCTATTCTCTTCACTTCTTGTTCTTTTTCTTGTTCTTGTTCTTTTTCTTGTTCTCCTTATTTTACTACTTCTTTTCCTCTTCTTGTGATTGGCAATTTATTTATGGAGTTTTTTTTTTTGGCTCAACACCTTTTATGTGTGTTTAAAAACATATTTGTGCATAAATTTTACTGAAAAAAGTTAATTAAAGGTTAAAAAAATGTAAATTTTCAGTTGTCAAGGACTTTCAAGCTGTGGAAGTTACCAAATTTTGGGGGCCACTTTCTTGCTTATTTTATGTCTGAAACCAGGTGACCCCTACCTCCTTCAACAAATATCTCGACTTCTATTCAAGACAAATGAGTATTTTTTTTTTCATCGAAAGATAGACAAATGAACCAGCTTTAAGATTAAATACCAATAACTCTTCATGTTGTTACAAGAAGTGTTGGAGAATATTGTAACAACAGGCAGGTTTGATGGAAAGAGAGGCGGAGGCAGACAGAGGGAAAAGATACTGGACAAGATGACAACATGGCTAGGAGCAGCAAGAACAACAGACACCATTGCTGGAACGCAAGACAGAGTGAAGTGGAGGTCCATGATCGCCCACGCCAGTCTGCAAGGCACCGGTTGATGATGAACTCCACATGCCCAAGAATTGACGAGCGCCTGATTCCACCGTGTCGTGACACATGTTACCTTTTCTTTTTTAGCGGCTGGTCCGGTACAACGCCCTGAAGGCCATCAACGACTCTCTCCGCCGCAACTCCTACTCCATTCAGCAGTGCAGCATCAGCGACCTGCGCCACTTCCTGTACAAATCGCGCAGCATCGCGCAGTACACCAGCCCCGAGCTGGAGGCGCCCTACCACACCAAGGAGGAGCAGCAGCGGCTCTTTGACCTCTACCACTACCTGCACGACCGTATACACACCTCGGGCCGACAGCTCAAAATCTTGTTCCACGTCGGCCCATACGAGACGCTTTTGGGATGGGTAAGGTCTTTTTAGCCCATTCGTAATGCAAGCTCAATTTGCACTTTAACCCTAACCGTACGTCGTGTTTTACTATCGTATCTGTTCGACGTGGGGAACTCTGTCCCTCCGCTTTCCGAAGAGGAAATTTACTCGTTAATCCGATCCGTACGCTTTGCATAGCAGTATGTCAAAATGATTTTTTGAGAAATACTGAAAGTTTCGAAGAGATCTTTGTACTAGACGTATTCTAAAATGTGAAAAATACAACCTGGGGGATACAAAGTGACCCCAGGGCGTATGAATAGGGTTAACAAGCACAGATTTGTGTTTTACTAAGCACAATTTTAGATGTCAAGGTAAACAGGGTGGCGCTTGATTCAGTGGTCGATTGCCTATAGTTAGGTCTGGTTTTTAAATATGACACACTATGTCTAAAAGCAAAATATTTCTTTGAATGTGAAAAGTACAGCTGATATTGAACCCGCAACTGGTTTAACAAATCAAATCTCATAGAAAGTACAACAAATACGAAATATTAGGAATATGGCTCGTCATTATGGCCCTCATGCTTTGCAGGGCATGATGAACACCTTTCAGGAAATATAAATGCCCAGCATAAATACTGTTATTGTTATTAATGTTGTTGTTGTTGTTCTGTTATTTTTGTCATCATCATCATCATCATTATCATCATCATCATCATCATCATCATCATCATCATCATCATCATCATCATCATCATTATTAATATTGATGGCTGAACTGTTATAAATTATTACTAATATTTGTATTAACATTATTGTTATCATTATGATTATGATTATGATTATGATGATGATGATGATGATGATGATTATTATTACAGGTC
Organism: Aplysia californica; assembly: GCF_000002075.1. Taxonomy (NCBI): domain Eukaryota; kingdom Metazoa; phylum Mollusca; class Gastropoda; order Aplysiida; family Aplysiidae; genus Aplysia; species Aplysia californica. Next base: position 653,028 of record NW_004797286.1, on the reverse strand, counting down.
ACCCAAGGGTTTGAGCTGTATGCTGTTTTCGGCCCCTTAGTCACCAAGACCATTGCCATCCATGCCGTGAACAAACTGCTACGCTGGATCAAGAAGGAGGAAGACCGCCTGTTCATTCTCAGCTCAGTGACATTTTGATTGGCTGGGGGGGCAAATTCCTGGCCAGCAGGGACGTAAACAGAACCCCCACCCCCATACCATCTACATCTTGCCCCCTCCTTTACGAGGGTTTTTTTTTTTTTTCGGAGTGGATTCTGCGGGTTTAAGTTTTAAGTTTTTAAAAGGGAATACACGCAAGGCTGTCCAGTTCTATATTTGAGGTTTATGCGTTTTGTTTACACACGTTTAACTCACTTGGTTACTTGGTTGGAGAATAAGTACCATTGTGGGCAGTTCACAGCCATAGTTGCTCCTCCCTAAGATCCATGAATGGGTTGGCTTGTGCATTTGATTCGTATAGGTGTCAGTGCAATGTAAAAT
>NW_004797286.1:638954-652448 GCF_000002075.1 Aplysia californica | reverse complement strand
ACTCTTTTTTCCCCCGAAGAAATCAATTATCCACGTAAGGTCTCCATTCAGTGCCACCATTTATAATCAATTCATCCTCAGTGCTAACGCAGTCCGAGTTAAACTGACCTCAATAAAGAATCAGGCAAACTATCGGGTTTTCCATCTTACGTTTTTTTTGTTTGTTTTTTAAAATCATTTTTTTTTGGGGGGGGGGGGGAAATCCCGGAGCATCAACTTTTTATATCAAGTACTTTGGTTTTGTTTTGTTTTGGGTTTCTTTGGTCTGTTTGTTTTTGTTTGGGGTTTTTTTTCAAACGCCAGGAGACTCTGGGAATGCACTGCTGAACGTTTGGAGTAATTTTAGTTGTCATAAGTTGGCCTGTGTTGAAAAATCTACCTTTAACCTCACGTGACCTTTGGGGGCACCCTCGGATCTAAGTCCCAATGACCATACCTTTATGAAAATACCTTCAGAGGCTTGTTTAGTTTCAATAGAGTTTTTACGGCCCTCGCAACGGCATAAGGTCATATGAGCACCAAGGGGTGGACGTCAACAGAGAAGTCTATGCAGGGAATAGGGCTTACTCTGCTCACCTTTCTAGCTTGAACAGCACAAATTCTGCTTCGACTATCAAGGCACCCCGGAAATAGCGGGTCACAAAATGTGACAAATACAAAAGAAGTAGAGGAAAATGACAATAGTAAGGATTAAAAAAGAAAAAGCAGCGGTTCCCCGTATGCAGTTCAGGCACAGTTAATCTGAACATGACATTGATAAATCAACCCATTTATAATTCTACTGTGCATAAGAACATGTTAATATTCCCCCTTTGGCAATAGCCTGTGCTGGGGTAAGGGGGGGGGGGGGGGGCTCAAGTTACAATGGCCATATCTTTAAGAAAAAACCTTCAAAGTGTACAGCAGAGGTTCTACATCATTCCAAGCACAAAGTCGGGTTTTATAAGAACCTGCAGCACGTTTGGGTAAAAGGAAACACATATGTACATAACAGCCATTTAGTGCAGGGCATGACAGACACAGATAACAAAAGGAAAGAATAAGTAGGACATACTAGTGGTATCTTCCAGTCACCAATATACAGGCTGGTAAATATGTAAATAGCTTACACGTATACTATAAAGGTAATTGGCGCCATATAACCTTTAAGGCGTTCGTTGACACCATCATTAAAAGCAGAGGTTGAATTTTGCAATCCTGGGTACATGTGCGAGGGTTGTTTTTTTTTTCGGAGTGGATTCTGCGGGTTTAAATTTTTAGTTTTTAAAATGGAATACACACAAGGTTGTTCAGTTCTAGATTTGAGTTTTATGTGTTTTGTTTAAGCACGTTTAACCCACTTGGTTACTTGGTTGGAGAATAAGTACCATTGTGGGCAGTTCACAGCCATAGTTGCTCCTCCCTCCTCTCTAGGATCCATGAAAGGGTTGGCTTGTGTATTTCATTGGTATAGATGTCGGTGCAGTATAAATGTGCACATGGTTTTTTTTTGGGGGGGGGGGTGCTACCAATGTCTGTCGTATAGTGGTTAGGTGCTTTGCTGCTGCATGCTGAAGACGCGAGTTCAATTCCTGTGTGGGAAGTATTTTGCTGAAGTATCTCCGTCATCCTGCTGGGACGTTGTATCCCTCTCAGCTCGGGTCGGCCCTGGCAGGCAGGGTGGAAACAGTTCGTCTCTTAAACGATCTAAACTGTGTTGATGGGGGCGTAAAACATCTTACAATGACCAAAAAAAGAATTAGTTTGGGACTCAAGGTCTTAGAGGTCATAATGCAGTGAGCATTAACTAAAATGTTGCTCGCATCAGAGCAAAAAACCCCCCAACATAATCTGCAGGTAAAATTACTCATTAAAAACACACTGAACTGCCACTCAATTTGTAAAATTCCATTTTGAAACTGACATGGATCATATTTTGAATCTTAAACCTGTAGAATTCACGAAGAACTTACCCTTGCTATGGCTTTGTGTGTGACAGTATTCAGCTGCCCCAGGGAAGATTTAAAAAAAAAATCTTGTGCGGGGAATGTGCAAAGTGCTTCGTATTTCATCTGTTTCTGGCTTGTGGCACTGAGAACATGCTGTGCTGTGTTGTGATGGCTTGGGGGAGGGGCTGCGGTGTGAGACCACAGAATGAGGAGAAGGGACAGACGCGGAAGCTTTTCAGGATGGCTGAATCGGCCTCTCGGATGTTGTATGCTGTGTCTTTTCAGTCAGTTTGGATTTGTTCCTCTCTAAGTTGTGAACATCACTGTCACTTTTTATTTTCTCGGAAAAATTTGTTGTACAGAGTAGCAGTTTAAAATTCCACCTAATCTTTGGGAAAAGAAAAACACCCAAGACACCCCCCGACCCCCCAAAATAGAAATATTCATAACAACTATTGTGATAGGTGAATTCTTTCTGTTAACCATTTTTGGCGCTATCTTTCCTGTCAGTGCGGCTTGATTCATTGCATTTAAAAAAAAATGGATATAACTTCCTTTTGACCAGCAAATTTTGTTGTTGTGGACATTCGATACTGGACTCAGAAAGTCAGTACGATGGATGACTTCTTTTTAATTCATAAGCTGCTTTAGTGACACTCTTGATTTATAGCTGGCAGTGGTGACTTTTTTCCTTCAAACAATTTTGGTGATATTATATGTAGGCCTACTGCTGGTGCTGATGCACCCTCTGTCCCTTCTCCCCACTTCTGTGGTACTGACTTCAAACAAGATATTGACGTTGGGCTGCGTTGGAATTTCAAGGAAATTTCAAGGACTTCAATGGAACGTTTTCAACTTACTTAGATTTTTTCCACCTCTGATGATGATGTTTCCCTGTACGAGAGATGCAGGTCTACGGTTGACGGGAAGATAATAATTTTTGTTTTGTTTTTCACATACGTCTTCAGAGAGGCAGGCGTATATTTCTTTCTGTGATCTTTGTGAATAGCTTCATTATTCTTTTCTACGTAATGCGGTGTTGTGGTGTTGATGTGGAGAAAAAGAGAATTTTGGCTACTTGCATATTTTTGTACTGGACGGTTGTGTGCGAGCTGTCTGTTTGGAAGTTTCTGAATCTGTGGATTTTGTGTGAGCAGTGTGTTTTGACTTGAGTGTGTAGAGTGAGTGTATTCGTGTAAAGCTTGTAAGATTGTGTGTGTGTGTGTGTGTGTGTGTGTGTGTGTGTGTGTGTGTTTTAGTGTGTGTGTGTGTGTGTGTGTGTGTCTGTGTGTGTGTGTGTGCAATGGTTTCTCTTCTGTGATTTATATAATTGATTTTGTATAGATACATATGCATGAAAGCCTGTGTATACATGTATGTATGTATGTAAGGTTAATTTCACCATGGTCAGTATATCAAGAGTATATTTGTCCCCGCAATAAAGATTTTCCATGATATGGATTGCGTGGACTTACTTTGAAAATATTTCTTATTTTCTTGTCTGTCAGCTCTGTGAAAGCTAGGGTGGTTCAGCCAAGTATAGTGGGCCACAAATGACACGTCTTGAGTTCATCTGTCTACTGGGAAGTGATCACGCGTGCCCTTCTCCCTCACTTGCTTTTTGTTTGTGGTTAACACTTTGCCATCACTAGGGTCGTATAATAAAAACTCTTGCCATCAAAGGCAAAGGCATTTTGGGGAATATCCAAAGAAACTGGGTGGTAAACATCGCCGATCGGCGAGATGAGGTGGCAAAGTGTTAAGAAGAGTTTGAAAATAATATAGTGTTTGTTTGGAGTCTCTCGTTTCTCTTGTATAAATAATCGGAGGCATGCACTACTTCATTGACGGGTGGTTGGCGGATGCTCTGATGTGGTTTTCTCCTTCTTTGTTATCAAAGATCTATCATTAGTCTGAACTTTTCTCCTTCTTTTTTGTGTTTGTTACAACTCTCTTGTAACACCTGTAGTCTTTAGCTCTTATGTGACCATATGGTCGCTTTTAAGGACAAGCGGGCTAACCCAGATTTGGGGGGTTTCCAGAAATCTCGACTTACACCAAAAATGGGCATTGCCCTACCTATAGGAGAAGTTTGGTTTCATTGGTGTGTATCTTGTCTTTTAAAGAAACTGAACAAGGGGCCAAAACTTTTCCTTCGATTTTTGTCAAAACAGCATTTTTCGGGATAGCCCCCTTGTGCTTAAAAGCGACCATATTGTGTTGCAAGTGCAGAAAAAACTCCCACTCAAACTACTTCATTGAAACCCCCTTGGCGGGCCTCTTCATTCCCAAGTTTCTGACTCTTTTCCCCCATGGTGGATATATGGTGTAGCAGCCTGTTAAGTGATAGAATCCGATCAGTTGCAACACATGTAAATCTTATGAGAAGATGTGAATGATGTTTGTGTAAGTTATTGGTAAAAGTCACTTATTTATATTATAAAGCTTGCGAGTTTAAAGGACTTTATATGTCTTTGGAGTCATTCCAGGTGATAATTTCTGAGCAGATGTTTGCCTTCTCCTGATGTTTGTGAAGATTGACTGTTCCTATTGATATGTAGTGCTTATTGCGAATGCTTTTGATATGTGCATGTGCACTGTGCGAGTGCTTGTTCTTGTGTGTGTGAGAGGGGGATGAAGAGAAAGAGTAAAGAGGGAGGGAAGGAGAAAGAGAGAAATGGGAAGGGAGGCACATTACTGAACTTATAAATATATAAATTGCATAAAGCCTGTTTCCCCTTTTGGTTATTATATGAGTATGGTATGGGCCAGGGAGTTTGCACTTGTGTGAAATGCACCATTGTATTGTATGCAATGACTGTTTGCAATAGCACTGGGCCATATGGATAAGATTGTTCTATTGTATCTGACCGTTTCTTCTAGTCTTTCATTTAAATAAAGAATTGGTTAGTTGAACTGTTATCGTCTTTAGTATTTTTCAGTGACTGCCAAACTTGGATCCATAATTCTAGTTATAGTTTTTATTAACCAATTATTATTGTCTTCACAGAAAGTAGCAAATCGTAATTGTAATATATGGCTTCGTGAATTAGAAATGCTGAAGCCAAAAAAAAAGAAGCCCGCAAGCTGTGCACTACCACAAGTGGAAAGGAAGCTTTTAAATGCCCCAAATATGGCAAAGTCTTCTCTGCCAGAATTGGTGTCAGTGGCCACAGCTGAAGCCACATATCATTTTATTATTAACTTTTATTTCTTCTATTGTGCTTAAGAAACATTCTCCTCTGCAGATGCATTTGTGAGGGTGGTTGGAGGGCACCGCTGGCAGGTCCTATTTCTTTACTTTCCCTCTCATGTTTCTGTCTGTTTGTCTTGCTTTTTCCCAGCACTAAATGACTGTTATTGTGTCAATATTCTTCTCTTCACTCGAAAACAAACAAGCAAACAAGATATATTGGCCATTATCAGACATTGACAGACGAACTATTATTATTATTGTGATTATTATTATACTTTTTGCTAGACCTGAATTTGTGATATAATGTTTACCTTCTTTGCTGCTGTAAGCAAAAGGTGTGACTTTGATCACCAATTGAGGAAGCTATTTAATCAAGTGTTTCCATCTGTCTGCTCTGCTGGGGTGCTGTGTGGCACCCTTTCTTGGCTGACCCTGACAGGCACATATGAAGCAGCCAGCCTCCCTAAATAATCTAGATACATTTCAAACTGTCTAAGACAGCCATACATAGTCAAGGAGAAAAATGTCCGTCTTACTAACTTAGACAGGTATCCATGATCTTACACAGCGTTATTACCATGTAAGAGTACACAAGGGAGGAAATAGAAAACGGCCTTTTGTGCAGGTGATTTTCTTATACTTATATACAGGTGGCCATTTGAGTAGGTTCGACTGCAGTGTTGTTTGGGGTGTAAAATGTTAACAGTAATTAGAATTATACAGTCACTTGTGATTGTGTTCAGTCTGATGATAGAGAGACCAGAGTAGGGTCCTCCTCCTCTTCCTCCTCCTCCTCCTCCTCCTCCTCCTCCTCCTCCTCCTCCTCCTCCTCCTCCTCCTCCTTCATTTAATAACTGTTTCTGTTGTTCTCCTCCTGTACGTGGTGAAATAAGTCCCATGTTCTCTAACTCACCTTGTTGTAGTAGCACACAACAACAGCTTGATTTGGGTGGATGGAGGGTGTCACTGGTGGACCTACTTCTTTTCTTTCTCTCAGTTGTTTCTGTCAATCTGTTTTGCACCTGCATCTTCGTCGCACTATTTATGACCATTACTGTGTCAATATGCTTCTCTTTACACAAACTCAAACTCAAAGTCAAAGTAGCTTGAAGTTTCTGCCATGCTGATTTTGGTGCTAAATGAGAGTGCCAGATGCTATTAATAGAGAATAGCTGATAGCTTGATGTTGTACATGAGCTTGGATTAACATACAGTAGTAGAAATGGTGGATGGTGGGTGCTATGGTGTGGTTTGCGCCTTCCTTCCTATCATGAATCTATCGTCCTTATCTCTTTCCCTTCTTTTGTTTGTGTCTTGTAGCACCTCTAGTCTTTGGCATGTATAATACCTAATAGTGTTGTAAGTTCTGTAAAACTCTTACAAAAATGAAAAAACTATAACTAAGAAAAGGGGATCAAAAGTTACTTTTACCCAGCTATGATTGTACGTGAGTAATAATAATGATGATAATAATAATGTGAGTAGAAAGTGCTACTTCGTGCTTATATAATAGAGGTATTATTTTAGATATGAACCCTAGGTAGTTTTCTTTACTTCAAGTTACAACTGCACTTCTCTCATGCATTGATGTTTCGAATGGAAGTCTGCTCTTAGATTTTTCTCTTGCATTGATGTTTTTAGTTATGTCTGCAGATAGACTGCTCCTATACACTGATATTTTGAATTATGTCTGTAGACAGCTCACCAACACCGATGTTTTGAGTTTTAGGCCACATTACAAGCAAGAGAGCAGGGCTGAGCGGGAATATATGTGACAGACATTTCTGTTTAATTGGCCATACTATGAGCGGTTCCCGCATGAATCTCGCTAGCTTTAAGGGAGACTATACTATACTTCGCTATTTTTCTTCTCGCTTCCTGCTTGGCGTGTCTCATTTTGAGACAGTGACACCACCCTGCCCCCTACATTTCAGTGTTTGCAAATTTTGCCCCTGCCCCTGGCTGCTCCACGTGAGTCTCGAAAATTTCTCACCCCATCTCTTGAATCGTGTTTCGGACCCACGGGCCAGTCAAGACGCCAGTTCTTTCCAGCTGGCCTGTCGTTTATTTCCGGCTTGAGAAAAGCAACTCATAGTATGGCCACCCCAAAGTTTATCGCTCATCGCTCGGTTCACGCTAGCTTTAGCTCTCGCTTGTAATGTGGCCTCACACTTTGACTTACTCTGATGAATTAATTTTTTTAGTTATATTAATGTGTAGACTTAGTAATGCCAATGTGTGGATTTAGTTTATGTCCATGTGTAGACTGCTCATGTCTTTGGCAATCTGTTAAAATTTCCTAAGCCCAGAAAGCCAATTTTTTCTGGAGAGAGAAAGAACGGTTTTATTCTTTTAACAATTGCGCTTACTTTACACATCTTTTGATTTTGTCAACATTTAAAATTTGAATTTTGACAAAATACTTCTCGAGCTCATGCATCCAATATTACAGATTAAGAAACCGCAATGAATAAAATTTTCACTATTTTGGGCTTAGTGTGTTTGGACAACTAGCCGACAGTATGCATTGTTAATGTTCTAAGGTCTTCTTCCTTGTTCTTATGCACTGATGAAATGTCTTTATTTCTCGAGCTATGAATGTCATGGATTTCGCTGCTTAAAGGTTGTAAGTGGTTTGCCGGTGCTTTGGTATGGTTTGCCCTTTCTTTCCTGTCAAACATCTATCATCGTTATATCTCGTCCTTGTTTTTTAAAAATGATACTCTTTAGTATTGCCTCTCTAATCTTCGGCTCTTATATGACCTGTTTGTGTTGCAAGTGCCATAAACATTTCACTAAAACTTAATTAACTTTCTTTTTCCTTGGTACTTTTGGGCTGCTATTGCATCAATGTGATTCTCTCTACTCAAACAAACAAACACACACATACACAAGCAAACAAACAAACAAGCAAGCAAACAAACAAACAAACAAGCAAGCAAGCGAACAAACAAACAAACAAACAAACAAGCAAACTAGCAAACTAACGAACAAACTAACAAAGAAACAATGAAGAATGATAGCGCAGTGATTTCTTAGCTACATGGTTGGTAGTGTTAACATTCCCTTCTCAGCATTCAGGCAAGTCTTGTTAGTCTAGTCGAGGCATCGTGGGTTGTGACTTTCGTTATGTGAGCAATTTCCTTCGTGCCATGAACTTTGACTTTGTGCAGCGGTTGTTTTTGCGGCAGCAACGGCAAGTCTTGTATTTAAATTATAGTAATTATGATTAATATAACATATGTTGCTTTTTTGAAACATTCTTTCTTTCTCATTATTTATGTTGGACGTATTGTTCCGTCACAACAAAATGTTAGTGAGTGGGTGGTTGGCAGGTGCTCTGGTGTGGTTTGCTTCTTCTTTCTTACCAATCATTTATCGTCTTTATCTCCCCTCCTTCTTTTTTGTGTTTGTGTTTTTACTCTCTCGTAACACCTCTAGTCTTCGGCACTTATATGACCTTATGTGTTGCAAGTGCCGTAAAACCTCTTACTAATACTAACTAAAATGTTAGTGTTTGTGCAGAATTGGTATCTTTGTGCTTGATGCGAAATGCAGTAGTGGGTAGATGGCGGGTGCTCTGGTGTGGTTTGATCCTTCTTTCCTATCAGCCATCTATCATCTTTATCTCTCTCCCTGCTTTTGTTAGTGTGTTACACTCTAGTAACACCTCTACACCTCTAATCTTTGGCACTTACTCATATGACCTTATTGTGTTGCAAGTGCTGTAAAACTCTTTCTAAAACAAACGATAGTGTTTATGCGTAACTGGTATCTTTGTGCGTGACATGAGGAGATGCATTATTGTTTTAAATAATAATAATAAATAATAGATAGCATTTGTATAGCGCATATCCCCGCTCAGCAGCAGGCTCTATGCGCTTTACACTATATTATTATTACCCCAGCAGACCATAGAACACTCCGAAACATTCTCAGCTTCCCGGGAAGCATACAGTGCAAGCAGCCGATTAAGCGCTCAAACACTAACAAACTGACAAGATCTTTCGCTGTCTATAGCCGGGTACCCATTCCCACCTGGGTGAAGTGAGGAAAATTTGTGTAAAGTGCCTTTCCCAAGGACACAACGTCGGGCCCTTGACGGGATTCGAACCCACGACCTTACGGTTGCGAGTCCGAGAGCCTACCCACTAGGCCACCGACGGTGGTAGGAGGGCGTCACAGTTAGGTTTTACCTCTTTTCTGTCCTTCTGTTTTTTTGGTGTTTCTACTTTGCTTTTTTCCTGTATTAAATGAAGAGGTGCTGATTTTCCGGTCAAGTCCGTAAAACTGGATTTCTGGAATTATCCGGATCTTGCACTATAATTATGTAACAAATAACAATACTTTGAATACAAGATATGTATTAGACGATATAATGATCCATAAATTTTTGAGTCTCCCTGCGCACACGTTTCCACAGGATTATTTTTTCATAGCCAGTTAACACCTTTGTAAATGGCTGTTATTATGTCGATGTGCTTCTCTTCACTCTCACTTAATTAACTCATATTAGGTGCTCTGGTGTGGTTTGTTCATTCTTTCCAGTTAAAACATCTACCATCGTCCTTATCTCTCCTGCTTCTTTTTTGTGTTTATTACTCTCTTGTAACAACTCTTATCTTGGGCACTTATTACCTATTTGTGTTGTGAATAAGTGCTGTACAACTCTTACAAAAACAAACAAGATAACTCGTATTGTTTTGTGGGTGAAAGGTTTTTGTTTTTTAAAAATAGTTGTGCAATCACAGACTCACAAACTTATTCTACTGTACTGTTTGAGAAGTTTTTCTTGTACATGATGGATTGGGATGATTGATACGAGAGTATATGTGAGGCAGCGTGGTGGAATCAGGCCCTCGTCAATTTTTGGGCATGTAGAGTTATTGGTATCATCTTAAAGCTTGCTCACTTGTCTTTATTTGGATGAAAACAATATCCATTTATCTTGAATACAAGTTCAGATATTTATGAAAGAAGGAGGTGGGGGTCACCTGTTTTCAGAGGTAAAATTAGTGAGAAAATGACCGCCAAAGATTAGTTATTTCCTTAGCTTAAGAGTCCGTGGTAACTGAAAATGTACATTTTGTGTGCCTTTACTTTAATCAACGTTTTTCAGAAAATTCCACACAGAAATAAGTTTTTTAATGGGCTTGAAAGGTGTTGAGCCAAAGAACAAAAATTTGATAAAAATTCACAAATCTGTGTAAAAAAGCAAGTTTCTTCACTTTGATTATTTTGACGAGAGCCAGATTCCACCACGCTGCCTCACATATACTTCTGTGATGTGTCTGTTGGGCTGTGTGTGTGTGTGTGTGTGTGTGTGTGTGTGTGTGTGTGTGTGTGTGTGTGTGTGTGTGTGTGTGTGTGTGTGTGTGTGTGTGTGTGTGTTTGTGTGTGTGTGAGTGAGAGAGAGAGAGAGAGAGAGAGAGAGAAGAGAGAGAGAGAAGAAAGAGAAAGAGAGAGAGAGAGAGAGAGAGAGAGAGAGAGAGAGAGAGAGAGAGAGAGAGAGAGAGAGAGAGAGAGAGAGAGAGAGAGAGAGAGAGAGAGAGAGAGAGAGAGAGAATTGTGGTTGGGATACATGCATATTTCTGGCACAATAAAAGTATATTAAAAGAGCCCACTTGGTGTGCTGCATGGTGTTAACTAATCATTGCCCCTTGTAGTCTAGTACAGCGAGCCTGGTTAGTGTGTGGTTGGCGGATGTGGCTCTGGTTTTTGTTTGCTCTTTCTTTCTAATCAAACAACTATCTTCCTGACCTCTCAGTGGGTGGTTGGCGGGTGCTCTGGTATGGTTTGCTTCTTCTTTCCTACCAAACATCTATTGTCCTTATCTCTCCTGCTTTCTTTTTGTGTATGCTAGATCTACTCTCTTGTAACACCTCTGTTCTACGTCACTTATATAGCCTTACTGTGTTGCAAGTGCCGTAAAACTCTTTCTAAAACTAAGAAAACTGACCTCTCTTTCTTTTTTGTGTTTGTTACTCTCGTGTAACAGTAACACTTCTAATCTTCGGCGCTTATATGACCTTATTGTGTTGCTAGTGCTGTAAAACTCTTACTAAAACTAAAACTAATGCCTAATTTAGTGGTTTGTTGCCGGTGCTGGCTCTTGTATGGTTTGCTCTTTCTTTCTTTAAAAAAAAAATCAAATATCTATCTTCCTTATCTTTCCTCATTTTTTTGGGGGGTGTTTGTTACTCTCTGTGTTGCAAATGTACTAAACTCAAAAGCTGAAACTGTTACTGGGAAATGGGGGACCTCTGAACGTCTACTTCCATTATGACTTTGCAAAGTGGGCGGAGAATGGGGAGCCATGATGAAAACGATCACGCCGAGTTCTAGAATACTTTTTGTAGATTCGAGTTTCGGCACTTATATGACTTAATTGTGTTGCAACTGCCGTAAAACTCTTACTAAAATTAAAGATTGGAGTTATGTTTGTCCGTACGGTGTTCCAACATGAGAGCAACTGAGCTATTGGCGTACCAAATTGACCTCCTGTTTGAAGATGGCCCTGGTAGGACCTACTTCTTTACTTTCCCTCTGATGTTTTTGTCTGTTTGTCTTACTTTTCCCCAGCACTAAATGACCGTTATTGTGTCGATGTGCTTCTTTTTACTCAAACAAACAAAAGAATGTTGACCTCCTGGGTAGATGGTAAACAGCAACTGACTTCCCGATATTTCATAAACACCCGGTGGGTGATTGGAGGGCGCCTCTGGTAGGTCCTACTTTTTTCTCCCCCTCTGTTGTTTCTGTCTGTCTCAAACTTTTCCCCTGCACCAAATGGCCGTTATTGTGTCGATGTGCTTCTCATTACTCAAACAAACAAACAAACAAACAAATAAACACCTGCGCTTTTGAAAACAGTAACACCCGCGTCTGTGGTGTAGTGGTTAGAGAGACTTTTCGCTGTCGCACACAGGAGACCTGAGTTCGATTCCCGAGTGGGGATAATTTTTACCGAGTCTCGGTCTTTCTGCAGGGATGTTATATGGTCGCCTTTAAACACAAGGGGGCTATCCCGAAAAATGCTGCTGTGAGAAAATCGAAGGTACAGTTTTTGCCCCGAGGAGAATTTTCTCTATAGCCAAACAATAAGTATATACAACAATGAAACCACATTTCTCCTATAGGTAGGGCAATGCCCACTCTTGGTGTAGGTCAAGATTTCTGGAAACCCCCGAAATCTGGGTTAGCCCGCTTGTCCTTAAAAGTGACCATTTATTTTTATACTTCTCTGCCATGGTTGGCTCTGACAGGCCCGACAGAGTCGGGAGCCCGCCTTCTTTGTGATCTAAATTTTGTCATTGGGGCGAAAAAAACAAACATGGGCTTTAAACTTTAAAGAAGGAAATATTCCAACATGATACTGACGTACTCTGTTGACCTCCTGGGTAGATCAAAAACAATGCGTCGTAAAGTGTAAAGGTACACTGCACTTGACTTTCCGGGATTTCAGAATCACCTGCGCTTTTGAAAACAGGAACTCGTCTGAAGTGGCTGATAAAAATATGCAGACAATATTATAATAATCATATCCTGTTGATACGGTATCTCTCATAATGATTAAGTAGATCTACTGTTTTCGTTTACTGATTCTATTGACAATTAATGTGGAGTAGCTGTCTTTTTCCCTCTTTTTATTCACCGCAAGTGGCATGCCCTACTCAAGTCACGTTTCTCATGTCCATAGACTTGTATTGTGATAATATCATAGACCGTGCATTTTGTCGTATTTCCTGTTCGCTTCGGAGCTCACAATTTAACTCAATTTGAGCCGAATGAAAGACAAGGAGGAGGGTGGTTGGTTGGAGGGCGGCACTGGTAGGTCCTACTTATTTACTTTTCCTTTGTTGTTTCTGAAGTGAATGTCTTACTTTTTCTAGCACTAAAATAATAATATGACCATTATTGTGTCGATGTTTTTTTTACTCAAATAAACAAGCAAACTAACAAGCAAACAAAGTGGGTGGTTGGCGGGTGCTCTGATGTGGTTTTCTTCTTCTTTCCTATGAAACACCTGTCGTCCTTATCCCCCCTTCTTCTTTTTTATGTTTGTTACTCTCTTGTAACACCTCTAATCTTCTAGCGCTCATATGACCTTATGCTGTTGCGAGCGCCGTAAAACCCTCTACTAAAACTAAACTAAAACTAACAAACAAACAAAGGCAAGGTGGAAAAGATGCCGCGCATACTCGAATATAGAGAGATTGGGGGCTCTCGTGGCCTAGAGGTTAAGGTGTTGGCCTCTCATTCAAAAGGTCCCGGGTTCGAATCGAATCCGGGTAGCAACCGAAAAATTTTCTTCTCTAAATTTTTCTCCATTCACCTCATTTCCTGCTCTCTAGCAATGTTCTGTCGTCT
>NW_004797286.1:632308-637065 GCF_000002075.1 Aplysia californica | reverse complement strand
CCAAAACATAGTTTATATAAAACAATGTGCTTTCATAATTATTTTGTCATATGTAGATTTTCTAGCTTTGCAACAGCGTTATATTTGTCTCCTTTTTTAACTTTCATGTTGTGGCAACAGTTGTGAGATCGACTCGGTGCTTGAAATACATCTACCTTAAATATAACGCAGAAATCCTGTCACTTGCTACGATACCACAAAGCATTGAGACGATATTTGCGTTTTTTGAAAAATATTATGCATGTTCTTTTTAAAACCACTCGATGTATAAAGAGATGAATTTGTGTGTGCACTGTGACTGTGAGTGAGGTTGGAAGAACACTTGACTAAAGGGTGGGCGATTTGGGTTGGGGTTTTTAATATTTGACTATGATACGGATGATGTTGGGTCGGATCTATATATCTGGACGTTTGACCGTTATATGGGTGACTTGCGTTCGGATCTCAAAAGCGGGATATTTGACCATGATATGAATGATTTGAATTCGGATCATATATCTGGACATTTGACAATGATAAGGTATGAATGATTTGAGTTCGTATCTCTGTAGCTGAACTCTTGACTAAGGTGTGGCGGCTTGGGTTAACTTAAAAATCTATGTTCTTTGAATGATTCTGATTCTTGTTCGCCCAGTCCTATCCGACCGGTGTCTGTGGTGAAGGGGCCAGGCGCTTCGCTTTCGCATGCAGAAGACGTGAGTTCGATTCCTGTGTGTGGAGCATTTTTTATTGAATATTATAGCTTGGTCTTTCTGCTAGAATTTTCGTCCCTGTCAGTGGTCAGTCCAGGTAGGTCCTGGTTGGCGAGTCGAAGTGCACCTCATGAATCTGTCCCCGTCGTTTTATGCAAGAAAAATTCTGAAATTATGCAAACTGAGCCCAACGATGTGAAACTATGCGATTCTGTTAATTCTATCAAAGAATGATAAAGGAAAACAATCAGAAATTATGCCCCCAAAAAAGATCAAATTTTGCTAAATCATGCGGGATGCATAAAACCACGGGGACAGATGAATGATCTAGATTGTGTCATGAGGTTGGGGTTTTTTTTTGGAGGGGGGAGGGGGCGTAAAAAGTATTTAGCATTTTACGAAAGTCCTATCTGACGTCTAGGCATGTCCACTATTTCACCAAATCGTAGCTCATAAAAATTTGTCTTATGTTATTAGTATCCTTTGTCATGCTGCAAACCGGCGTCTGTGATGTAATGGTAAGGCTTTTGGCTATTGCATACGGAAGACTTGAGTTCAATTCCCAGAGGGTGTGAAAGGGTGGGTGGGTGGTGAGATTGAGTTTTTAGAAAATATAATCAATCAAGTCCATGCATCTCTCTCTGTCTATCTGCCTCTTAAAAAAACTAATAGTGTTGATAGTGGCGTTAAACTTGTACCATTTCACCCATTTTTGCTTAGTCTACTGTAATGCTGTATTCAACTCAACCTGGGTTGGACCATTCATAAAGGGTCAAAGCAGCCCCCCTCCTTAATGATCAAAATTGTGTCGATGGGGACATTAACAACTTTTCCAATATTTACAGTAAGGTACAATACTCATGCTGCGAGGGGTACGGGGGTCTAATGTTAAATGATGGGTAGTTGGCAGGTGCTTTTGTGTGGTTTGCTTCTACTTCTATTGTCCTAATCTCTCCTTTTTATTGTTTGTAACACCTCTAATTTGTGGCACTTATACGACCTTATTGTGCCGTAAAACTCTTACTAGTACAATAAATTAAATGTTAAATATCACTTGATCTCATAGCTAAGCGATGTCTGTGTAAGTTGTGAAAGGGGCGTCTTTGATGAATGTGGAAACAGACACCTTTTTAGTACATGTATTTCATTCTCCCATTTTTCCTTTCGCATTTTGTTCATTTTTTTTTGGTTCAATGTCTTTCTTACTGCTCCTATTGTTTTAGGCATACTATGTACAGATGATCATCATATCGAGATTCATTTTCTTATAATGTGCTGGACAGATTATTTATTTTTGATGCAATGAATAAGTAAACTTGTACAGACCTCAGCCTGGTTCTGCTGATTTTTCTTCTTCTGTTTTTCTTTGTTTGACGTATGCGTGATGGTGCAAACTTGCGGGCTTGCACACACACACACACCCACACACACCCACCCACACACAAACACACACACACACATACACACACACACACACACACACACACACACACACACACACACACACGAAAATTGCGGGTGCAACTTATCCTCAAGTATCTCTTTAATGGGAGAATCAATGTCACCCATACTTTGCATAGCAGTTTATATCACTTTGTCTTAACTAAATCATATTTTTCCAGAACAATTGGGGCTAGATTTAAAAACTTTTCTTCATAAATTTATATAAAATACCTAACATTTCTGTTACACGTTAAATGGGACTGTTCACAGTGCTTCCCGCTTCTCACACATTTTGCGTACGCATTTATTATGGCCTACGTCACAGTTCATCAATGACAATTTTTATTTGCAAAACTTGTTAAAAGAAATTATTGTTATAGTGAACGCATTTTTTGCACTAATGGCACTCAAATCTGCGTTCAATAAGCATAATGTCCCGATTAGAAAAACCTGACGGATTTGCTATTAAAAGCAAAATTGCCCCAGCTGCAAACATTAAAAAATCAGTAGAAACCACCCCTTGGACTTTCGATTAGTATTTATTAAGGAATTTTCTAGAATACAGCTTGCAGGTGTTTACAAAAATGTTGATCTGTTAAGACAAATTGATACAAGTCACTGTGCAAACATTGGAGAACCTATGTTCGATAGTTAAGAAGATACACGTATTTGAATATAAGTCGCGCCACGAATTTTTAAACGTACCATAGTGCGGTCAAAAATTCGCGGCGCAACTTATCCTCTGACATCTCTCTTTAACGGGTGAAGCAATGTCATTCACACTTTGCACAGCATTTTGTCTCAATTTGTCTTAACTGAATCATATTTTTCCACAACAGTTTAGGCTAGATTAAAAAAAACTTTTCTTCATAAATTCATATAAAATACTACACAAATCTCCTGCACGCAGAAAATGTAATTGTTCACAGCACTTCCCATTTCTCACACACATTTTGTATACGCATATGGCCTACGTCACAGCTCACCATGATACTTTTTAGTGGAAAAACTAGTTATAAAGAATTAATTTTATAGGGAACACTTTTTTGCACAAAAAGTTATCTAAATATGGGTTCAATAAAGATAACCTCGCAATTAGAAACAAATGACGGACATGCTTTTATATGCAATATTGTCCCAGCTGTAAACCTTTTAGAATCAGGAGAAACCACCCACTAGGATTTTATATTAGTATTTATTAAGGAATTTTCGAGAATAGAGCTAACAAGTTTTTACAAAAATATTGATCTGTTAAGACAAATTGATACAAGTCACTGTGCAAAAGCTGGAAAGTTTATATATGGAAGATAGTTAAGGAGATATTTGACAATAAGTTGCGCCACGAATTTTTGACCGCACTATAGTAGGTCCTACTTCTTTTCCTTTCCTTTGTCAGTTCTATCTCAGCCATCAATCTTACATTTTCCTGCACTAAACGACCACAGTGTGTCGATGCCCCCCCAAAAACAAACAAACAAACAAACAAACTCACAAAAAACAAAGAAACAAAGAAACAAAACTAACAAACAAACAAACCAGATCCCATTGTCAGACCACAGAATGTTTTATTTATACTCGTATTTCGGTTTCACTTTTTTTGACAAGTACCAAGTCATCACAGTGCTTCCCGCTTTGCCGAGAGCAAACATTTAACATACTCGTAATAGACTGAATACATTATAAATGTCTGATACAATGGAATGACATGGATTCATAACTAAATGAGAACATCATATTGGAACCTCTTAAGTTTAAGAGTTTGAGTTTAAAACGGGGTGCCCGCCTGACTAGGTAGCCTAATACGGGGTGCCCACTACTGCTGGATCGGACCGATCGCCCGACTCGATCGCCTGAAACTGAACAAACACGTTTGTTTTTTAGGCGATCGAGTCGGGCGATCGACCCAATCGGCCGATCCCGTCCGTATTGGGCACCCCGTATAAAAAAACCAAACGTGTTTGTTTTCAGTTTCAGGCCCGATCCAGCCGTATTGGGTACCCCGTATACGCCCTTATCAACACTATGGGGTCATTGAAGAGACAGGACCTCCGAATTTAACGTCTGTCTCCGATAGGAATATAAGACAGATTAGCTGAGAGCCTTGAAAACTCCACAAAACGACCCGAGTTCAAGAACACCAAGTTTGAGATACGAACCAGGGCCGTCCGCTCCTTTCTAAGATGATACTAACTGAGCTAAGGGAGCGCCTTTAATATTCCTTAAAATATATATTTATTTATTTATGTGTATATGTATTTATTTATATATTTATTTTTAAAAATTGATTTATTTATTAATTAATTAATTAATTAATTAATTAATTAATTAATTTATTTATCTATTTATTTATTTATCTGTCTATTTCGGGGGTATGCTGTGAAGGAAATAACTTTTTATTGCAGGGAAAATGTATCGCTTTGGTTATGTGAACCGGTACCTTAAGTGTACTGATAATGCTTTTCGACGTTACTCTCAGAAGTGAGTTCGATCCCAGGGTGGGAGAATTTATTTCATCGAGTATCTGTGTCTGTCTGTTGGATTTTTTGTAGCCCACTCAGTCCATCTCAACACATACTCTCTCTCTCTTTCTCTCTCTCTCTCTCTCTCTCTCTCTTCACACAC
>NW_004797286.1:627723-632026 GCF_000002075.1 Aplysia californica | reverse complement strand
TATATATGTTTATCTATTCCCCCCCCCTCTCTCTCTCACATACACACATATACACAAACACACACAACACGCATATACACAGAATACCCAAAACATTAACTATTCATACACATGAATTGGTGACCTCCAAATGGGCTCCAAATGATTTCTAACGAGACCTAAAACCAGAAGGTGTGGGTTCAAATCAAAACGGTGTTGGAAATTTTCCCAGAGCTTGATAGAATATTTTCACCTCGGCTTTATGTCTTGACATAAAAAAACAACAATGTTGAACACGACCGGTAAGTGAATCTACATTTCAGAATCATTGTTCGTAAGTGCAACATCGCTGTAAGCAACACATAATTATAAACTCAGTGGGTATGATAAAACAGTTGATGAAAACAAGCCGAACTGAATGAAATAAACGGTGCATAGACAAAATCAGGGGTGGAAAAAAGTGCGAAAGTAAGAAGAGTGCAAACGAAATAAATGAAACTAACACATTATGAATATATTAATATTATGCTTCTAACCTTCGGGTATATAAATAAAACTAACGCGTGGTAAATATACCACCAAAGCATAAAATTAGAAAGAAAAAAAAAATAAACAAACAAAAAATACAAATAAAACAACAACCCCTCAAAAACAAAAAACAAACAAAAAACCCAACAAAAACAAACAAATTATGCAGATTCTGTTGGTGAACTAACATGCTTTTTTGAATGAAAATGGAATTTCTCCCGGAAATGAAAATGCTAAGGTCGGCTTATTATGACTAAATGACAATATAATATATTTTTAAAAGCTCACTGAAAACACCCATTCTTTCTAAGAATGTCGACAAAAGACGACAGTGATGTTATACAAAAACCTTAACTTTTTGGAATCCAACGAAAGAAAAAACATCAGCGTTTTTCGATTCGTCTCATATTACTCAACTCAAAACGAAACGAATAGTTTGATTAAGAAGGTACTATTTGGGGAAATGAGAGTATGTTTTGAAGAACCAGGGAATGTTACAGATTTAACACCCTAAACAAAACTATTAGTTACATGAGGCGGGAACCAGAGAATTGGAGACATGTATTTTATGGAAAAAAAAGATAAAAAGAGTGAAATCTGTTACAGCTCGAGAGTCCAGACACATAGTGTATCCGTTGTCTTCAGAGGGTCTCAAGGGGAAACAGCATCTTCAACGCAGTAGACCTGAGCTCGATTCCCAAGTGGGGAACTTTATCTTATATCGAGTTCTCTGTCTGTCAACTTGTCTTCATGTGCCAAAGGCAACATTCATAATCACAGTGTCTTGCTTTTTTCCAGACTGGAATGCAGCATTCAATGTGTTTTTAAAAAAATGTAGGTGTTGATGCCCCCCCCCCCCCCACTGACACTCTTTCAGTTCTTTTAGGAGGCGGAGTTCGACCCTGCTGGTCGAGGCCAATCAGGGATGAGACGGATACAACGTCCCAGCAGAAAGACCGAGACACTCGATAGAAATTCTCTCAACACAAAAACCGAACTCGTTCTTCTGTATGCTACGGCAAAGTGCTCAACTGTGACACCAAAAGAAGCCAGTTTTTGGTATTCTGCCATAATGCATAACATGAATATTTCTTATACAAAGTTGACGGGGCTGAATATTTCTCCAATACAGCTGATGGTACGAGCACATGCATTCAGTATGGAGGTAACTACTCGATGAAACTTTGTCACCACATCTGAACGCGCCGATAAACGAAGTCAGAAAAGGAAAAAAAAATCAATTACATAAAAATATGCCAGTATGTGTCTCATATAATGCATTTAATCCAAATGTTTGGTAAAGCGTATGCAAAAGACGCACATGAACGTAGATATGCAAAATATTTTGCTCATTTCTTGTCCCGTTCTTCAGTCTCGTTCCAACTTTTGAAAACCAACCACCACGTCATCGCCTGTTTGTGTTGTAGTTTGCAAGTAAACCTCTCTTGCATCGAGAGCGTCTTTGAACATTTAAAAAACTAACAGGTAAACAAACAAACATACAACAACAACAACAACAACAACAACAACATCAACAACAATAACAGCCCTGAAGTAAGATTCAAGGTCTAGAAATGTGCGAACAATAACCGAATACTGTCACCACACCCCGACAGTTTTTGCATGAGGTCACCAAAGGTCTCTAGAACAATTTCTTCATCACCCTTCACAAAATGTCCTATATCACACTTGTCCACAGTTCTCTTAACAATACCTGGATCAAGACCTCCTGTCTCTTTTAACTCAACGTTTCACCTTACAGAACCCTCAGCTCATCGATACAAGAGGACTTATTGTTAGATTTTGTTCTCAGATTCATCTGAGTCGTCCTTTGCTTGGTTTTCTGACGTCTCCATCGCCATAGAAACGGCAGCCATTGACGTGTCGTCACATTTAATCTCGTTCTGATCGGTTTCAAGGGAATTCGGAATCGCTTTACCCTCTGGACTAGAGAGTTCCCCAGGCTCCCCATGGTTTGAATGATGCAGGTTGGCTGAGTCTAAGGCTGGTGACTTGTCCACACCATTGTCTTTAATATCTTTTTCACTCGTACTTTCTTCGGTATCTTTTGGAACATCATCAGAAGTTGAGACGTCGTCACTTTCATCGTTGTTATTTTCTTCAGCGATCGATTTTGTATTTGTATCACTGTCGTCTGTACCCTGAGCAGTCTGAGAAGGGTTGTCTTCGACAGAATCATTCTCTCCTTCTTTCTGGGTTGACACAGTCACAGCATCGCTTTCATTCGTTTGTTCATTCGAGTTTTGATCAGATTGAGAACGAATACGTTCGCCCTCATTTTCATGTTGGCAGCTTTGTACTGCTGCTGGTTCCTCGGCCTCTCTCTCTCGAACAACGTCTAATTCCCTTTCTGCTGTATCACTTGTGGTGACGTCACTCGCGAGTTTTGGACTTCCTATATCTTCTGACTCTACTGCACCATCTTCCACGTTTCGCACCGACTCTTCTGTTTCTTCACCAGCTCCATCTGAACACTGCTCTAGCCGGTACTGCGCCTCGTCTAGTTCTTTACTACGAACAAAATTTTCTCGTATAGAATATTCACAAGCCCCTCCCGGCTCAGATCTTCGGGTGACTACACACTCCTCGTAAGTCGGAAGCTTACTCTCCAACACATCCGTGGACATGAGCGGAGGTAAGGAGGACGAGTTCTGCATCTGCTCCGCCTCCTGTCTGTGTCTGGCCAGCAGCGCCGCCACGTCGACCAAAGGAGGCAGCCCGCCTCCCATTTGACTCCCCTCACTGTGTTGTCTGGCCAACATTCCTATAACGTCAAAGTCTGCCCGCATCACGCGGGTGGACGAGCCTGCTACGTCACAGGAGTGACACCTGGTGAACGTGCGCATGACGTCACTGTAGGCAGGGGGTGGGCGTGCCCTGTTGTTGTCGTTGGCATCGCCGCCTGTGGAATCTAGGTCAGTCTGGTCTGTGTCTGACGTCAGTGTTTCTCGGGATCCGTTCCTGCTGGAGGCTTTGGCGGCTTCCAGTCTCGCTGTGGAGATTTTTTTATGGGGGGGAGGGGTTATTTACTTTTACTAAAAGTTTTTACGGCACTTGCAAAACAAATAGGTCAGATTTATAAGTGTCACAGATAAGATGTGCTACTAGAGGGTAACATACAAAAAAAAAAGAAAGAAGACGATAGATGTTTTGTAGGAGAGAAGGAGAAAACCACACCATAGCATCCGCCAACCACCCATTCCCTGTAAAAATATAGGAAACAAAACCTAGCACACATATCAGTAAGGCCTATTATTAGTATCAGTGTTTATCTTTGTGTCAAATCGTGAGTTTGATGCTTTCTTGAACTAAATCATTTTTTCTTGTTTTCTCGTAAATCATTTGGAAATTGAACTCTAGTTTTATAATCCTTAAGTTGGTACAGAGTTAAACTGAAATTCTATAGCATTAACTTACTTTAATACTTTAATAGTTTTTAGCTTAAAGGGAATGTCTTTCCACAGCATTGGCAGCAGATAAAAAACTTTCTAATTTCGAAAATTGGAATCGCACGAGATCGATAGCACTCGACATTTATAAATTGGGTGAGCTTCTTTCAAAAATCTATGCCTCAGAAAAAATACGTAGGTGGTTAAACAAAATTACAGAATAGGCAAGATAGAGCAACAGAAGAAGAGAAAGGTCGATATAACATCATCTGTAAGACTTTCGTTAAGTACAGCTGGGACGAAAACGTTTGACGTGAAAAAGAAGCAGAGAGATTGGCTCGAAGGCGTGGACAGAGTCAGAGAGAGAGAGAGAGAGAGAGAGAGAG
>NW_004797286.1:625301-626250 GCF_000002075.1 Aplysia californica | reverse complement strand
CACACACACACACACACACACACTTACACACGCACACACTCATAAGCGAAGACTCACACACTCACACATACATGATACATAATTAATCAAACTTGGAAAAAACGGGACCCACAATAAATAAAGCAAACGAAGAGAGAATCAAAGAGAGAAATAAGTTAGAAAACAAAGAAGGGAAACAAAGAGACAAATTAGTGAGAAAACGAAGAGAGGAAATAAAGAGAAAAAACCCAAAAAGATAAACAAAGGAGAAATAATAGAAAAGAGAATGAGAGAAAACAAAAGAGAATGAGAGAAAACAAAAAGGAAAATTGAAGGGGAAAAAAGACACAAAAACAACAACAAGGGAAACAAGACATAAAACAACTAAATAAACAAAGAGAGAAAACAATAGCCGCAAAAAAGAGTGAAAACAAAGAGAAAACAATAGAGCGAAAAAAAGGATGAAAACAAAGTGAGAAAACCAACCGGCGGAGAAAACAAACGTAAAGGAAAATTAACGAGAGAAAACAACGAGAGAACACAAAGAGAGAAAACAAAGAGAGAAAACAAAGAGAGAACACAAAGAGAGAAAACAAAGAGAGAAAGTAAAGAGCGATAACAAAGAGAGATAACAAAGAGAGATAACAAAGAGAGACAATAAAGAGAGAAAACAAAGAGAGAAAACAAAGAGATATAACAAAGAAAAAACACTAAATACCCTGTATACTTGGAGCAACAATACGGAATCCCAAAGTCCATGTCGTGGCAGCATTCGTCTTCACACACTACGTCACCATAACACACCTCCTCTGTGTCATTAGCTAGCACACCTGGAAAGAAAAGACCAACATTTTAAAAAAGCGTTTTTGAGTTTTTTGGGGAAAAAATCGACCCAACAGTTCATTAACCCCTTCGGCAGCTGTGCCGATATTGTTTTGAGCTCTTTTGTTGGGGTTAAAGAGCACCCCTA
>NW_004797286.1:620734-622116 GCF_000002075.1 Aplysia californica | reverse complement strand
ATAGATTTGGAGACTAACACAATAAGATCTAGTTCTAGTTTTGAAGTAATGACTCTGTCTTGAGCTTGAGGCTCAAAATAATTGTTTTGAGTTGGTTGTATTTTGATGTAGGGATACCTATTTCAACAATTACCGCCGCAATGACTAAAGTGATTATTAGGGTGATGGTACCGGCGTCTATGGTGTAGCGTTAAGGCATTTCGCTGTTTCAAGCAAGAGGCCCGAGTTCGATTCCCGAGTGGGGAGAACATTTTGGTCGAGTACCTCGGTATTTCTGCTGAAATGTTGAATCTCTCTCAGTCCGGGTTAGCCCTGACAAGCAAAGTAGGAAGCCCGCCTCCTAAAAATCACATATACACTTACATCTAGTTGTCTCGGATAGGGACACAAATCTCGGAGATCCCGGGTGTACACTGTGCAATTAAAAAATTTCTTGGTGGTTGAAAATCGTAGTACTGTATGCCTTTAAGCTGCCACCCCTATAAAATTCAATATTGAAAATCCTAAAATTAAAAACACCCCTTTCCCACCCGTAAAAATACATAGTAGAACACCCCCTTACACCTTCGTTGATTCCAAAAGTATTGATGATGTCTCCACTTTGGCGCATATTAAGGAAGTTAAGATCTGAAACGAAAGAAATAGTTCTTGGGTTATCTACTAATTCCCCAAAGTCTAAAGCCCAGGCAAAGTTTTATCAAGCATACTGCTTAAAAATAGTCTTTTACGAAACAATATGTCAAACTAAACAAAAATACTAGATATTGTCAGGTTTCGGATAATCGCATGGGTGGGGCTTGCTTTTATCCGATCCCTCTCCACCACACCCGAAACATAAGACAGTGAAGGAATCCTTGACATCCGCGAGAACCACATAACCGCAAAGATTACGCCAGCGTTACTCACCAGAAGAATGTCGATATACGCACAATTACCGCCGAGTTAACCCAAACAAACCTACCCTTCACTGCATAGCAGATCAATTTTCTTACCTCATGTAATGAATTCGTCAATATTCCTCGTAGGCTCGTAGTAAGCCTCCTGCGCCAATGTTCAAATACATTACATCAGTCTCTCCTTTTGCACAAGGAGCGAATTTGGGTGAAAAGCAGGCGAGAGTGGCAGTAAAATTTATGTCAAGTTTGACATTTAAGTGAGTCTGAAGCAACAACGATCGGAGAAGAGGGATTTGAAGGAGGAATGATGGGTTACAAAAAGAAGAAAAAAAAGAGAAAAAACGTGAAGAGGTTGGATGTATGAAGATAAGGGTGGGCTGTCTTGTGTATTGTTTGGTTGGAGGGGGTGGGTGTTGGGTGGGGGGTGGAAATGATGAATGAATATGGTGCTAGGAAAAAAAGAGGGTGGAGAGGGGGACAGGGGGA
>NW_004797286.1:614058-616047 GCF_000002075.1 Aplysia californica | reverse complement strand
ACAAAAACAAACAAAACAACAAACCCAACAAAAAACAGAGTGACTTCAAGCGCGCAAAACGCGCGTCCTCTTTAGTACGTTTTGTCGGTCGTTACACTCTTAGTGTTAGGGCCTTGACATAAGCTTTATATTTTTGTATATATGTCTCGTTGTAACAACCAACTTTGTTATACAAGCTTGTTCTGCATTTATACAAATAACTGTGTAATGAGAAAAATCTAACCAGCCCAAGATGGGGTGTGAGAAGCTTGAAACAACAGTATTCCATTTTGTCATCCAAATTACTATTTTACTAGTTTATGTCGGTCGTTACACTCTCAGTGAACGAACGACATAATCGTCCGTGACCTGATCGCTTTGGACACGTGATCGTAGCTAAGACTAGAAATGATGAAAGAAACTTGAAACATTCTTTTTCCCTTTTGTTATCCAAATTTCGATAGTAAGAGTCTATGTCGGTCGTTACACTCTCCGAATACGACATAGTCGTCCGAGACCTGATTGCTCTGAGCCTGTGGTCGGAAACAAAACACATTCCTAGCTCCAGAACTTTGATATCTGAAAGAATCTAGAGCGCTCATATGACCTTTTGCAATTGTGAGCGCTTTAAAACACTTACAAAACAACAACAACAACAACAACAACAACAACAACAACAACAAACCCCAAAACAACAGCAACAACAACAAAAATAACCCCCCCCCAACAAAACAACCAATCAGTTCATCATCCGATCGCTCTGGGCCCGTGATCGTAAACAGAACACACCCCTAGCTCCAGCTCCAGGACTTCGATCTCCCTAAAAGAATCTTTGCGGGGCGGCGCCGGGTCCTCGTAAGCTGCTCCGCACGGGACAGGGCGGGTGTGGCTCTCTGTGTGGCCGTGACGTCACTTGCTTGTTGACTTAGCCAAAAGGTCACGGCCGGAGGTCATACGTAATTGGTTGTTCTTGCTTTGTTGGGTCATCTTGTTTGTTGACGTATATTTATTATTTATCGTCGCCACCTGTTTGGATATACTAAACTCAAAATTTTGAATAGAAAACAAACCAACAAACAAACCAACAAACAAATGAGCAAACAAAAAAAACCCCAACACCCTAACCAAACAAACCAAAACAAAAATGCAGTTTCTGAATCTGTAGCATTTGTTGCATGTGCTCAAGAAATATTCAGTGGAAAATTCAAATTTCTGAAGTTGAAAAAAAAAAGCCAGAAAAAAAGTTGTTATTTCTTCCCAGAACAATACTGCTTTCTGGTCTTAAAACAGTTTAACAGCTTGTTAAAGATGTGTTGTTACAAAATTATGCCCGTCCGCAGTTCTGACTTTTTAAAAGTTCTTTAAAAAAAAGTTATAGGAAGAGTTTTACGGCACTTGCAACTCAGTAAGGTTATACAGGTACTGAAATATAGAGGTGTTACAAGAGAGCGACAAACACAAACACGAAAGGGGAGAGATAAGGACGATATATGATTGATAGGAAAGAAGGAACAAACTACATCAGAGCACTCGCTTCCCACACACAGTTCTGACTTTGAGTTAAGAAATGCATATTAATATAACACATAATTATGTACTTACTTCCTTTTACTTTTTCTCTCCTTTTGTATCGTTGGATTTTTCGGTTATTAAGGGCTGGGTGGATGGCTTCTGTTGTACTCGTAGGTGTTGTGTTGTTCTAGCATCCCTGCAGGAAAGAACAGAAGAACGTTCAACCAGATGTGTACTGGCACAATCAGTAGAAAGACTCTCGGCGACATTTTGGAAAGAGCAACGGAGCATCAATGGACACGGCCGGAATGCAGGGATGTTGCTTCCTGAAACAATGAACAATGAAGATGTTATTCTGTTGGACGACCTCTTTGACGCCATCCAGACACATTTGCCATACTACCCCTGATTTTGTAACCTGATTCTCTTGCGTTGTATGCTCGTGCAGCTGTTTGATTTTGTGTGTGTTTGTGTGTGTGTGTGTGTGTATGTGTGTGT
>NW_004797286.1:611498-613244 GCF_000002075.1 Aplysia californica | reverse complement strand
AAGGGGGTGGGGGTGGAAGTGGCCGTCTGTACAGGTGCATGTCTTATACAGGTGGTCGTTAGAGCAGGTTGAACAGTATTTAAAGCTTGCAATTGGTCCACTAATTGTATAGGAGCGAACTCAGCTACATGCAGCCCACCATTTGTGATGATGCACCGTGCTGAAATCCGGGTCTCGATAAAATTTTAATAATGAAATTGAAGAAATCAGCACTTTTTCGCTCGTTTGGCGATTTAAGTTTTAGTAAGAGTTTTACGGCACTTGCAACACAATAAGGTCATAGAAGTGCCGAAAAATAGATGTGTTTCAAGAGAGTAATATACACAAAAAAGAAAATGGAGAGATAAGGACGATGGATGTTTGATAGGAAAGAAGGAGCAAACCACACCAGAGCACCCGCCAACCACCAGCGTTTGGCGATTTAAAACGATTTTTTTTTGGATTTGAGTTCAGAAACTACCACCTAAAAACACATTCCCGTACGAAATTTACTGGAAAAAAAGACACGTGAGCAAAGACACAAGAAAATGTAAATTTGTAGTTTCCAAGGACACGACAGCTTTGTAAGTCACCAAAGTTTGTCGGACAATTTCTGCTACTATTATCTCTGACCCCAAACAACTCCCCATCCCCCCTCCCCCCTCCCCCGACTTCTTCAATTGTAAATATATCAAAATCTATTTAAGATAAATGGCCGGGTATTTTTTCCATCAACAGCAAGGTGTGCTTTCCCATCAAACATCCGTCTTCCTCATCTCTCCTCCTTGTTTTGTCAGTATGCTACGCTAAATAAGGTAACCCATCTAATAATCTTGGGCACGTAGGTCTACGAGGGACGTCCACAAAGTAAGTACCGTTTTAAAATAATTATAAAAGAAATAATTTTCCTAATCAAAACGATTTATTTTTTAATGCCTCATATATAATATGACTACTTCTCCATGAAGTCGCCAGAAGTGTTGAGGCATTTGTCGTAGCGTGGGACGAGCTTCTGAATGCCCTCATCGTGGAAAGCTGCCGCCAGCGATGTCAGTCAATGTTCAGTCTCTCCTGTGAGATTAGCGTCTGAGTCGAAGTCCTGCCTGGCCAAAAACTTTTTCAAATACAGGAACAGATAGATGAAAGTCACTCAGAGCCAGGTCTGGGCTGTACGATGGGTGCTTCAACTGTTCCCATCCGAAGGAGGCGTTTAGGTTTTGGGTCTGTGCAAACTTGAGGGGAGTTGCATTGTCCTATATTACCAGATTGTGTTGCAAGTGCCGTGAAATTCTTACTAAAACTAAAACTAAATTTTTGTTCAAGACCCAACGAACTCGTACTAGACGTTTCAGATTATGACAACAGCGTAACTGTCGTCCTGGGTTTTGAATGAAAAAGTTTGGCGATATGCACTATTAATAGTGCAAGTCTACGGTGTACAATATAATATAGATCGACGTCTTATTAAGAGATGAAGAGTCGCAGGTCACGATTTGATAAAAAAGAAAGTTAATGCACTGCTACTGACCTTTCTGTAAAAGAGACCAAATTAGTTATTCAATAAAATGTAGACTTTTGAATAAAAATGCAGAAACTTACGCGTGCGAGCGCACTCTTACACATAAACGCGAACACGCACTCGCGCACGCACGCACACACACACGCTCACTCATGCACCCACGCATACACGCATGCCCACACATCTGTCTGTCTGTCTGTCTGTCTGTCTGTCTGTCTGTCTGTCTGTCTGTCTGTCTGTCTGTCTGT
>NW_004797286.1:608446-611361 GCF_000002075.1 Aplysia californica | reverse complement strand
CACATCTGTCTGTCTGTCTGTCTGTCTGTCTGTCTGTCTGTCTGTCTGTCTGTCTGTCTGTCTGTCTGTATGTATGTATGTATGTATGTATGTATGTATGTATGTATGTATGTATGTATGTATGTATGTATGTATGTATGTATGTATGTATGTATGTATGTATGTATCTATCTATTTATCTATCTATCTATCTATCTATCTATCTATCTATCTATCTATCTATCTATCTATCTATCTATCTATCTATCTATCTATGGGCCTGCGATATGACACAGTGACACATCTGCCGTTTATATTTTAACAAAGCCATCGATCAGTATCAGCTGTTCTATCATCTTTTGCTTGGAACACTGAAACTGAGGATTCTGGTACAACATCATCGTGCGGGAGGTTGGCGGGGGCTCTCGTGTGGTTTGCTTCTTCTTTCCCATGAAATATTTGTCGTTCTTATCTCTCCTCCTTCCTTTTTTGTGTTTGTTACTCTCTTGCAACACCTCTAATCTTCGGCACTTATACGACCTTTTTGTGTAGCAAATGCCGCAAACCTCTCACAAAAATAAAGACATGGCGTTGTTTCACTAATGGCTAGTAATTGTCGCTGAATAGACCTAACGCCCTCTTCAACACTATCAGGTTGTTTAAAGAGATGGAATCTCGGCAAATTTCACAGCCATCTTCGCTAGTGCCAGCTAATGGCTCGAGTCCAGGAACAGCTTGAGCCATACTAGATTTTAATTGGGTGATAAAAGGATTGAAGCCCCCAATACACACACAAGCTCTCTCTTTCTCTCTCCCTCTCTCTCTCTCTCTCACACACACACACACACACATACACACTCGCGCATCCACACACACACACACACACACACACACACACACACACACACACACACACACAGACACACTCACACTCAGACACACACACACAGGCACACACACCTGTCACACACACGTGCGCGCGCACCCAAGCCCACACGACTAATGTAACGACCCTCATTAGGACGAAGTGTTCCCTAGTTAATAACTCTAATAAAATGAAAGAAAGCTGATAAATACCAGCCCGTGAGTACAACATAATGACATTCAGTCTGTCTCTCCCTCCGCCCCCCCCCCCCCCTTCAAATCAAAACAAAACAAAAAACAGCAAAAAAAAAACCCCAACCAACAACAAAAAACAACCTCAAAAAACTAAAAGTCTATCCACGTTGAAGTCAACGCTAACAAAATCGAGAAAAAGACACAAGGTATACAACTCATGAAAACCATGTAAACACCAATAAAGCAAATTTTGTCCCTTTGTATGTACTTCATCTGAAACAGGGAGCAAACTTTTTTAGGAAATAGAAAAAAAAAGTTTCATGCCTTTTACAATTATACCAACATTATGAAACTAAAATCATTTCTATATTCATCATATTTCGATTAGACAGAATGCACCCAAGCTGTAGATCGTTGTGAGTTTGTATGTGCGTATGTGCATATGCACGTATTTGTGTATGTGAGTATGTATGTGTGTGTGGTGCGTGCGTGAGTGAATATGTATTTGCATGAGTATGTAACACTATGTACCTTTAAAATTGATTTGTAAATCCATTATATGTATCATGTTAAGCGCATAGAGCATTGCATAAGTGGATATGCGCTATATAAATGCAATTCATTATTATTATGTAATGCTTTTAAAAAATATTTAGAATGTGTATTTCGTCAGAATAATACTCGACTACGTTACGCTGCAGCCGATACCACAAATTAAGAAAGAGAAAGAAAGACGTATGCTTGTCTCTTTTATTGTTTGTATCGAAATTACTCCAGTTACATAAATTGGAATCGGTGCATTGCAATGCAAAGCTTAGATTTCGTGTTGTGTGAACAAGATACAAGTTGATCTACTCATCATCAAATTAAATGGTACTATTCAAAATCAATTTTTGACAGGAAGTTCAAAAGCCATACTAATATGACAAACGTGTTCAGCGTTTATAGTAGGCCACACCCGTGAAAGGAACAAAGTTTTTTTTCTGTGTTAAAGAATTCAGCATAACATTTTTCAGTCCTGTTCAATAAAGGAATGCCTAGTGTATCTTGGAAGCTTGGACATAGTACTTTCTCTGGATTTATGTGTTGTGGATTTGTCGTATTTCTGAAGCTAAGACTGGCTTACAGTACAGTGGCAACATGGTGGCCTTGAGTTGTGCACAGTGTTCCTATTGCAAGAATATCAGTATTGGCCTATTATTATTATTATTATTATTATCATTATTATTATTATCATCATCATCATCATCATCATCATCATCATCATTGTTATTGTTATTATTATTATTATTATTATTATTATTATTATTATTATTATTATTATTATTATTATTATTATTATTATTATCATTATTATTATTATCATTATTATTATTATTAATCATCATCATCATCATCATCATCATCATCATCATCATCATCATCATCATCATCATCATCATCATCATCATCATCATCATCATCATCGTCATCATCATCAACAGGTTTTAAAGTTAAATAAAAAAAAAGTATACTTGAGACTTGAATAGGGTTGGTGTCGTTTAATCAGATGGTCGTAAAGGCCATCATCATCATCATCATCATCATCATCATCATCATCATCTTGTACATTTTCAAAGTCTGATAAAAAATAGGGCAAAATTGTGCTGTGTGGGGGTCGTAAAAGAGGATACAGAACTGATTCTGCCAAAGAGAAAATCCCTCTCCGGCTTTCCGAAGACGAGGGACACAGTCTGAAAGTCTGTTGCATTTTAGAAGAATATTTAGTTTTTAATTTTTGAAGAACATAGATCTGTTGCAATTACTTTGTCTCGCAGTGGCTTGGTCGTGAGCGCGGGATATTCGTGTTACAACTCTTTTAAACTTTTGTCATATTT
>NW_004797286.1:606825-608304 GCF_000002075.1 Aplysia californica | reverse complement strand
CTTGGTTGTCGCTATAAAGTCGCTATAAACCAAGCAGTCCTCAGTTGTCTCGATCGTGTCCAATGTCAAGAGGCTGGCAGAGATTTTCTCCCCCTCCATCACAACCTTTCTGTGACTGCTCGAGTCTCTGCCCCCGACACTTGGCCGGCACCATGACTGTCCAGGCTGAGGAGGACAAGACGCGGGCGAAGTGGGAGGCGTCGTGGTGAAATCAGGCGCTCCTCAAAAAATAATGAAATGAAAGAAACTTTGGCGGGTGCTCTGATGTGGTTTGCTTCTTCTTTTCTATCAAACATCTATCATTTTAAAAATCTCCGTCCCCTCTTTCTCTTTTGTGTTTGTTACTCTCTTTTAACACCTCTAATCTTTGGCACTTATATTACCTTATTGTGTTGCAAGTGCCGTATAACGATTACTAAAACAAACAATATGTGAGGCAGCGTGATGGAATCAGGCTCTCGTCAACTTTTGGACATATTGAGTTATTGGTATCATCTTAAAGCTTGCTCATTTGTCTTGCTTTCAATGAAAAAATTACCCATCCATCTTTAATAGAAGTGGAGATATTTTGGATTGAAGGAGGTGGGGGTCACCTGATTTAAGAAGTAAAATTAGCGAGAAAATGGCCACCAAAGCTTGGTAAATTCCAAAGCTAGAGAGTCCATGGAAACTGTAAATTTATATTTTTTTGCCTGTAATCAATGTTTTCTGTGAAATCCTCAAAGGAATGTGTTTGTAAATGGACTTAAAAGGTGTTGAGCCAAAAAATAAAAATTTGATAAAAATTGCAAATCAGGGAGAAAACTGTTTTTTTCGATTTCAGTGTTTGACAAGAGCCTGATTCCACCACGCTGCCTCACATATGTTTTCTGCTTGTTGGGCGATTTTCATCAAATATACAAGAAAAATGGATTAACACCTTTGACGTCCATTTAAAACACGTCTCTGTGGTTTTTACAGGAAAAACAACATCCTTTCACGTTGCTGAAACGCGCAGAAAATGTTAATTTGCAGTTTTCATGGACACTCAAGCTTTGGAAGTCACGAAACTTTCGTGGCTATTTTCTCGCTAATTTTACATCTGACATCAGGCGACCCTCACGTCCTTCATTTGCAAATATCTCGACTTCTATTCTGGATAGATGGGTATTTTTAAAAATCAAAAGCAAGGCAAATATTTCGACTTCTATTCTGGACAGATTGGTATTTTTTCATCTAAAGCAAGACAAATAAACAAGCTTTAAGATGATTCTAATAATTCTATATCCTTATAAATTGACGAGCGCCTGATTTCAACACATCGTGCCACAAGTGGTGTTTGGTGAGACTTAAGTCTCTCGTTGTCTCCCCTCAGCTCCCGCGGCAAAGCGAGGCGTCCCACTTTTTTATCTTGCAGTGTTCATAATGAGGAATCGAAGTGAATGAAAGTTGGGCGTCGTCCGAATTCTCTGTCATCACCCTCCCCCCACCCCATCCGTA
>NW_004797286.1:604929-606227 GCF_000002075.1 Aplysia californica | reverse complement strand
TGCACCCCACCCCCCTCACTCTGTCTCCCCCTCCCTCCCCTACCCGTTTCTCCCATTTTACGATAATGACAGGCAGCAAGGCGAGCCAAGCACTCCATCAGTCCAAGACAGTTTCGCATTTTATGTTTGTCTATGCATCCGGACTGGCGCTTAGCCCACGCGTTCAGGGCACTGCGGGGGTGGATATCGGAGAAAAGAGCAAGAAAAAGAAAAGCAACAAGAAAAAGAAACCCAAAAACAAAACAAAACACAAAAAAACGCAACTGGCCGCCAGGATTCCGGCGCTGGTGAGGGAGGACAGACAGACGGCGAGAGTGAGTACGTTCGCGTGCGTGCGTGCGTGCGTGTGTCTGGCTGGGTCTCTGCCCGCCTGCCTGCCTGCCTGCTTCTCTGCCAGCCATCTTCCTTCCATCTCTTCCTTCCCCTCCAACACCAACACAAACACCACAAACGCTCACTCACTCACTCACCCACTCCGTCTCTCCGCGTGTCCTGCTCTGGCTCAAGCCGCCTCGGTCCGAGAGAGATACACATGGACTGTGGTCGTCTCCCCCCTCGCGCACAGGAGTAATGGGCCATCTACCACCGAGGAGGTGCAGGTGGTAGGGAGTGAGTGGAAGGCAGGGAGTCGCGCTTGAGAGACGATGGGCAGCACTGCCAGAGGAAGACCGCCGCTATTTTGTCTCGGCTTGTTGTTTCAGGATGGTTCGTAATGACGTGAGGTGGGCCCCATTGTAGTAAACTGTGCTTCCTTGTCTGTTGCTTGTTTCCTTTGTCAGTTTGGTTTCTTTTTTTTAAACGTAGATGTTTTACATCCCCTTCGACACAAGTTAGATATTTTAGGTGGCTGGTTTTGACTCTGCCTATCAGGACCAGCCCGGGCTGAGAGGGATACAGTGCTCAAAGAGAAGAATCGAGATACTCAATATAAATCCCCCTCCCCTAGAAAAAACAAAACAAAACAAAACAAAAAACCCCAGCAAAAAAAAAAGAAAAAAAGGAACAACAACACGCGGATCAAACTCAGGTCTTTAGCCTGCGATGTCGAAGAGCTTAACTCTTACAACGTAGAAACCGCTCGTCACTTTGTGCACCCTTACAAGGTGTAGCCAAATGTTGTAAGTTCTGAGAACTTGTTTTTTTAGACAAAATTTGATAACTCATACTCAGAATCTTGTGTTTCGCGCGCTCATATGACCTTATGCGGTTGCGAGCGCCGTAAAACGATTACAAAACTAAAGTAAACATAACATATACAGAAGGGGCGTTTGAACGAAGAGGAGATTTATTTCACTAGC
>NW_004797286.1:593434-604814 GCF_000002075.1 Aplysia californica | reverse complement strand
ACCCCCCCCCCTCATAAATGGTCACTTTTAAGGACAAGCGGGCTAACCCAGATTTCGGGGGTTTCCAGAAATCATGACCTACACCAAAAAGTGGATATTGTCCTACCTATAGCAGCAGTTTGGTTTCATTGGTGTGTATAGAATTGTTTGATTATAGAGAAAATTCTCCTTGTCTTTTAAAGAAACTGAACAAGGGGCAAAAATTTTACCTCCAATTTTCTCAAAACAGCATTTTTCGGGATAGCCCCCTCGTGGTTAAAAGCGACCAAATGATCTAAATTATATCGATGGGGGTAAAAAAAACCCACCGACATTTCAAGAAAAAACATAAATAGAATATCTTACTCTCTGGTATCGGTTCTATGTGTTCGAGAAATGTTTGTTGAGATTCAAATTCTAAAAGTTGGAAAAAAACCAAGAAAAAAGTTAATAATGTTGACACAACTGGCAAAAGAATGAAGCAGTTTTTTCCTCTTCTGAAATAAAAAAACCCAAAACTTTCTGGGCTAAGAACACTTGGACTGTTTGCTAACGATGTATAATTAGAAAGGCAAACCTTTTTTTTCATATCAAAAGCATAATGTAAAGCATGTAATAATACAAGTTAATTTTTAATACGTAAGCTATTTCTAGAGTTCATTACTGATTTTTGGAGTATTCGCAAACTCATGGCACAAATTTAAAGACTTTATTAAATTAAATATCATTATAGCATGCCATGAACAAGGTGCGGTCTTAATTTTTCACAAATGACCAGATATTTAATTAGGAACAAGTAGAAACGTGTCGCACAAAAATGTTTTTCGGAAAAAAAATCAGCAAAATCATTTCCTTACTTTTTTGGGTGGTGAGGTTAAGTTGTTGTTGTTGTTGTTGCTGCTGCCGTTATTATCATTATTGTTGTAGTTGTTGTTGTTGTTGTTTTCTTTTTACGCTCTTTTAATAGAAGATAACTTGGACCCAGATTATAAAGAAAAAGGGGGTGGTCGGAGGGCGCCACTCACAGCTCCTACTGCTTTTCTTTCCTTCTGTCGTTTCTGTCTGTCTTACCTTTTCCCAACACTAAATGACTGTTATTTCGTCAATGTGCTTTTCTTTACTCAAAGAAAACAAACAAACAACAACAACAACAACAACAAAAGATTACAAACAAACAAAATAATAGAAGCTGACACAATCTCATGGCGTCATGTGATTTGAAAAATAAAAAGAACTAATGTACACAGTCTTGTTTACACCGATGTTTGTGGTTTAGCGGTTAGGCGCTTCACTGTCGCACATAGCAAACGTGACTTCGATTTCCAAGGCGGGAGATCTTTTATCTTGTATCGAGTATCTCGGTCTTTCTGCTGGGATGTTGTGATCTCTTAGCTCGAGTTGGCCCTGACAGGCAAAGTCGGAAGCCCGCCTCCGAAATGATTTAAAAATTGTGTCAATGAGGGTGTAAAAATGCCTACATAAAAATAAATTATGGTCACTTATTTTTAAAAAAAAAGGAGATCTGTACTATGCCACATTTTGCTCCATGTCGTCATCAGTAATTATTTGGTCAAGTCGGGATGTTTGGCGGGTGGCTGGAGGGTGCCACTGGTAGGTCTTACCTCTTTACTTTTCTTTTGTTGTTTCTATTTATCTGACTTACTTTTCTCAGCACGAAATGACCATTATTTAGTCGATGTGTTTCTCTTTATTCCAACAAACAAACCAAAAACCCCTAGATTATAAATACAAACTAAGCACAGGGAGTTGACACGCTCGCTTGGAGTCCTGTATTTGGGAAATGAAATGAATTTTGTTTATTTGTTTTAGTAAGAGCTTTACGGCGCTCGCAACTTCATAAGGTCACAGGAGCGCCCTAAAATGAACTAATGTACACAGTCATGTTTACACCTGTGTTTGTGGTGTAGCGGCTAGACGGCTCACTGTCGTACATCAGAAACACGGGTTCGATTTCCAAGTCAGGAATATATTTTGATCGAGTATCTCGGTCATTCTAGATGCTGGGATGTTGCATCTCTCTTGGCCCGGGTTAACCATGATGGGTAGGGAAGGCAGCCCACCTCCTAGATGATCTAAATTGTGTCAGTGGGAAAAGATAGGTTGTTCACTGATTTCTTATCTGGACCGGTACAGTGCCACACTTTGTACCATGTCGTTATCAGGACTTATTTGATCAAGTCGCGAAATCTGGTATTCCGAAATAACGGCTGGACGTTTCTCATGAAATTGCCCTGTACACAACCAGGGGACTTTGAGCGCATAATGAATTACTACTGTTTTACATGCAGTTTTCTAGTTTGATTAATTGAGGACATACATTCTGATCTTTCGACAACTCTTGAGGACGCCCTGTTTTCGGACACTTTGAGAAGAGAAGCGTCACTTCATTACTCTTAAAGATTTTTCAATTCTGTTTTCTTTATCTGAAGCTTTAAAAGGCAGGCGACAATTTGCACACTATAAAAAATGCAAATTTGTGTTTCTGGATTGCGTATGACACTTCGAATTGCACGGTCACATTGCCATTGAAATACTGCTAGTTGGACATATTATTATGGGTCACTATACCTTAATGTGTTCAAAGTGCCATAAAATGCTAACTAAAACAAAACTAAAACAAAATCTAAAATGCTAAAAATCCAAAATCAGTGCGGCTTCAAGTGTTTCTGAAAGACCAGGTTGCCCGTCGTCAATGAGGTAAGCTTTCCGACGTCTGTCTTGTTGTTTACGAATTCGGCATGATGAAATCATCATCACCATCAAGTGCCAGATCGGCGACAGACGTCGGGGATCATGGTTCTCCACTCATTTATTTGCTCAGATACTCACAGAATTAGCTACATTATCATGATCTTTCTCTGTCACTCATCTGTTTACGCTCTCTAAATAACTTGCTCTGGGTCTCACCCCCCCCACACCCCACCTTGTTTGCCTTAACTTTAGCCATGAAGAGCTAGATGGTCAAGAAGTTTTGTATCTATTCAAGAGTCTAAGAAACTGAATTTCTATAAAAATTTGTCTTTTCCCTGATTTTTAAATGTTGTAATGGGTGAGTTTTAAAAGACACCACGTGGTTACATTTGAAACACTTTCGACGATCTATTAACAATCAGCAGACACTTTTGGTATAGCGTAGTGACCGTTGCCGTTGTCAATTGATACAAAAACCTGAATAATGCTCGAGAGAAAACTAAAGAAAACAAAAGATCTTTTTTGATCTTATCGATTTTTTATTGTTGAAAAAGAGAGGTGTTAATATACACATAGAGTCTTTCTTACAAATCCACAAGAATAGCATACAAGAAGCTATAAATCAAAAATATATTAAATCCAAACAAAGTCACAGAAAACTTTAAAAAAATGACATGCTAAGCGTGACGGTCAGATCATTAATATTACAATTTAAATCTGCTAGAAACTGTACCATGGCAATATAATAAGTTCTCCGAAATTAGCCTGTCTTTCATTCGAGTCTTTGATTGACCAATTCCTACGTAAAAGAGACGTGG
This sequence comes from Aplysia californica, assembly GCF_000002075.1. NCBI lineage: Eukaryota > Metazoa > Mollusca > Gastropoda > Aplysiida > Aplysiidae > Aplysia > Aplysia californica. The sequence continues at coordinate 601,305 of NW_004797286.1, read as the reverse complement.
GAAAATGATGATATATCAAAACGAAACACATTTCCACCCCACCCCCTGCAACCCCTTTGATAGTAGAGATTTTGATTAAGTATTTTGCGAACTGCATTGTGTATATGAATTTTATTACATGTATTTGTGTGTGCTCATTTCGTAACGATGAGTAAGCGTGGGCGTGTGATAAGCAAATAGATATATGTGTGTGTGTGTGTGTGTGTGTGTGTGTGTGTGCGTGTGTGTGTGTGTGTGTGTGTGTGTGTGTGTGTGTGTGTGTGTGTGTGTGTATGTGTGTGCGTGCGTGCGTGTGTGTGTGTATAATGTTCGATTATTCTTATTATTACTAAGTGTGGTGAACTAAAGAGTAAGGAACCGGCTTTTATGGTGTAGCGGTTAAGCGCTTCATTGCAGCTCGCAGAGGACAGGAGTTTTATTCCGGAGTTGGGAAAAAATTAATCTTTATCGAGTATCTGATCGGTCTTTTTCCTGGAATGTTGTATCCACATATTTGTACTTCAAAGCTGGGCATTAAATCAAATAACTTCTGTCACTACTCGGGTGATCCCCAACACCCATCAAAAGGACCAATTAAATCGTCCAGTAGTGGGCGATACCTCCCAGAAACTAAGAAGTAAGCGCTGTGTTAATGGGCGGCGGGAGGTGCCCATTGACATCATCGGTTCGTGTTTTGTCGGCTTTGTCGGTTATAAAAAATGTGAGGCAGCGTGGTGGAATCAGGCTCTCGTCAAAATAATGAAATCGAAGAAAACAGCAGTTTTCGCCCTGCTTAGCAATGCTCATCAAATGTTTGTTTTTTGGCTCAACACCTTTAATGTCCATTTACAAAAACATTCCTTTGAGGATTTCACAGAAAACGTTGATTAAACGCACAAAAAATATAAATTTACAGTGTCCATGGACTCTTTAACTTTGGAATTTACCAAGCTTTGGCGGCCATTTTCTCTCTAATTTTACCTCTTAAACCAGTTGACCCCCACCTCCTTCAATCCAAAATATCTCCACTTCTATTAAAGATGGATGGGTAATTTTTTCATTGAAAGCAAGACAAATGAACAAGCTTTAAGATGGTACCAATAGCTCAATATGCCCAAAAATTGACGAGAGCCTGATTCTACCGTGCTGCCTCACAAATAGTTTTAGTAAGGCTTTACGGCGCTCGCAACTGCGTAAGGTCATATGAGCTCCTAGAGGTGGATGTCAACAGAGAAGCCCAAACGCGGAATCAGGCTTACTCTGCTCACCTCTCTAGCCTCAACTGCACAAAGTCTGCTTCGACTATCAGAGCACCCGGGAACCCCGGAAAAAGCAGTTCACAGAAAGTGACAAACATACAAAAGAAAAAGAGGAAAAGTGACGATAATACGGAGGAAAGAAAAAGCAACAGTTCCCCCCTATGTTGTTCCGGCACAGTATGAGCATGACATTTATAAACCAGCCCACTTACAATTCTACGGTGCATAAGACCATCTTAATATCCCACATTTGGGAATGGCCTAAAGACACTTCAGTCAGTAGCACTGTCCTGGTGGGAGGGGGGGAGGGGGGGTGATTGTCGGATTTGTCGGTTTGGGGCTAGTCCTAGACGCTCAGTGAACAGGCCGCCTCGTCCGAAGTAGGTCAAGGGGAGATAGAGGTCCAGCGCAGACAACGTGTAGTGCAGAAGTGAGAGGGAGTGAGAGCATCATGCCGTGTCCAAAATTACGGCATTTACAGCAGTATAGGCACGTATAGGGCTAGCCGGATTGTCTTCCACTGGAGGAGCAAAACCGACGATGACCTTCAATAACAAACGCGTTTGTTCTCAAGGCTGCGCGTCGGGTGATCGGTCTGGGCAGCTCGTCTATTTATAGTGTGCACTAAAGCCCCCAGAAACCGAACCGAATTGAATCGAATCGAATCGATCCTCCAACGGGCACCGGTTATAAAAATGCCTTCAGACTCCGACTAGTCTTTGCAGCCAGAAATTTGACACGCTGTTTTCTATTGTCCGTTAACTAAGATGAAGTACCCTTACTTTTAGTTATATAGTGCACTACAATAACTCTGTCGCACCAGTGTACATCTAAATAATGAAAAGAGCAATTATGAACGACTATCTGAACTCTATCTATAATCATTCATCAAAACTTGCTCTTCCAAGAATATTTTAATGAGGAATACAAGGATGGCCTAAGGGGGAAAGAGACGGTTCTATTACTATCTTGAGGAGGTATTAAGCTGGGGGAAAATATCAGGGAAATGATCTTCTCTAATAGGGTCACCTAACCCAAGCCCCTTCAGGGACGCGATGAAAAAAAATGTCCAAACATTGGTGAACAGAAAATAATTCTGGGGGAAAGACAACGTTCTATTTTTATCCTGGCTATATAATTATCCCGAGTAAAGCGACTTTGTTTCTCCTCTAGCGTAGGACGCACAATAATTTATTAAAGAAAAAGCGACCAGATGTTGCATTCAGAACTTGTGAATGGAATTTTGCCTATTCTTCATTTTTGTCTCTTTATTAGAACTGCCAGAATTCAATTCATTGATGAATTATTTTTTTTGTACTTCGTTTTGCAGTGTGGGGGAAAATTCTACATTGAAATAGACCCCTCCCTCCCCCCCCCATCCCCCAAACAAACAGAAAAAGACAAAAGAAAAAAAAAGAAGTGACAAAGAAAGAAACGTTCGTCTTTGTCAAACGTCCATATAATATTTAATTTGTTTTTTCGTTTTTGTCTGTCAGTCTTCCGTCCTTATAGTTGACACATTGTGCGATTGTTTCTTCCAAAGAATATTTTCTATGAGAATACACACACACACACACAACTTAAACCGGCGTCTGTAAAAAAATGGTGAGATGGTATAAGTTTAACGCCCCTATCAACACTATTAGGTTATTTAAGAGACAAGGCCTCCGAGGTTAACGTCCATCTCCTAAAGGACTCAGCCAAACGGGAAATTCATTTCGTACCAAGCTGAGGCTCGAACCCCCGAACCGGCGACCTCACGATTACGGGTCCGGTAGCCTAATCACTAGGCTACCGACGCCACCCGACGTCTTAGTTTTAGTAAGAGTTATACGGCACTTGCAACACAATAAGGTCATATAACTGCCGAAGAATAGATGTTACCAGAGAGTAACGTACACAAAAAAAGAAGGAGGAGGAGAGATAAGGACGATATGTGTTTGATAGGAAAGAAGGAGCTGACCACACCAGAGCACCCGACAACCACCCACTCCCAACGTCTGCTGTGGTGTAGTGGTTAGGCACTTCGCCCTCACAAGCAGAAGACGCAATTTCGATTCGTGTGTGAGGGGAATTTTTATCGAGTATCCCGCGGTCTTTCTGCTGGGGCGTTGTATCCTTGTATGTCCTGGTTAGTCTTGGTGGGCAGAGTCCAAGCCCGCCTCCTTAATGGTCTGATCTGTGTCGATGGGGGCGTAAAAAAACTTCCATTAAAAACAAAACAAAGCCCACCCCCACCAAAAAAAAACTCCAAACAACCCACCCACACACCAATACACACCATTAAATAAATATATTTATTTATATAATTTGTTATATATATATACCCAATATTATGTATATATGTATATGTATATATATGTTATATGTATATATAATAAATATATATATACCTATATATTATATTACATAAAAGATAAACTGGGCAAAGTGATCGTTCTGGCAATCTGTGGTTACAATCCATGAGATTAAAGGAGACTTCCGCTTTAAAAACTAACAAAGATATTATATCTAAGCTGTGTTATATCACACTCGTGCTTCGAAATGTCAAAACGTATATGCTCCAAGCAAAAAAACGTTAAAAAAAATTAGTCTGTCTTTTTAACAAATTCCCTTGTGGTGCAAGGCAAAATATCGTTTTTCCAGGAGAAATCTGTCATTCGACGTCTGTCTTGTAGCAGTTAGGTGCTTCACCGTCACGCGCAGAACACTTAAGTTCAATCCCTGGGAGGGTAGATACCTTTGGGAGGTCAACGTTTCTCTACCCCCCCCTCCCCAGCTGTAATATCTCAAAGTATTGAAGTGCTGGATAAACGCTCCTCCACTCACTCCCCCTCTCTCTGTCTCTCTCTCTCTCTGTCTCTCTCTCTGTCTCACCCTCTCTCTCTCTGTGCCTATCCATCTATCTATCTATCTATCTATCTATCTATCTATCTATCTATCTATCTATCTATCTGCCTCTCTTTCTCTCTCTCTCTCTCTCTCATTCTCTCACACACACACACACTCTCTCTCTCTCTCTCTCTCTCTACCTAGCTATCTATCCATTTACCTGCGTATCTATATATCTATCCATCTATCTGCCTCTATGTCTCTCCCTCCTTCTCTCTCTCTCTCTCTCTCTCTCTCTCTCTCTCTCTCTCTCTGTACTTAGCTATCTATTCATTTACCTACGTATCTATCTATCCATCTATCTACCTCTTTGTCTTTATGTCCAATGTTGGTTCAGGTTTTTATTTCTACACATTCACTGGATAACCTTTATTGGCTCAAAAACTTAACAAACAACTGGATATCCTTTCTAGAAATTTCCCTTTATCGTTTTTGCCGTGGGACACCTTACATTAAGCTTAGTTCTAAAGTGTTAGAAGAGCTTTATTTATTAGATCTTTGTGTGCCAGGCCACGGTAATAATTAATATTACTAATAATTTTAACAATATTATTTCGTTACTTTAACAACAACGACAACAACAACAATAATAACAATCATAATAATCCTAATAATCCTAATAATGATAATAACAGATAGCATTTGTACATTATTACCCCTAGAGACCTGATAGTAGTCTTAAACAATCTCAACCTCCTGGGAAGCATTCGGAGCAAGCTGCCTTTTTATAGCAGGCACTAATCATTATAAACATTCTGACAAAATCTTTCGCTGTCTCTGGCGGGTACCCATCCCCCCCCCCCCACCATTTACAACGCAAAGGAACGGTGTCTGGTGGTGTAGCAGTTAGGCACCTTGCTTTTGCACGCAGGAGGGCAGGAGACCCAACCCGTTCCCGAGTGGGGAGTAAATGCTCGCTTTTAAGGACAAGCGGGCTAACCCAGACTTCGGAGGTTTCCAGAAATCTTGACCTACGCCAAAAGTGGGCATTGCCCTACCTAAAAAGAAGTTTGGTTTCATTGGTGTGTTTATTCGTTTGGTTATAAATAAAACTCTCCTTGTCCTTTAAAGAAACTGAACAAGGGTCCAAAACTTTACCTTCGATTTTCTCAAAACAGCATTTTTCGGGATAGCCCCCTTGTCCTTAAAAGCGACCAGTTATAAACTCGATCTCTCTGCTGGGACGTTGTATCCCTCTCCGAAAGGCAAAGGTGACGCCCACCTAAATGATATAAACTGTGACAATGGCAGCGTAAAACATCTTTAAAAAAACCCAACAACACAATGGTCTGTCAAAACTAAGGATAAACAGAGACATGGGAATAGTTAATGAGTTAAACCCTTTTTGAGCTTTATTTTTCTCTGTTTTGACTTAGATCCTCGTGGGTGGTTGGCGGGTGCTTTGGTGAAGCTTGCTCCTTCTTTCCTATCAAACCACTATCGTCCTGATCTCTCCTCCTTCTTTTTTTGTGTTTGTTACGCTCTTGTGACACCTCTAATCTTCGGCACTTATATGACCTTATTACATTGCAAGTGCCGTAAAATTCTTACTAAAGCCAAGCTGACTTTGTTCCTTCATTTTCTGAGCAAAGCTTACCTTTCATACACTCAGGGGTTAAAGACGTGAACTTTCTGCGAAGAAGATAAACATTAATTTACAATCTCTGAAAGTCGAGAACCGTTAACCTTTATAATGTTTTGCAATCCATTCTCACGTCAAACACTATCAGGGAAGTTCCCAATGTGCTATATATAAACACCAAAGCTTGTTAAATGTTTCGGAAAAAAACGGCCACCTACCCCCCCCCCCTTTTGTGTTGTAGTTTATAAGGAATAGTTAAGGGACAGTTACAGTGATAATTCATCCGAAGAGATAGCAGAGGCTTGAAGATATCCGAGACTAGCAAAAACACTTAAAACTAATGTGGTGTGAATGGACACAAGGACTGGGCGAAGAATCGACCCCGGAATCGACTGCGGCGATTACTGTTAAGGAAAAAATCGCAACCTCAGTGCTTTCTTGTCGTATCTCCATTTTTTTAAAACAGTGAAAATGTGGCTTCTTCTTAAGCTCACTCTTTGTTATGAATTGATTCCATAGTTATTAAAAATGGAGACACTACAAAAAGCACTGAGGCCGCGAAATGTATCCATTATTCTTTAAAGTAAACCAATGGTTACCAATTGCATTATTTATTGTTTGTTGTTTTATTTCTAGATTTTTTTAAAAGAAAAAAAATTTGGTGCCTTGGGGTGTTCAGAAATCGAGTTTTCCTGAATCCTGAAGCTGTTCGAAACCCACCAGGTAACCGGTAACTGGCTAGGTGTTCAACTCATCGGAAGTAATCATGGATCGCCGGAAGAGACCATAATAATATATTTGTATAAGGGTCGGATATAACGGAATTAATCACTACTTTCCGGAAGTAATTAAGTAATTGTTTTGAGGTCGGACCCACCAGACGAAATAATGGACTCTCCAGAAGAAATCACATCAGAAGAAAATTGTGATTTTGTTCCAACTCAACTCTTACGATTCCTAGCTTTCAAGAATAGGGAATCTGTGGTTACCAAAAACAAACAAACAAACAAACAAACAAACAAACAAACAAACAAACAAACAAACAAACAAACAAACAAACTAACAAACTAACTAACTAACAATCAAAGCAACAAACAAACAAACAAACAAACAAACTAACAAACAAACTAACTAACAATCAAAGCAACAAACAAACAAACAAACAAACAAACAAACACACAAACAAACAAACAAACAAACAAACAAACAAACTAACAAACAATCAAAGCAACAAAGCAACAAACAAACAAACAACAACAACCAAAAAGCGAAATAAAATTAGAACTGCTCACCTCTATAGGACACCCAAGAGGGCAATGTTTTAGCAAAACATCGGCATGATAACCATGGGTGAGCTATTTTTAACTTTTCGCCACAGGGCTGCTCCATAATCATTGGGCTGGTCCTTATAATCCCAGTTTAACAGCCCGTGGCTGCCGAGGGCAAATGAAAGTGTTAACCCCCCCCTCCTCCTCTCACCCCCACACACGCACTCACTCCCTCCCACCACACATTACCACGAGTTTCTCTAAGGTAACGACCGACTCTAGTTCTCCTACAGCCTCGTTATCACCCACGACAGAAGGCAGGCTGGGATGTTTAGCTAATTCTACGACAGCTGATACTTATTATGCTTTCTGGACGTCGCAATAAAGATTATGCGGCCTGGGACAACTGACACTTATATAATAATGTGCTTTCTTAACATAGCTATGATAAATTATGCTTTCTTAACGTAGCAATATTGTGGAAACAGAGAGAACAATGAACTTCGGATTTATGCGAAGCGAAAAAAAAAAACACACACAAAAAAACCCATAACTAAAATCACGCCAGACCTGTTGTTTATGTCCGTAAAAGTTTCCTTATATACGAGTTATGTCCCATAAGCAAGTTTCTCTGATCTGTAAAATCAACAACTTTTATTTCAAAGAAACGGAAATTTTGTACATACCTACAGAAACCTGTTTTCTATTATTCAACATAATAAGCTCAGAGCTTATACTCGTTTGGGATAGAGGTAAACGTAATCTATTCTTTTTATTGTTATGATTATGCTTATTATTGTGACGGTTATGACAATGATGAAGATGATGATGGTGGTGATGATGATAATGATGATGATGATAATCATTATTTTTATTATTATTGTTATTATT
>NW_004797286.1:587011-592843 GCF_000002075.1 Aplysia californica | reverse complement strand
TAATTAAAAAAACCCCACAACAACAAAACAAACATTGTGAAGATAGTTCTGTTTCAGGTTATTGTTGCCGTCTAAAAGAGAGCCCAGTTTTCTGCCAGTCCAACAAGAACACAGTGAATGTTTTAGTTTTAGTTCAATTTTAGTCAGAGGTTTCTGGCACTTACAACACAAATAGGTCATATAAGTAGCGAAGATAGAACAATTTGAGGTGTTACCAGAGATAAACATACGAAGAAAAGATCGAGGAGAGGTAGGGACGATATTTTTTTTTCGATAAGAAATTACGAGCAAATGACGTAAGAGCATCCGTCAATTACACAAGCACTAAATGCAAAAATGTCATATTTCAGGTTTAGCTCTTTATTAAGGACGTAGTAGACAGTTCACTATTTTAGAATTATAAAGCTCTACCTGATATTTTTGGACTATCAATAATCTGCTTTATAAAAATCTTAAGATTTTTGGAGTCGTTATCAGGATATTCAAAGAATTGCATCTGAAAAAAAAAGCTTGACATATTGTGAAACTCAAAATGTTTGACGTTCAATTTCTCAAAACTAGGTACTGACCAGATAGAAATTTGAATTTGTAATTTTGGGGTAGCGACTTATGTCCGACAGGCAGCAGAGTAAAGTAAATCTTTAGGCACATTTCAAACCATCAAACAAAAATAAAAAATATAATAAGAGACAGCATTTGAATAGCGCAAATCCCCGCCCAAAAGCAAGCTCTATGCGCTTCACAATCTATACTATTACCCCAGCAGACCTGAGACAATTCTGAAACAACTTCAACTTCCTGGGAAGCATACAGTGCAAGCAGCCATTTATAGGCGCTAAAACCCTAACATACTGATAAGATCTTTCACTGTCTATGGCCGGGTTCCCATTCCCTCCTGGGTGAAGTGAGGAACATTCGTGTAAAGTGCCTTTCCCAAGGACACAACGTCGGGCCCGCGGCTCGAACCCCCGAACTCGCAACCTCACGATTACGAGTCCTGTAGCCTAACCCCTATGAGTCTGCATATTTCACTGTATGGCTTTTAACGTTTCAGATGAAGAAAACAGAATCGAAATGTCTATTTGAAAAGTGAAGTTATGCTCCTAAACAGAAACATATCTAAGTGTTATCGAATGTCTAGAATGCGCGTCGTCAGTGAGTTGATAGTCTACTGCTGATTTACCTGTTCACATTACATTACAAAGTATATGTCTGTCAGTAATCTGGGCGAACGATAGAGGAAACAATTATTTATAGGACAAGATCAAAGCTGTAATCTCTTTGTGCAAGGAATATGATATACAATGATGATTTAATCGTAAGACCAAAAATGTTTCAGTCGATGGGGAATTAAGTATCAAAAGGTACACATACTTATTTCTAATTTTTTCCATTTTTGCGAAATTGATTTGAAATTTCCAGTCGAACGGATAGAATCAATGTTTGCTTAAGTAATTACAGAGCCCAGCATCGTTTGTAATTTCACATAATGTGTTCAATTATTAATACTGTAAAGCAACAGTTTATGAGAATATCAGTCTCGTTTCTACGACTCTTAGAAATGTCATAACGCTTAGAAGTGGTTTCTTTGTAAGTTTTTTTTTCTTGTTATATAGATAAAAAAGGTCTTAGTTCCCCTATTGATCTGGCATTATATGCTACCAAAAATTTGATAAAGGAAGTACTATAAGGGTAGTTTGTCACTGTTTAAGGTAACACGCCTTTAAATATTGTGAAGCTATTAGAAAGGCGGAATTATCTATGAATTATTGGTAACCGTAGAAAAAAAAAATAGCTCTCGTTATTAGACTCCTTATTTCACTCGACAACTACAGTATTTACCATGGAAAAATACGGTTTTTATAAGAGTACAAGTATGACCATTTTCGAACCAAAGTTTTCAAAATCGTGAGAAACGGACACAACTAAGAAAAAAATAATTATATGTTGCGCTGACGATCATAATCAGTTAATTGCCAATATTTGGGGAGAAGTTGCTGGGTTTTTAAAAAAAATCTTCACCCAGTATGTGTTCGCCAAAGGCACTCTAGATGTTTTTGGGATAAATCATCATTTCTGGATAACTAATTCCTCAATCTGTCTACAGTGGGATGCATCATCTCCAGAGCTAATGTAGACAAGATACTGTTTAGAAAACTTCAAGAATAAACGGTTTTATTTAGATGTGCATCAGAAAACTGAAAAACATTCTGCCTGTAATCTGCACGATGTGTGGTTTTCAAACATAAAGAACGTAAGATTTTCACTAGGTGGAAAGTGCAGATATTCGTGATTGTCTATATGTAGATTCTTTCATAATTACAATCAACAAGATTTTCTGTTTTACTATTTTGAAAGAAAACAATCTCAGAAATAACAAACATAAAATGGCAGCTTCATTTAATGCCACTCTCCAACCAGTGGCAGCAGAAGAAAGTTCGTCTGTTTACGTTAGTGATGAAGTAGTAAGGTTACTTGTAATTGTAGGGATGGTCCTATTCGGAATTGTTATAAGCTTTTTCGGAGTTGTTGCCAATTCTCTCATCGTCTCAGTGTTCCGAAGGCAGGGGTTTTCTGACAAAACCAACATTAGCCTCTGCAGTCTTGCAGTAGCTGACCTGGGCGTTTCCCTATTTGCCGTGTTCGATTGCTGTTTTACTGCGGTCTACGTGGTTGGATTGTCTGATCTTGATTTTGAAGTTTTTGGAGTTCGTGCCATGCTTGCTGACTACCCAAGACTCATTTTGGCAAAGGTTTCCAGTTGGCTCACAGCTTATATCTCCACTGAGCGTTGTTTGTGTGTCATGTTTCCGTTCTGGACAAGGACCTCATTTACCCCGAGAATTACGATCACGTCAGTAATATGCATCACAGTCACAGTGCTCTTCCTGCACTTCCCTTTATATTACGTCCGTACATTTCAGTGGGTTTTCCATCCTCATCTTAACCGGACACTTCTCACAGTGGTTTTCATACCAGATCGGCTAAACAGTTACAAAGGAATGAGCGCACCACTTTTTTCTTTCCTCCCTTTGGTGAATTTGATCATAATCTCTTTGAGCACTATGATACTCGCCAAACAAGTGATGCGGTCGGCAAAATGGCGCGAAAACCACAGCTCTGCTGACAATACCCAGAAAACAACAGGGACACAGCGATCTAGAAATGGCCTATCGTCATCTTTGGCTGGGGCGACTTCTTCTGTTGTAACAACCCCGTCATTGTCTGCAGAACACGGGTCTGGGTATCCGAACAGCGACTCACAAATACGAAACACGAAGAAAGAAGAGAAAAATATTCCGCCAGCAAATACGCAAGACAAACAGGACGTCTCCAAACAGTCTCGGAAGTCTACAGCCCTCACCAAGATGGTCACAGTGGTGACCATAGTGTTCATCGTATGCACCACGCCTTCCAACATTTCTATCTCCATCGGGATTCTTTATCCGACTTTCTCAACAACTGGCCGCATGAGGAATTTATTTGTGTCTTTGATGGTCTTCTGGAAGCTTCTGGAAATAATGAACTCTGTTTTGAATATCTTTGTGTATTACAAAATGAGCTCAAAATTTAAGACCACGTTCAATGAAATGTACGCCGTTAAAAATCAAAAATCAAAAGAGTAACAAAAGGTAAAGAAGTTTCAAGATTGCAAATCTTCATGCGTTTTGGGAAATCGCCAAATGCAAACTCTTAAAATATGTATTTTTAAATTCATGCATGGACACATATTATTATGCGGCACCCTTTTACAAGTTGGAAAAGTAATTTGTAGTCTTTCAGCAAATCACAGAAACGTATATATGATGACATCTTAAGACTCTGACCTTTTGAAACAAGTTCTCTGAAAATATTAAAATAGGTAATCTTGCTGTTATGTCATTCAGTTATCTTTTCAACGAGAGCAGAAATATTCGAAAACACAGTCGGTGCAAAGGCGAAGTTACAGTGGGCGTCCTCTTTTTTTTGTCCCCACGTATTGGTTTCTGTTGTTTGGCGGTTTTTTAAATTGTGTTTTTGTTTTCAGGAGAAAATAGAATAAAATAAATGGCACACTTCTTCCCTGCCTCTTCAGTCATCATAGCATATATTTTCCAATACTGCAGACTAATCAAATAATAAAACCGAAAAAACATGCACCACTTAAATTGAAGCAACCTATTGTCAGGATTGTCACAAAGATGGCCACCCATTAAATAGGAGAAAAAAAAGTAGTTGTCTTAGACAGGTGGGCATCTCGGACAGTGTCATTACCATGTGGAAAAACGCCAGGGGATACATGAGAAGTGTTGTATAATATATATACCGGTGATTGTTTTGGACAGGTGACCGCTAGAGCAGGTAGCTTTTTACAGCAAAGGGAAATTCAAACTTCTACATTCTGCACATCAATTTTGTATAACAATAATGATAATGATAACGATAATGATAAGGTTAATAATAATAAAGTTAATAATAATACGGTTGATAATAATACTGAAATAATAATAATAATAGTAATTAATAATAATAGTAATAATAATAATAATAATAAGAAGAAGAAGAAGAAGAAGAAGAAGAATAAGAAGAAGAAGAAAAAGAATAAGAATATAATAATAATGATGATATTCATCATAATAATGATAATAACAATCACACAATAATACATATAGTTATTAGAAGTATGAAGGGCGTATCCACACTTTGCAGCCTGCACTGTGCGCTTTACATTTGTTGTTACTCCAGCTGACCTTAAAACAATTTAAAACACTCAGATACGTTCTCAGCTTCCACGGAAGCATACATTGAAAAATGCAGCTTACTAGTGCTAAAACACTTACAAACTATCTAGTGCGATACTTGAAGTTTGACAAAATAAAACTGGCATCTCTTGATTTGTACATGAAGAGCTTTTTCCCATGGCATTCTGAAGACTTAACATGGCCATACAATGACTGTTAAAACCACTCAGAACTTTAGTCTGGTACCGATATCTTAATATATTATAATACGAGGAGATTGCTTTCAAGATATTCAAAGCGACTGAATGTTGAGAAGCAAATATGTTTTTGGTTTTTATAGGCTCTCCTACTGAACATTTTTACGAAACTGGATATATTGTCTTCTAAAATAAATATCTCTATAAGATTTCTTGAACTTCAATCGTAACTTATAGAGGACGCCCATTCTGGTATTTCCACATCTCCTGAAAACGAGCTGTTTCAGAGCAGTTTAGAAATTCGAACAACTTTTGTTGTTTTGTTTTGTTTACCTGAAGCAAATGACTTACTATACTGAGTATAGCAGTCCTTGCCTGAAGCTTAAAAAGGCAAGCAACATCATGCATACAAAATGGCATATGCAAATTCGTGTTTCTGATTAAAGTCTGCACATCCAGGTTCAAAATGTGCTGTAAAATTGCATTTTGGTCTTAATCTGCTGCTCATGGGACATAAAACAATACAAGGATGGGCTGATAAGTAATGCTTGTTTTGCTATAACTTTTACTAATTCTTTGTAGAACAATAGAAACCGCAACAAAAACTATCATCAATGAATTTGACTACCGCCACAGAAAATTTCAATTCTTTACAACGCCATTCACACTCTAAATTGCATCATATGTGTCACAACACACGTTTGGGCACCTCGGTCAGAGATAAAATGACGACCCCCAAAGAGCTTCGCATAACAATTTGTACCTTGTTGACACATTTTTACGCAACCTGCAAATATAGGCTCTAAGTTTAGGACGCACGACAAAAAAAAGATACAAACAAAAAAGACAACAACATGCGTAATATGAAATACTGCATGCGTATTCGTGTTTCTAATTTTGAGTATGATGGTTCG
>NW_004797286.1:584068-586911 GCF_000002075.1 Aplysia californica | reverse complement strand
CTCTTGATTTGTACATGAAGAGCTTTTTCCCATGGCATTCTGAAGACTTAACATGGCCATACAATGACTGTTAAAACCACTCAGAGCGAGAGTTCTTAATGGAACTATGGTCTCCCAATTACAGGGAGTTCACTCGCGGTCGGAGTTAGTACTTCTACTCAAAGTGTACCGGGATAGGAAAAAAAAAACCAAGGACCCTTTAGAAAGAAAAAAATCACTTTCTAAGAAAAGGTCATTGTCCCAATCTTTGCTGGCAATAAGACTGGAGTTTTACTTTATATGACAATATATCCAGTTTCGGATACAACTGAGTTAACGATTCAACGTGATAGTTTAAAACGCTGCGCACATACATTTCTGCTTTAGTCTGGTACCGATATCTTAATATATTATAATACGAGGAGATTGCTTTCAAGATATTCAAAGCGGCTGAATGTTGAGAAGCAAATATGTTTTTGGTTTTTATAGGCTCTCCTACTGAACATTTTTACGAAACTGGATATATTGTCTTCTAAAATAAATATCTCTATAAGATTTCTTGAACTTCAATCTGAACTTATAGAGGACGCCCATTCTGGTATTTCCAGATCTCCTGAAAACGAGCTGTTTCAGAGCAGTTTAGAAATTCGAACAACTTTTGTTGTTTTGTTTTGTTTACCTGAAGCCAATGACTACTATACTGAGTATATCAGTCCTCGCTTGAAGCTTAAAAAGGCAGGAAACATCATGCATACAAAATGGCATATGCAAATTCGTGTTTCTGATTAAAGTCTGCACATCCAGGTTCAAAATGTGCTGTAAAATTGCATTTTGGTCTTAATCTGCTGCTCATGGGACATAAAACAATACAAGGATGGGCTGATAAGTAATGCTTGTTTTGCTATAACTTTTACTAATTCTTTGTAGAACAATAGAAACCGCAACAAAAACTATCATCAATGAATTTGACTACCGCCACAGAAAATTTCAATTCTTTACAACGCCATTCACACTCTAAATTGCATCATATGTGTCACAACACACGTTTGGGCACCTCGGTCAGAGATAAAATGACGACCTCCAAAGAGCTTCGCATAACAATTTGTACCTTGTTGACACATTTTTACGCAACCTGCAAATATAGGCTCTAAGTTTAGGACGCACGACCAAAAAAAAGATACAAAAAAGACAACAACATGCGTAATATGAAATACTGCATGCGTATTCGTGTTTCTGATTTTGAGTATGATGGTTCGAAATGTCGATATCACATAATAACAAGGTTCAGTTCTATCAAACATTTTTGGCCATTTTATTTACTAAGACCATGGGGTGAGAAACCAAATGTTCTATCTGCTCTTTTTTGTTTTTTGAGTAAGTGTTTTACGGCGCTCGCAACTGCATAAGCTCATATGAGCGCACGGGACACACCTAATACTTTTAGTTGGTAGGAAATTTTGAATTTTGCCCGGGTGGCGGACGGAGCCTACTCTTATCGATTTTAGACCACCAAGGGATCTTTAACTTGCGCAACTTGCACACGGGCCCTCCGAGATTTTTCGCCCTTGTCCGAGAAGGCTAGGTGTAGATCTTTCCTACCAGAAGATCAGGGGTGTGGCAGAAAGACAGCTGAAAGAAGGAGTCAAGGAGTAGCAGTAGAAAGGCTGCAGAAAGAGTCAGGAGCCCAGAGGAGGGGGCAAAGGAGGTGAAGGGGTGGGGGTAGAAAGAGGAGACGAAAGCAGACGACAGAATATAGCTAGAGAGTAGGAAATGAGGTGAAAGAAGACAAGTTTAGAGAAGAAAATTTTTCGGTTGCCACCCGGATTCGAACCCGGGACCTTTGAATGAGAGGCCAACACCTTAACCTCTAGGCCACGAGAGCCCCCCCCCCCCCCCCCCTATCTGCTCTATAAAATCCATAGGATCATTCGAAGTCGTTATCAAAATATTCAAATAACCGCATTAAGAAAAGCTTGACATGTTGTGAAACTCAAACTTTTTGACGTCAAATTTCTCAAGACTATAATAGGTACTGAGCAGATAGAACGTTGTAAAAATTCTATGGTAGCGATTTGCTACAACATCGCATTTTGGTCTGTTTCTGGCGTGACATATTATGCGTCCGCTCCGTCCTTAAAGAGTTAAAGGGTTTGCGCGATTGTTGAAGAGCGTCACTGGTAGGTTCTACTTCTTTTCTTTCCCTGCGTTGTTTCCGTCTGTATGTCTTCCTTTTTCCTCGCACTAAATGGTCATTATTGTGTCGATATACTTCTCTTTAAGCAAATTAACAAAACAAATAAACGAAGAGGTTGAATTTCTTCGAGCCTCTCTCTCACTACACTGCTTTTCTTCGAACCTTTGTCTCAATACTGAGGGCAGTTTTAGCCCAACAGAGTCAGTGAACGGATAACATACGTCTAAAACTAATTGAAGGTCACCTTGTATTCGACTTGCACTGTTTTGATCATAATTCAGGTAACTTCGAGCCCTATTTCACTATTTCTTCTTTCCCCCCAAAACCTCTTGATCTGAAATGATTAAAAATAAGAATAGAAGATGCCAGAAGCATAAAACAGGCTGAGCGTCGAGCTTATAGATAATCCATTGGAGATACATTTCAGTGTTGTTTTGATCTGGCAGAGCGGTCGGTGCAAGCCTTTATCGGGAAATAATGAAGCAAAATTGGGCTAATGTAACAGGGCAACTTTTGAAAGACATTATTATTTTGGGGGGTCTGCATGTGCGTGTGCGTGTGTGTGTGTGTGTGTGTGTGTGTGTGTGTGTGTGTGTGTGTGTGTGTGTGTGTGTGTGTGTGTGTGTGTGTGTGTGTGCCAGTGCGTGTGCATTCGACTGCGTGCGCCCTA
>NW_004797286.1:577014-583141 GCF_000002075.1 Aplysia californica | reverse complement strand
TCAATCGCAAACTTGTCAAATTCTATTTAAGATAGATATGCATTTTTTAATCAAAAGCAAGACAAAATCAAAAAGCTTTAAGACGATGCCAATAACATCATATACCCAAAAATTGACGACGATGCCAATTACATACCCAAAAATTGACGAGCGCCTGATTCCACCGCGTCGTGACGTAAATATTCTAGACTGTTGACGGAGATCGCCAGGTCAAAGTGGCTGATTCAAGTGACGTGTGAAGATTTTCGGATCAACCAACGTCAGAGCATATGACGTAGGCAGAGTTGTTTTTTTCGTCTTCCTTATTTAAAACAAGCTGTACAGCGCATTGCGTTTTCTGTTTATAGGGGGGTATGCGCTATACTAATTCTATATTTATATTGTTGTTGTTGTTGTTGCTGCTGCTGTTGTTGTTATTCTTATTCTTATTCTTGTACGAATCAAGCATTGTGTTATTCCAGTTCTCTGACCTTTCTGAGTGTAAGATGATACGGAGATTTCGCAAGGAAAATACTGCCGTAGATATATATATATATATATATATATATATGTATTTTATGAATATATATAAAACACCACGTTCTTGTCTCTAAGCGCGTTGGTATATTAATTGTGAGACGTATCACTCACAGCTATTTAGTTCTTTAATTTTTCATAATTAAACGTGAAGGACACATTTACGGTATTCTTGATTTAATTTATATACTGCATGAAAAATAGTCAAATGTTTGTGTCCTTTATTTCTTCTACTCAGATCGTCCTCAGGAAAATAAACGAACAAATCACACACCCCTCACATAAAAAATAACCAAAAAACTCCCCAAAAAACGAAACAAAACAAAAAACCCAACAAAAACAACAACTGCCCCACAGTTAGTTTTTAATATTAGTGAGAGTTTTACGACATTAGCAAGACAATTAAGTCCTATGAGTTCCGAAGATTAGAGATGTTACAAGAGAGTAACATTAGTAACAAACACAATAAAGAGGAGGAGAGATAAGAACGATAGATGCTTGATAGGGAAGAAGTAGTAGACCACACTAGGGCACTCGCCAACCACCCACACCCTGCAAAACCTAGAACCTCCCCCCCCCCCTCCGAAAACAACTTGGTCATAATGAACGGCGATATCCATTTACAATGTCACTAGATTCTAGAAGCTTCAGTGAACGTCGAAGTGATCACGATTGAGAAGGCTGGGTGTCATTGTTAGACAAGATGACAATGATATCCGAGAGAGGAGGAAAAAAACAGCGAAAGCAAAACAAAACCAAAAACAAAAAGAAAATAAAAAGGAAAAAGCAAAAAACAAAAAAATAACCGGACTCGGTTTTTTCAAACAGCAGACCTTTGGACACTCTAGTTGAATACGATACAGACAAACAGCGCAATATGGTCTGATTTAAAATCTAGATAGCCTACATAAACACGTAATGTATGCATTTAATTTAAAAACGCTAACGTTTACAGGCCTCATAAACGTCTTTCCTCCGCAACTTTAGGTTTCCCTGATCTTGTACTTTTAGGCTCTTAACTCTTTGAAGGTTCAACGTGAGTGGTTGGCGGGTGCTGTGGTGTGGTTTGCTTTTTCTTTCATATCAAACATCTATCGTCTTTATCTCCATTCCTTCTTTTTGTGTTTGTTACTCTCTTGTAACACCTCTAATCTTCGGCACTTATATGACCTTATTGTGTTGCAAGTGCCCCAAAACACTCACTAAAACTAAAGAAGGTGTAGCGAACACACGTCCGATTAGCACAGACCAAATGCAATGTTGTAGCTAATTTTGAACAATAATACAGAAATAAAAAACCCCATGAAAGTGCATATTTCATAATATACGCGTCATCGCCACAGTCTTTTCGTTTCAGGTGAAGAAAGCAGAATAGAAATAGCTGTATGACTATCGAACTTCTGTTTCAAAACAGCGAGCCTTCAGGTCGCTACGCAAGAATTACAAAGTTCAATCAGCTCAGTACCTAGCTTTGAGAGATTTGACGTAAAAATGTTGAGTTTCACTTGGTTTCACTACGCGTCAAGCTTTTTCGAATACAATTCTTTATCTTGATAACGGCTCCAAATTATCTAACAATTTTGGAAGAGCAGATAGAACATTTGGCTTCTGTCCTCATGGTGTTAGTAACTCAAAACAGCAGTAAATGTGAGATAGAACTTTGTATTTCTGAGGTAGCGAAGTGCTGTCGAATAACCAGAATGCGTGTCTTCAGTGAGTTAATTAACAGATGAGTCGTCTTTTTAACTGGCTAATCATAACTGATTACTTGTTCCACTCATTAACTCCAATTGTAAGCCTGGTGTCCTGTGCAAATAATTCGTTTTACGTTTGGCTGCCTGATAACAGGACATTTCCACTCCAATGTGTTACTGTCTGTGACAATCGTATCAAAGCTTAATTAGTCGTTATTCTTTATCTTTTCTCTTCTTTTTTTTCTTACCATATCTCCCTCTCATTCTCTGTCTGTCTGTCTGTCTGTCTGTCTGTCTGTCTGTCTGTCTGTCTGTCTGTCTGTCTGTCTGTCTGTCTGTCTGTTAGCCTGTCTGTCTCTCTCTCACTCTCTCTCTCTCTCACTCTCTCTCTCTCTCTCTCTCTCTCTCTCTCTCTCTCTCACACAGACATGACCGCACATGCGAAAGCTCAGTGTAACGTTTGCAAGGAGCAGGCTTTGCCTCTACCAGGGCAGTTTCTCGTATTTCAACGAACGAGCGTGAATTTATAACTCTTTGCCACACAGGTCTCAGCTGTTTTTCAATGCTATCACCAGAGCCCTCCTCTCGATGTAACAATAGGTTGCAGATTTCCCCAAAACAAGGAAACGTACTCTTTGAATCAAAGACAGGCCCATTTTTTAAAACCTACTTTACATTATCCCCCCCCCCCTTGTATCGTTAGATGTCGAAGGGAGGTGCAATTTTCTGTGAAGGGTTAGGTGGATGGCTTCTGTTGTTGTTGATGTGGTATTCTTTCGGTGGACCTCTTTAACGCCACCCACCCAGGTTTCCTTTCAGCAAGAGTTTTACGGCATTGCAATACAGTAAGGTCATACTTATAAGTGCCGACGATTAGAGGTGCTACAAGCGAGTAACAAACACACAAAAAAGAATGAGGGGAGCTCACTACAACGAATGTTTGATAGGAAAGAAGGAGCACTCATACACAGCCAAATTTTGCGTGGTTCACCCTTGTCCTTATTGTTTTGACATTCCGTTATACTCGTTCAGTTCTCAACCTCGTGTGGTGGTTGGGGGGGGGTTACAGCTTGTGGTATGAAAAAAGGGGACATTTTTAGGGAGGCTCTTTTGTGGAATGCGGGAAGGGGTGAGTGTGATGGTGGAGACATCAATAAGTAACACTTTTATTTGTAAAGGGATATTTAGGAGGTGGGCATGAAGGCATAAACAGTACTGTCTCTAACTTCGAAGTGAGATATATAATAAACCAAAGCCTTTCCCAAGGACACAACGTCAAGACGAGCGGAGCCTGGAACCCCTAAATTGAGCAACCTCAAGATTACGAGTCCGGTAGCTTTTAACGGCAATACTGCCGACGGGACTGACATGAGAGAAAACAAAGCGTCAAATGTCTTTTGATAGAGTTTAGCATTGGCCTCTGCTAGCCTCTTGATACTAGACTTCCATGGGAAGCCATTGACGATAGTTCTGGGCGTGCCGTATTCTTCCAACAGTTTCTGGGAACTTGGATAAAAGTAACTTTCCGTGGATCTCTAGTGCTGTTGGTTTGTAGCTTGTCGGAGACACTGAAATTCAGGTTTCTGCTCGGACCCTCGTCAAGATCCTGATCACCTCCGCTCTCTTCTGTGTTCTGACCATAGACTTGCATTATAAACAGAACCATTTATAACCTCTTAATAACCTTTATAACCTTTTAATATCATAATATCCGAAGCAATAAAACTTTGACGTGATTCCGGTTAACTATCGGGCGCAAAAATTGACTTTTTTTTAAGAACCAATTGAAGGACAAGGAGGGAAAGGTTGCATAAACATATGACTACAGCAAGACTGTTCTTTTGCCTTTTATTTGAGCGTCCATGATACACATCATTGAAGCGAAGTTTCGTTGGCGGTTGGCCGGGGCTCTGGTGTGGTTTGTTCCTTTATTTCTTGTCAAACATCTATAGCCGTTATCTCCCCTCCTTCTTTTTTTGTATTTGTTACTCTCTTGTAACACCTCTCATATTCCGCACTTATACGACCGTATTGTCCTGCAGGTGTCGTGAAACTCTTACTAAAACAAGCAAAGTTTTACAGAGCGCTAAGAGCAGTAGCCTTGAGAGCATCCGGTGCTGCACTGGTATAGTAATTTAGGCTACGCCAAACATTTTTTCCATCGGCTCAGAGTACAGTTGTGGCGTCTAAAAATTCTTGTTTTAAAAAGTGCGTGCTTGACTTAAAATTTCTTAATAGCGTTCAGATTTACCACGAATTTCACACTAAACACCATGCCAGTTTGATGCTGGTGAAACATTCTGCTTGAGAAAAACCATCTACATCGAGGGTGGTCTGCGTGTACAAACCAGACAAAATGACGATATCCCAGGTCGTGACTGCTATATACTGTGCGTGTGTGTGTGTGTGTGTGTGTGTGTGTGTGTGTGTGTGTGTGTGTGTGTGTGTGTGTGTGTGTGTGAGCGGGTGTGTGTGTGCGAGCGTGTGTGCATGCGCGCGCGCGCGCGCTCGCGCGTGTGTGTATGTGTGTGTGTGTGTGTGTGTGTATCTGTGTGTGTGTGTTTGTGTGTGCTAAAAACCAACCCCAGGATGCAGCTCGAGATAAGGCACGTTGTTTAGCTTGCGTCCATTGGCTTTTGTATGCGCACGTGTATCTGTGTACCGTCTAAACGAACGTTGCGTATCCCTCATTACTCCGATGTGCAGCAGTACTGCTCCGAAATAGGCAAGATATAACCGTGTTACCCGTAAATAACAACAAATTACTGTGGTAGGCCATGTTTTCTAGAAGAATATTAGCTTTGTAAAACGTCATGGCAGGACGTCCACAGACTAATTTCTCGTGGTTAGTCTGCGGATTATGAATAATTAAAACATATTTCACAATAACCGCAGAGACGGTGTGGTCCAAACGGAGCAGTAATGAGCTTACGTGTCGGTTCTACGCAAGTATTTTACATAAATCAGCCCTAACAACTTCCTCAATGTGGATTATCTCCAAACTTTTGCTATTTTTGTCAAGGATGATATTATGAATTTTAAAACACGTTTTAATTATCCTCTTTCCAGCTGAAATGTTTAATTAAATGAAACTTAATACATTTGTACATGTATACTTCAAATTAAAATAAGACTTTCTTTACGCCCCTCCCCTATTGACGAAATTACTTCGACCATTTAGGAGGCGGGCTTTGGCTGAAAACCCCCAAAAATGTGGTGCATTGTTGAACTTGTCTCGCTTCTCCAAAACGTTTTACGATATTATGGTGATCACACACTCCCTTCAGCAAGATGAAACCTATCCTCTCAAATAGAAGCATAACAATGGACACAAAAATAAGAACCCTGCAAGTGTACATACGGTCAGTCTTTTTGAATAGATCCGGGAGTGGACTCTTAACAAAGACACCGATCAAAGACGGGATGCCCACTGAAATGTGGTATTTATATACCCAGAATCTCATGGACAAAGAGAAAAACGAGTAGAGAAGTGCTCCAAATGGCAGGTTTGTGAAAGAACTATAACCAGAAACATCAGAAAAAGACAATTGAGATTCTTTGGTCAGAGAAATAGATCATGTGAGGCAGCGAGGGGGAATCAGGCTCTCGTCAATTTTCGGGCATGTAGAGTTATTGGTATCATCTTAAGGCTTGTTCACTTGTCTTTATTTGGATGAAAAAAACATCAATTTATCTTGAATACAAGTCGAGACATTCGCTAATGAAGGAGATGGAGGTCACCTGTTTTCAGAGGAAAAGTTGGTGAGAAAATTGCCGCCAAAGATTAGTTATTTCCTTAGCTTAAGAGTCTGTGGTAACTGAACATTTCCATTTTTGTGCCTATAATTAACGTTTTTCAGGAAAATCCACACAGAAATGAGTTCTTTAACGGGCATGAAAAGTGTTGAGCCAAAAAA
>NW_004797286.1:572583-576225 GCF_000002075.1 Aplysia californica | reverse complement strand
GAGAGAGAGAGAGAGAGAGAGAGAGAGAGAGAGAGAGAGAGAGAACTAGAGAGACAGAGAGAAACAGAAAAAGAGAAATGGTTTGTAAAAGCAAAGACATTTTTCAGAAACGCTTCTCTTCTTTTGCTCAACCAAAGAGAATGGCATTGCAGAGTGATGTACACAAAAGGTTGACTTTCCAATATTTTATCAGTTTAGAATTTCGTTAACTTAACAAGACTTAGCCCTTTACATTTATGGCTGCCTTAGAATTACAAAGTTTTATCTGACATTTCTGGCCGTTTTGAGTTACTAAGACCACAATGTCAGTAACCAAGTAATGTTCCCTATGCTCTATTAAAATCGTAAGATTAAATGGAGTAGTTATTTATAAAGATATTCAAAGAATTGCTCTCGAAAAAAACTTGTCAAGTTGTGAAAATCAAATATTTTTTTTACATCAAATATCCGAAAACTAGGTGCTGAATGGAAAGAATAGTGTGATTCTAGGGTAGCGATTTGTAAAAGCTTTCTTGTTTTTGAGAAACCCTTTCCTTTTCCCTCTTTCACGAACATCCATAGACCGCAGAACTGGCACGGGTGGTTGGAGGGCGCCACTGATAGGCCCAACTTCTTTACCTTCCCTCTGCTGATGCTAACTGTCTGTCTTACTTCTCCCTAGATGTAAATGGCCATTATTGTGTCGGTGTGCTTCTCTTTAGTCCAACCAACCAACCAACCAACCAACCAACCAACCAACCAACCAACCAACCAACCACCCAACCAACCAACCAACCAACCAACCAACCAACCCAACCAACAAAAACAAAAAAAGCAAGCAAAGCTGAGCCAGCGCGTCTGTGTTGTAGCGGTAGGGGTGCTTCACAGTCGCATACAGAAAACCTGAGTTCGGTTCTTGTGTTGGGAGAATCTTTAAAAAATAATTGAATGTATTGATCTTTCTACTGGGACGATGTACCCCTCTCAACTCAGGATGGCTTTCCTGGATAATCTAAATTGTGTCGATTTGGGGAGAAGGGGGGATGAATACACCTAGATAAAAAAAAAACAACAACAACAACAACAACAACAACAACAACAACAACAACAACAACAACAACAACAACAACAACAACAACAACACCATCAACACCACCAACAACAACAACAACAGCAAAAAACAAAACAAAAACCAAGTAACAACAACAACAACAACAACGACAACAACAACAGAAGCAATAGCAACAGTAACAACAACAAGAGCAACAAAAACACCACGATCACCACCACCACCAACAACAGCAATTGCAACAACCACAGCAACAACCACACCGTCACAACCACCAACATCACCAACAGCAAAAGACACCACAAAATCGCTGAACCCCCATACCTCACCTCAATTGGTTGCTGTTAATCATGGACAAGCGGGCTAACCCAGATTTCGAGCGTTTCCAGAAATCTTGACCTAGACCAAAAGTGGGCATTGCCCTACCTATAGGAGAATTTGGTTTCATTAGTGTGTATATTTGTTTGGTTATAATAGAAAAAATTCTCCTTGTCTTTTAAAGAAACTGAACAAGGGTCCAAAAACTTTGCCTTTGATTTTCTCAAAACAGCATTTTTCGGGATAGCCCCCTTGTGCTCAAGAGCGACGAATTATTGTACCCCGTACTACTACTGTCTGTCCTTCCTCTCTCACGCACCACTTCTGTAAAGTAGTACAAAATACGCAGATCTCTTTCATTCACGCCCGCCGAGTACATTCTGTCGCTAGCATAATATCATAAACAACGCCCACGCACAAGTTCCCTCCAACTCCTTCAAGATGACGAAAACAGCCCTGGGTCAATTATGTCACGACGCGGTGGAATCAGTCACTCGTCATTTTATTTTTTATTTTTTTTAGGGGGGTGGGGATGTGACGCTATTGGTGTTGTCATATAGCTTGTTCTTTTGTCTTGCTTCTGGTGAAAAAAAATATTTAATCCACCTATCTCTGACAGCAGTCGAGATATTTGTGATTGAAGGAGGTGGGGGTCGCCTGGTTTCAGAGGTAAAATTAGCGAGAAAATGGCCGTCATCATTTGGGGACTTTCAAAGCTTGAGTGTCCCACTGAAACTGAAACTTTACAGTTATTTGTGCCAATGATAAACGTCTTTCAGTAAATATTATGTACATAGAAACACGTTTTTAAAAGGGCATTAAGGGTGTTGAGCACTCTGCCCCCTCCCCCCAAAAAAGGAAAAAGAAAACCGGTAAAAAAAAAAGCCAAACGGGCGGGGAAGTGTTGCGTTGGTGTCTTCCAATTCCTTATTTTGACGACGAGCGCCTGATTTCGCCACGGTGCCAAACAATTGCTCTATGGCCGCACTTAGTCACAACTCAGTCTTCGTTACTCTCCGAAGCTGACTGGCTAATCAAATATTCTCTTGACTCTTGACCAGTACTGTGAAACTCTCCTTCCTGGCCGGTCGGGACATTTGGCGCGGATCAATGACCAGAAGGGACAGGGACGATTTCGCGCGTTCTATTTCCCGGAGTCTTCCGTTCCCCCGCCATTTTAGCAGGAGTTGGGAAGTTTCCGGTTCCGGTAGTATTCGGAGAAGGAAACAAAATAACGTCGTCCGGGTTTTCTGTTGAGAGTGAGAGTGTCGGGTTGTTATCTCATCGACTTACTCTCGTGTCGTTCACGTGCTGATCAAAGGTTCTAAACTCCAACATTATGAATTTATTGCAGTTTCTGAATTTATTGTATCAGCTGCCTGAGCTCAAGAAACATTTAAAAAATCGAAATTCAAATTCAGAAAGTTGAAAAAAAAGACACATATAGTGAGGTCAAAAATTTATGGCGCAACTTATCCTCAAATATCTCTTAAACGGGTGAATCAATGCCATCCATACTTTGCACAGCAGTTTGTATCAGTTTGTCTTAACAAAATCATATTTTTCCAGAACAATTGGGGTTAGATTATAAAACTTTTCTTCATAAATTTATACAAAATACTTGAAATCTCTGTTACACGTAAAATGGGATTATTCACAGCACTTCCCGCTTCTCCCACACATTTTGATTACGCACTTGGCCTCTGTCACAGCTCATCAGTGACCATTTTTAGTTGCAACACTTGTTACAAGAAATTATTTTTAGAGTGAACACATTTTTTGCACTAATGGTTCTCAAAACATAAGCATAATGTCCCCATTAGAAAAACATGACTGGCGTGTTATTAAAAGCAATATTTCCCCAGCTGTAAACATTTAAAAAATTATAGAAAGCATCCAACTAGCAGGTGTTTACTAAAGTGCTGATCTGTTAAGACAAATTGATACAAGTCATTGTGTAAAAATTTGAGAACTTATGTTCGACAGTTGAGGAGATATTTGACAATAAGTTGCGCCACGAATTTTTGACCGCCACTATAATATAGGTACAGCTGTAAAAAGAATAAAACAGTCTCTTTTTTATTTATCTCTCCTGAACAATTTTGCTTTCTGGTACTGGGTGAGTGGTGGGTGCTCTGGTGTCGTTTTCTACTTCTTCACTGCCAAACATCTATTATCCTTTTCTCTCCTCCTTCTTTTTGTGTTTGGTAATCTCTTGTAATACATTTAATCTTTGGCATTTATATGACCTAATTGTATTGTAAATGCTATAAAAC
>NW_004797286.1:568954-570135 GCF_000002075.1 Aplysia californica | reverse complement strand
CAAAAACCAAAACGAAATTGATCTATTTAACAAACAAAAAATAGCAACACAATAAATAATTAGAATTAGATCTATACTAGCTTCTGGGCAGTCCACAGCCCTTATCTAGAGCTGCCCAGCACGCCACACACTGGCCCACCATCGCTTTCCATTCTCTCTTTGATTCTGATAGTTCACTTTCAGGAAATTTACACCCACGCAGATGAATACGTATTATTATCCCCACCGTCCCTAAGAAAAAAGCAACCCCTCTACACCCACGCACAAGCAGTTTACCCCCCCCCCCTTTCCCCTCTCCAGAAAAAAGGCAAAAAAAGCAATCCCTCTAAATAAAACAAAACCACCCCCCCTCTCTTACAAAAAAGAGTCTATAACAACATCAAAAACTCTGAAAGACAAAAGAAAAAAGGTTATGAAACCCATAGAACACAGCACAAACTATGACAAAGAATGGACGAATAACAACCAAACAGAAACAAACAAAAAGAAAAAAGGAAACAAGATGAAGTATAAGTTCCCCCCCCCTCCCCCCAAGGAAAACAGAAAAGAAAACAATTGCCCATCGGCCAAAAAAAGCCGATTTCTTTTGATTTCATTATTTTGAAGATTTGACCACCATTTTTTCCTCCTTCCAGAAAAATTTTGCTTTCTAACCAACCAACCAACCAACAAACCACTCACAGTTCCCCCCAACCAACCAACCAACCAACCACCGAAAACACAAAGATGTGTTGTGGAGAGAAATTGAATGATGTAAAGAATGTTCACAGGGGGCTAACTGAGGAGTCAAACTTCTGTGGATCTGGCTTTGCCTCCAGACAACTGACTTTTCAATTTGCTGATTTTTCGTTCTCCCTTTTCTTTCTTTCTTTCTTTCTGTCTTTCTTTCTGTCTGTCTTTCTTTCTTCCTTTCTTTCTTTCCTTCCTTCTTCCTTTTTTTCTTTTTTCTTTATTTTCTTTCCATCTTTCTTTCTTTCTTTCTTTCTTCCTTTCTTTCCTTCCTTCTTTCTCTCTGTCTTTCTTTCTTTCTTCCTTTCTTTCCTTCTTTCTTTCTTTCTTTCTTTCTTTCTTTCTTTCCTTCTTTCTTTCTTTCCTTCTTTCTTTCTTTCTTTCTTTCTTTCCTTCTTTCTTTCTTTCTTTCTTTCTTTCCTTCTTTCTTTCTTTCTTTCTTTCTTTCCTTC
>NW_004797286.1:566601-568854 GCF_000002075.1 Aplysia californica | reverse complement strand
CCCCACACACACACACACATAAAATAGCTCAAACAAACCAAAAATAGACAGCAAACAAAGAAACAGCAAACATTAAACAACAACAACAACAACAACAACAACAACAACAACAACAACAACAACACAAACCCAAGTCAAAACATAATACAAAAAGAAACAAACAATAATATACCAACAAACAGAAAGCGAAACGAAAGGAAGTCAGATAATAACAATAAATGATAATTATTTTAAAAAATGGGGGAAAAAATTGAGTCCGGCACTTGCTAAATGCCCTTATTATTTTGCAAGTGCCGTAAAACTGTTACTAAAACCTAAGTTCGCGCAGTGCTAGAACCCGGGACTGTTCTATTTACTGGGATTCGATTGTTGTCACTGTTTTAGAGAGCAAACACACCCTTTTCCCCAGTCCCATCACATATTTCAACATAGAGAGTCCTGATTTTTTTAAAAATCAGAAAAAAGACAGCAAAGAATGTTTCAATTTTTTTTTGCACTGAAAGTTTTCGTGGGTTACCAACGCGTACTGCAAAGCTCCCTAAAGGGGCAAAACCACCACGTGCCGCACGGAATTCCTTGGGGAATTTTAGCAAAATTTGCTGATTTTTATCGACTTGTGTGCGACACCAAGGACATTCCTCAGTTAAAATTTCTGGTGCCCGTGATACACAGACGTACGGTCTTGAACTGCGCTCACTTTGGTGGCAATATAAACCGCCATTTGCTTACAATCCAGTTTCGCATCAACATGTCACCAAGACAAAAGCTGAGAGACTTGGATTGTGCCGGGGCTATGGCATGGCTGCAGGATGGAGTTGGAGCCCGAGAAGTTGCCAGAAGGCTTGCAGTGTCACATTCAGTCATTGTCCACTTGAGGCAGCGCCATCAAGCCACTGGATCAGCCTAAGAACGCCCACGTGCAGGTCGACCCAAGAAAACCACTCAGAGTGTTTGCATGTGGTCATTAACTTCTATTGAAGTCTGTACAAATATATTCACTCCTTTCTTTGTTACTTTCTTTGTTTGTTTCTTTCTTTTTCGCGGGTGGTAGGAGGGCGTCACTAGTGAGTAGAGGTCTGACTTTTTTACTTTCCCACTGCTGTTTTTGTCTATCTATCTTACTTTTTCTCGGTACGAAATGATCCATTGTTGTGTTGGTGTGCATCTCTTTGCTCCAACATCATTATTTCTTTCTTTCTTTTTTTTGTTCTTTCTTACTTTCTTTCTTTCTTTCTTCTCTCTTTCTTTCTTTCTTTCTTTCCCTTATCAACGTCTGTGGTATAGCGATTAAGCGTTTCGTCCTCACACGCAGAAGATCCTAGTTCCGATCTCATATGGGGATAATTTTTATTAAGCATCCATGTTTTCCTGCTGTGACGTTGAATACCACTCAAACTGGACTGTCCCTGACAGACAATGTTAAAATAATCCAAATTGTGTCAATGGGGGTGCAAAATTATACATTCTACTGGTACATTTCTGTAAGACGTCGTTATGTTCATATGAGATTCCATCCATCGTTGGAGAACAAAGGAATCCGAGCCACCCTCTTGTTTCTAACTAATAATTCTCTTTCAAAATATATTATGACTTTTCATTTCCCACTCTCTTCTTACGGGAGGCTAACGGACGCCGCTGGTAGGTCCTACTTCTTTATTTTCCCTCTGTTGTTTCTGTCGGTCTGTATTACTTTTCGCCAGCACTAAATGACCAATATTGTGTCGATGTGCTTCTTTTTTGCTCAAACAAACAAACAAACAAACAAACAAACAAACAAACAAACAAACAAACAAACAAACAAACAAACAAAAGACTCTATTCTTGGTGACCTGTTGAACTAGAGTTCAGGTCAAACCTCTTGCTTCTAATTACAGTCCTTCAACATCTATGACTTTCCATTTCCCAGGACTTCTGAGGTCTTCCACAGTTAGTAGAGAATCAATGGGAAATAAAAAGCACCGCGCGGAAAGACGATGGAAGTACAAAATAGTGACTCTTTCGCGTCTTATGACGGTACTAAAAGAGAAAATAAGGGATTTGGTGGGCTTGGGGGGGATGGGGGGAGTAGAGGAGAAAATAAAAGAGGGCAGGGGCTAATGAGCTACTCCTCTTTTAGTGCTCCGAAAAAATACCCCTGGTTCGTCTTCTCTGTCTCCCTGTCTCCCCCTCTCTCTTTCTCTCTCCATCTCTCTCTCCTCCCCCACTATTTCTCTCTCTTTCTCTCTCTTTCTCTCTCTCTCCCTCCCACTCTCC
>NW_004797286.1:561840-564340 GCF_000002075.1 Aplysia californica | reverse complement strand
TCTTCTTCTTCTTCTTCTTCTTCTTCTTCTTCTTCTTCTTCTTTGTATTATCACTATTCAATATTTTACCTGTTTGTCAACTTTCTGTCAGAAAATCTACAATTTACCTACGTAGCCCCCTATTTACCTGTCACTAGACCTATCGACGTGCTAATGTGTGTACATATTTAGCACCTCCCTGCATGTATTTTGTCTTGACAAGCTGGCAGTAAGCTACTTACCTCAGCATCCATTTGCCTTTAGTGAACACGCTGTAAACTATTACAATAAACCCCAGCGCTGGAGGTTAAACTCTGTTGCAAATAAATGGGGAGATTGTACAGTTTTAACGCCGCTGT
Organism: Aplysia californica; assembly: GCF_000002075.1. Classification (NCBI taxonomy): domain Eukaryota; kingdom Metazoa; phylum Mollusca; class Gastropoda; order Aplysiida; family Aplysiidae; genus Aplysia; species Aplysia californica. The sequence goes on along the minus strand of NW_004797286.1, from coordinate 564,002 downwards.
CAACACTATTTAGTTATTTAACCGTATCCGTACGCCCTCGGGTCATTTTTAACCCCCCCCCCCGGGGTTGTATTCTTCACATTTTAGAATACTTCTAGTGCGAAGATCTCTTTGAAACTTTCAGTATTTCTCAAAACTTCATTTTAACAGACTGCTATGCAAATCATACGCATCGGATTAACGGGTAAGTTTCCTCTTTGGAAAGTGGTGGTACAGAGTTCCCCACGTCGTATGGATACGATAGGAAAACATGACGTAGGGATAAGGTTTAAAGACGGGACATCCGAGTTAAACGTCCATCCCCAAAAGGACAACGTTAAATGGGACATTCGAGTAAAATGGAAACTTTGTTCTTTAAAAAATCTGTTCCAAAACTTCAGTAACAAGTATTCGTCTTTGTAGCCTTTAAAGACAATGTGAGAAACAACATACACTTTCGTTTATTTGCCAAGTACAGTGTGAATATTTAAATGAGTACGGGAATGAATAAAAGGTGATTGATATGGCCTTATTTCCCTTGAAATTTGAAGTGCCATTTCTAGACAAGATCTAGAAAAAACAGAAATTATTTATATGGCCATTTTCAGTTTTCGTCAGAGTTCTGAAGACAATGCTCATCCAGAAATAGCATCTATCCTGCCGGGGAAATAATGGCTTTGTTTTGACAATTGAGATAAAGTTGAAAAGAACAATCCTTAAAATATTCCCAAGTTTTACAGCACGGGCAATGTTACTGTCATGTAAAATTCAAGACAGGACACAATATTCTTAGGAATTTTACACAGATGTTCAGAAAAAACCATTTGTGTCACCACGCGATGGAATCCTACGCTCATGAATTTTTTGGGCATGTAGAGTTATTGGCATCGTCTTAAAGCCTATTTGTTTGTCTAATTTTTGATGGTACATACCCGGCACTTGTCGAGGCTATCTTGAATAAAAGACGAAAGATTTTCCTTTGGAGGAGGTGGAGGTCGCCAAGTGTCTAAGGCAAAATTCTTAATGAGCTAAGAGATAGCCGCCAAAGTTTGGTGACTACCAGAGCTGAAGTGTCACTGGAAACAACAAATTCCTACCCAATGTGCATTTGATCAACATTTTTCTCAGTTATATCCTCACAGGAATGTGGTTTTCAATTGGCATAAAACAGGCTAAGCCACCCCCGCTCCCCCCCCCAAAAAAAAAAGAAAAAAAAAGAAAAAGATAAACAGGAAACAAAGGAAAAGAAACAAACAAGAAAAAAAGAATAATTTATAACAATTGCCCAACGGACAGAAAACTATCTGTTCGATTTCATTATATTGACGAGAGCCTCATTTCATCACAAAGACCACACATTTTTATTGCTGAAGCCAAAGACAAATAAATAGCTGTATCCGTCTCCTGTCCAAAAGCTAAGTGCTGTCATGATATTATTATCTTAACGTTTCCTGTCGACCTGGTAAATTTAGTGAAGGCGGGAGAGATGCAATGACTGTTGAAACAATTGTTTGGATTTATCAGCGCAGAGAACTGAAAGAAAATTCTGGGCTCTTTTGTTGAGCCGATGTTACGGAAATAACCATCTTCAAACGGCATATCTATTAAAAAGGATTTTTTTGTTTTGTTTAACAAATTTGGTTGATTTAACTCTCTGACAAGTAGGCTAATGGTGACGTCTCAATTTCCAAAAGGAAAATTCCTCTCCAAAGAAAGAATCCAAATAAAATGTAACAATAAATAATTCAAATCGAAGAAAAATAGCTATTTTCAAAGTGGCTAGTGAACGAAGTGTGGTGGATAGATCATGTTACTTCGGAAATGGCATCATGTTTATTATAATAGTTTGTCTGTCCTAACAAACCGGATTCGTTTAATGAGTGGAACGGTATTCCTTTAAATAAAAATATGACTAAACGAGGCTAAAGGGATAATGTATATATCCATTATACAGCTACAATAAGTTGGACCTTGCGCTTCTGCAGTGCATAATATTATGCTTTTAATGTGGTTTCCTTTATCTGTCTCACGCAGACGAGCACAAAATCTATTTGGCTATACTTGATCTTCTCATATATTATCATTTATATGTACGCATATGAAGGTAGGCATGTGTGTGCATGTGTGTATATTTGTGTGTATGTATGTGTGTGTGTGTGTGTGTGTGTGTGTTTGTGTGTGTT
>NW_004797286.1:553972-556472 GCF_000002075.1 Aplysia californica | reverse complement strand
CTTTTTTCTAACAACTCTAATCTTCGCACATATATGACCTTATAGTATTGCAGGTGCCGCAAAAACTCTAACTAAAACGAAAGTTACAACAACAAAAAAAGTAAACTGACACTTCCAAATACATCTAATTTTAGCAAAGTACCGCACCACGACAAACCCGCTTGCCATTATGTCTGAGAGTTGTGCACCACGGTAGAGGTGGGCAAAATCCGGATAGATATTCGGATAATCGGATAATTCTCAATGACACTTTATCCGAATTCAGACTCTTAAACTCTCTTTCCTAACCCGTTTGTCGAAGTGGGTGCAATCATTTGTTGAAATGGTTCTAACCCATTTGCCGAATCGGTTCATACCATATTATTTACCGAAAAGGTGCACTAACAAATTATCCGGATTTTGCTAAAGCGACTCATTGCCCAGCCCTACACCACGGAAATAAGAGAAGCCTTCCGCACCAACGCCACACAATTATTAATAAATTATTTAGTCGTGTTTGTCTTATTTTCATTGTCCAAAACTCACCAACAAAACACTGAGGAATTGCTTTGTTGCAGTGCGGTGCTAGGCTAAGGGAGGAAAAAAAAAACAACAACTTTTGTGGCTTTCACTCCCAATTTTGTTTTCATTCTGCTTTGCAGAGAGTCTAAAAGGTCTGTCCCTTTTGTATTGGGAGCTCGGGTTCTTCTTTTTTTCCCCTTTTCTATTGTTCGAGTCTCTCTGAATTATATCGTTAAGAAAGAGACGTCGAATGGGCTAAAATAGCAACTTCAACCAGTGAGATGAATCGAGTGTCGAGTTACCAATAATACAATAGTATACTGAAGTTAGAAAAGGAAGGATAGGGTTTTCTATGAATTATTTGTCTTAATGGGGAATTGGCAGAACAACTGATCTGGCCATCTTTCATTTCAGTATCCGCGCATGTTGTGAAACCGAATTCATGGTGACAACTTTTAGAGATAAGATAAGATAAGATAAGATAAGATAAGATAAGATAAGATAAGATAAGATAAGATAAGATAAGATAAGATAAGATAAGATAAACTGAGTTAAGATAAGACAAGGTTAGATTAGACAAGTTTTAATTGCCTAGATCCTGGCACATTAACTTGACGACCATGAAGTATTGAAAGCGCTTTAATGTTTATTATCATGTCATTGTAAAAGTTAAACGCCCCTGTAAAGTTATACTTCCGAATTCATCGTCTATCTCCGATAGGACCAAGCCTAAAGGTAGGACGACTTAATCTCCGCAAACTATCCAAGTTCAGAACATCCTGTTGGGGATTCGCAATAAGACCATGCGCTCCGTAGTCAAGCGTGATATCAATCGGGCTAACAGTGCGCCTCTTTAAAACACACTGAGGACGCGCTGTTTTGGGGTCCTTAAAAAAACAGGTGCTTTACCTCGTTGTTCATGCCAATTTTTTTTCAATTTTGTTTTCATTATCTCTAAAACATAGAAGCAACAAAAGTATACAACAAAATAGGCAAATTTGAGTTTCTTATTTGTGTAGGAACGTTCGAAACATGTCGTAACATTGCCTCTAGTTTGCTGCCGGTTGGGCATATTACGTGTCCGTTACGTCTTTTTTTAAACGTTTTATTAAGAATTTTACGGCACTTGCAACATAATAAAGTCATAAAAGTGCCGAAGAATAGATTATGTGTTACAAGAGAGTTACACTTGTACATAAAAAAGAAGGAGGGGAGATAAGGACCATAGATGTTTGATAGAAAAGAAGGAGCAAACAACACCAGAGCACCCGCCAACGTGTTGCGTCTTTAAAGAGTTAACGTCCCAACCTTTCACGATACGACAGAGCGCTGACATAAACTACACAAAACGTCACCACAAATCCAGCGTTCAAGCTAAACGAAAACAAGAGGAGGGGGGATGTCTTGATTTACAACGATGTGTAAAGGGCAACTGTGTTACAAGAGCGGTGTTGTCGGTTGTAAACAAAGTTATTTTTCTCCCCCACCCACGCCTCGTTACTAGTGGTGGGCAGTTAGGTACCCGATTATTGAAAGCTAGGAAACGCAGGGATCGACTCCGAATCCAATTGCTTTCTAATGATTTGCTTTCTTCCAGTGGTTACCTGGTTGACTACGAGCAGCTTCAGGGTTTAGGATAACCTTGATTTTTGAACACTGCTAGGCACCAACTTTTAAAAATTTTTTAAATAAAAGGCTTTTAATTAATAAAGCAATTGACAACCGTTGGTTTACACAAAAGGAATCTGAGCTTTCCTCCGTAACACTAACCAAGGGAATCGGTTGCGGAATTGATTCTTCGCCCAGCTCTACTCGCTACTCGCCCCAGGCGCAGTTAGAGTACTTGACCTATGGCTGAGAATGTAATATTCGTAAAGCGAGTACCAAGACAACTGGATCTTTTGTAGTTTTAGTTATAGTAAAGTTTTTTTTTGGTTTTTGTAAGTGTTTTACGGCGCACGCAACTGCATAAGGTCATATGAGCGCGCGGGACACACTT
>NW_004797286.1:552482-553618 GCF_000002075.1 Aplysia californica | reverse complement strand
CATTGCTAGAGAGTAGGAAAGGAGGTGAAATGAGACAAATTTAGAGAAGAAAATTTTTGGTCGCTACCCGGATTCGAACCCGGGACCTTTGAACGAGAGGCGAACACCTTAACCTCTAGGCCACAGAGAGCCCCCCGTAAAGGTTTTACGGCACTCGCAACTGCATAAACATACGGTCATAATATGAGCGCCAGAAGAATAGAGGTTTTACAAGAGAGTAACAAACATAAAAACGAAGAAGGGGAGATAAGGACGATATATGTTCGATAGGAAAGAAGAAGCAAACCTCACCAGAGCACCCGCCAACCACCCACGACAACTGGATCGAGTCAGGTGATATACCGTATGATGGAGAGAAAGACAGAGCACTGATTTCTGTGAGATGTGAAATGGAAAAGTTTAACGCCCTTATCAACATTATTAGGTTTATTTTAAAGGCGGGACCTTCGAGTTAAACGTCGACCCCTGAAAGGACCGAGCCAATTAAATAAGAAATTCTAGTAAAGTGCCCTTCTCAAGGACACAACGTCGGGCCGAGCTGAGGCTCGAAGCCCCGAACTCGCAATTTGTCGATGCCAGTTCAAATAAAGAGGTCACATCTTTAGCTCAGTTAGAATGGTGATGGACTACAATAATCTGGTAGCATTTTGAAACAATTTCAACTTCCTCGGAAGCATACAGTGAAGCGCTGTCATTTTAAAAGCATTCAAACACTAACAACATATTGACAAGATCTGTCACTGTCTATAATAAGCATGCCAGTCAGAAACAGATGTCCAATGATCACTTGAGTACTTTTAACCAAAATATCCAATTAAGAATATAAGTTGGAACCAGGAAGATTGGGTTGTACCTCGAGGGCATCTGTTCAGATGAAGCGCCTACTTTGACCACATTTAAAAGCGCATTTATTTAAATCCCATATATTTTATTAACTAATTTGATTCTTCTTCAGACAGCAATTAATGTGAGCTGTAGCCACAGTGGTTGTCTTTTGGTGCATGTGTTCTTCGTCAGATTACGAGTGTATAATAATAATATGTATTTGAAAGAATCGTTGTTCGTTTAATGGAAGAATGTAGGAAACTTTAATTTCAATCGTATTTTATTGTGAAGCGCCAAGAGCCGCCAGGGAG
>NW_004797286.1:549765-552382 GCF_000002075.1 Aplysia californica | reverse complement strand
ACCCACGACAACTGGATCGAGTCAGGTGATATACCACCGTATGATGGAGAGAAAGACAGAGCACTGATTTCTGTGAGATGTGAAATGGAAAAGTTTAACGCCCTTATCAACATTATTAGGTTTATTTAAAAGGCGGGACCTTCGAGTTAAACGTCGACCCCTGAAAGGACCGAGCCAATTAAATAAGAAATTCTAGTAAAGTGCCCTTCTCAAGGACACAACGTCGGGCCGAGCTGAAGCTCGCAGCCCCGAACTCACAATTTGTCGATGCCAGTTCAAATAAAGAGGTCACATCATTAGCTCAGTTAGAATGGTGCTGGACTATAATAATCTGGTAGCATTATGAAACAATTTCAACTTCCTCGGAAGCATACAGGGAAGCGCTGTCATTCTAAAAGCATTCAAACACTAACAACATATTGACAAGATCTGTCACTGTCTATGATAAGCATGCCAGTCAGAAACAGATGTCCAATGACCACTTGAGTACTTTTAACCAAAATATCCAATTAAGAATATAAGTTGGAACCAGGAAGATTGGGTTGTACGTCGAGGGCATCTGTTCAGATGAAGCGCCTACTTTGACCACATTTAAAATCGCATTTATTTAAATCCCATATATTTTATTAACTAATTTGATTCTTCTTCCAACAGCAATTAATGTGAGCTGTAGCCACAGTGGTTGTCTTTTGGTGCATGTGTTCTTCGTCAGATTACGAGTGTATAATAATAATATGTATTTGAAAGAATCGTTGTTCGTTTAATGGAAGAATGTAGGAAACTTTAATTTCAATCGTATTTTATTGTGAAGCGCCAAGAGCCGCCAGGGAGAGGGCGGTCTAGAAGTGATTAATACTATAATAATAATACTACTAATACTAATAATATTAATAATAATAATAATAATAATAATAATAATAATAATAATAATAATAATAATAATAATAATAATAATAATAATAAAAAATAAAAAATAAAAAATAATAATAGCAATCATAATAATCATAATAATAACAATAATAATTTTAAAAATGATGATGATGATAATAATGATAATAGTAATAATAATTAATATCAATATTATTGTCACTATTGCTATTCATATTATTGTGGCGTTGATTGGCGCTCATATGACCTTATGCAGTTGCGAGTGCCGTAAAATCCTCTACTATAACTAACTAACTAATTGCGTTGATGGTCTAGTGGCTAGACTATCGTTATCGTAACCGAAAGGGCATAGGTTCGAACTTAGGGACCCGACGTTGTATCCCCGTGAAAGGCATTTTTACTCCGCAAATTTTCCTCCCTTCACCCAAGTGGGAATGGGTATCCGGCTAGCTATATATAGTCAGCGAAATATCTTGTCAGTTTGCTAGTGCTTGAGCACTTAACCGTCTGCTTGCACTAAAATGCTTCATGGGATAGTGGCTAGACAGTTGTTATCGTAACCGAAAGGGCATGGGTTCGTATCCCCGTGAAAGGCATTTTACTCCCCAAATTTTCCTAACTTCACTCAAGTGGGAATGGGTATCCGGCTAGCTATAGTCAGCTAGCGAAATATCCTGTCAGTTTGCTAGTGGTTGAGCACTTAATCGCCTGTTTGCACTAAAATGCTTCATAGGAAGCCAGAATTTTTATGAGAGTTGCGGAGTCTGCTGGGATAATAATTGTTGTAAACCGCATAGAGCATAACTGCAGAGCGTGGTATACTCAAAATAAATGCAGTTATTATCATTAGTATTACTATTATTCTCGTCTGAAAAATAACAACCATATAATTACCCAAGATCTAAGTGAGATTAATCTATTAATACGAAAGCAAGCTCGTCTACATTTCGAGACATTTGAAATAATGGATGTATTATATTATATTATTATATTATTGTTCACAAAAATCTTAAGCGGTTATATTTTCTGAACATTGACATTATAGTGGTCACGGAGAGTTTCGAACATAGACAAACGTTAGACAGAATATTAAGAGAAGTTAGGATAAGATAGGAAATGGAAATAATAAAAATAATTAAAAAAACAACCCTCCTGTACCCTGACGGGATAGATTATTACACCCACATCGAATACAAAAGAAATAGAAATAATACAGCATATTATGTGTTGTAAAGTGCAGAGAGTATGTTGTTAAACGTTGATAGATGCAGTTATTATAATAAGTATGATAATAATAATAATAACAACAATAATAATAATATAATAATAGTACTAATGATAATAATAATAACTTCTAACTCTTCTATTTCGCTGGAGAAAGTACTCTCTTCTTTGGATGTATTGGTCATCGTCAGACATTGATGGACGGTCTATCATTATTATTATTTTCATTATTGTTACATGTATTATTATTATTTTAAAAAATATTATTATCATTATTATTATTATTATTATTATTATTATTATTATTATTATTATTATTATTATTATTATTATTATTATTATTATTATCTTTATCATTATCATTATCTTTATCGTTATCATTATCATTATCATTATTATTATTATTATTATTATTATTATTATTATTATACCGCCCCTTTCAACACTTTACGGTTATTTACAAGGCTGGACCTCCGGTATTACTGTCCATCCATAATAATAATAA
>NW_004797286.1:540019-548018 GCF_000002075.1 Aplysia californica | reverse complement strand
GACAGACAGACAGACAGACAGACAGACAGACAGACAGACAAACAGATAGATAGATAGATAGATAGATAGATAGATAAAATGACAGAGTGATAGATAGAGTAATAGAGATGTGGTTGTGGGGGGAGGGGGGGGAGGAGAAACAGACAGAAACAAAGACACATAGAAATAGAATCTCTCTGACAGAGAGGGAGTCTTAAACACATTGTCCTGCTCCGCCCAGGAGGAAATGCCAACTATACAAAATTAATGTAGATATTGTTTCTACTTAGAACGTAAGAAGAAGCCTGCTGATAGAATATTCTATGCTCGTGACTCTTTTGCTCGTTCCGATTTCGAGACTCCGAACAATACAATTTTACTCGGCAATTTCACCGCTGATTAACTTTTTGCAAAGCAATGCTACCATTTCGAAAGAATTGACCTTTAAGATATTATGTTGGAAAGTATAGCAGTTGAACTAAAAGAAAGAGGATAATGTTAAGCCGAATATACTGTAGACTTAATAAAATGTCAGAATAGAACAGAAATGGAACAGTCAAAATCCCCCAATCCCTACTTAGAAACAAATAATTCTGGAGTCTTTGAAATAGCGGTTAGGTATATTTCCTTCGCAAACAGTGGGGATTTTGCTTCCAGATTAGAACAAAACAAAATAACAAAGGAAAGCCAAACATCTTCGAATCTTGTTAAGTTAATAATAAAAATTTGCGTTTTCCCTTTCAGATCCAACAAATCAAAGGTAGACGGCAACCCTCTTCCAAATTTTAAAGTTCATATAAAAAAAGCTTTTATTTCATTCCAGATCCAACAAAGCAAAGATAGACTGCAACATATTTGGATTTTTAAATTGGAAAAAAAAATCGCTTGTTGCTTCCATCCAGATCCAACAAAGTAACGGTAGATGGCTGTGTATTTTATGTTTTTCCCTTTATAAGATCCAACAAAACAACTATGGACTGCAGCCTATTCGAATCTTTTAGTTGATGCTGAGTTTTCATTTTCCCTTCCAGATCCAGCAAAGCAATGGTAGATGGCAACGTATTTGAATCTTTAAGTTGATTTAAAATATGCTTTTTCCTTTTAAAGATCCAACAAAACAATCGTGGATGGCAGCCTATTCGAATCTGTTAGTTGATACATACTGAGTTTTTATTTTTCCTTCTAGATCCAACAAAGCAATGGTGGGAGAAAGGCAACCCATATCAAATTTCTAAGTTGGTGGGTGGTTGGCGGGTGCTCTGGTATGGTTTGCTTCTTCTTTCCAATCAAACATTTGATTCTGTCGTCCTTATCTCTCCTTCTTCTTTTTTGCGTTTGTTACTCTCTTGTAACAACTCTAATCTTCGGCACTTATATGACCTTATTATGTTGCAAGTGTTGTAAAACATTTACTAAAACAAAACAAAAATCTTTAAGTTAATAATAAATAATTTGCCTTTTCCTAATAGATCCAACAAAGCAATGGTGGACGGCAACCTGATCCTGACCCGCTGCGACTCCTCGGTGGGCAACTCCGGAGCGGCCGTCCTCACCGACGATTCCCGGGAAGCCAGCAAGATCATCGGAGTCCTCTCCAACACCATGCCCGTCGGACGTCCGCCTTTCTTCGCGCGCTTCAGCGTCATCGCCGCTCTGACCTGGGACAAACTCTACGACATCTGCGAGGAGATCGGGAAGATCGGAGTGGACTATAACGTGTGCCCGCCTCTCTCCAGCATACCCCGACATCGTGGACACAGCATGCAGTACAATGTTATTCCGTTTTTTGGCTGATGTTCTCTCCAATTTATTCCCCTACCCCCACCCCCCACCCCACCCTACCCCGCCCCCGTGCCCACTGTTCTCATGTAATATGATTATGTGATTGAATTCATGGACTAGATCGAATCTTGTTGGAGTTACGTTGTTTTTCTTTATCGTGTATTAATACAAGTGTGCGTAGTGTAATATATGCACCGACATTTGTGACGTAGCGATTAGGCGCTTCTTCGTCGCAGTCCAAAGACCTGAGTTTGAATCTCAGATGGGGAGACTTTTATCGAGCATCCCTCTCAGCCCGGGTTGGCTTTGACAGTCAAAATTTAAGCCGGCCTCCTAAATTATCTAATCTGTGTAGATGGGGGCGTAAAAACATCTACATTAACGAGTGTGTATGCCAAGAGATACTTTGAGGTTGGTTACATGTCTTTCGTAAGCTTTAAACCTGAGAAAGCAAATATTGTCAGAAAAAAACAACAACACTTGCTTCATTAATTTTACAATTAAATATTGTACCCACATCATAATATACTGACGAGCAAAAGAAAGTGGGCACCCTACGTTCTGTGCATTATTTCCGTTCTTTACAGTAGTAATGCCGTATTGCCAATGAATTTTGAAAGTTTTTTTGCCATTTTTTTCAATAAATGCAGACAAAAAACTAAGAAAAACGATCAAAAGCACACCTTTTATTAGAAATTAATAACACCTTTTATTAGAAATTAATAACACCTATTCAAATGTCCAAAATCCCAGAATTAGTAACGGGTGTAACTCCCACCAGCATTGATGACTAAAGTGCATCTCCACTTCGTGGATTGCACATGTCGTTGGATAAATTGCTGGGGAATATTATTCCAAGCATCAATTCATGATTGCTGCAGTTGTGGGATTGTCGTTGAAGGTGGCCGAAGGGTGCGAATTTCCTTGTCCATCGTGTCCCAGAGGTGCTCAATCACGTTTAAATTTGGGGATAATACTGGAAACGGTGTTATAGCACGTACGTCATTTTTGTTGTAAGAATCTCTGGGTAATAAAGGCACCGTGTGCAGGAGCATTGTCCTGCTGGCACACGAGATTGTTCCTGTGGCGAGCCAGAAACGGCAGAAGGTGTGGATAGAGATCGTCATTGATGTATCTCTGGGCAGTCAGATTACCGTCGATAATGACTAGATCGAATTTATCAGTACTGGTTATGGATTCCCATACCATAATGCTACGTTTGTCAGCAACAGCACTGACACACTGAGAAAAATAACGTTCATGACGTCTCCGGTAGACTTTCTGCCTTCCATCGTGGCGATCCAAAAAAAATCTGGACTTGTCAGAAAACATCACTCCGTTCCCCTGGCGGTTTAGCCATCACCAGTGCAGATGTGCCCAGTTGAGTCTGGCATGACGGTGTCTTTGGAGGAGACGAGTGGCGTCGAGGTGGGTGTCGGGCAACGATTCCGTGGGCTTTCAAGCGTCGACGAACGGTAGAGCGGCTGATTGGTCTATACCCAGGCCAATCTCTGGCAGTTTTAGAAGCTGTTTGAAACCGATCCCGTAAGTGTGAAACTCTGATCCGATTGTCTTCAACAGCAGTAGAGACACGAGGACGACCAGACCTTGGAGTGTCACTAATCGAACCACTTGCTTGGAAGTGTATCCTTAGCTTTTGGAGAGTATCTCTCGTCACGTTGAAAGCTCTAACTACAGCAGAAACCGTCGCATTGCTCTCTGCATGCCAAGAGCTTCTTGACGTTGCGCATCACTGAGACGAGGCATGGTATAAAACAAAATTGAAAAGTACAAACCCAAATTTGTTGACGGCCTTTTCGCTTTACACGTTGAAGTGTGTAAAAAAAAAAAAGAATAAAAGTAAAGGTATTGTAAACTTTCAAGAAAAAACGAGAAAACACGTTTTTGGTCAAACGTATTGAAAACATTTTTTATACCAACAAAATAAACAAATGTTGTCTGACCGACTTTCTGAAGTGACTCAAGCTCAGCATACCAATCGCCAAGTCAAAATTGGCTAAACTACTCATACAGAACCGATTTGAAAACTGCCCACTTTCTTTTGCTCGCCAGTATATATCTTTTTTAACATTAAGAATTTGAATTTGACAAAATTATTTAATATTTCTTGAGCTCTTGCAACCGATGCCATAGGTGTAGTAACTTCTATAAAAATCAAATGGATCTCTCGATCAAACTAAGAATGCAGTCAAACTTGTCTAAGATAGCCACCTATTGTCTAGGAGAAAAAATGGCCGTCTTATACGAGTGGACGTCTTACAAAGTGTAATTATAACGTTGAAAAACGCTAGAGAGGAAATGGGAAGTGGCATTTTGTACAGCTGATTATCTTTTACAGACAGGTGGCAGTTCGAACAAGGCTCGAATGTGTTACTATTTGAGGTTGTTTTTGAGTTTTGACGGGTCTGAAATGGTGACATGTAATAGGTTGAACGCTCCTATCAACACAATTAGGAATATTTATTTAAGAGGCAGGACCTCTGAGTTCAACATCCATCCCCGAAAAGACCTAGCCAAATAGGAAATTCAAGGACACAACGTCGGACCTAGCTAAGGCACGAACCCCCGAATCGGCAATCTCACGATTACAGGCCTGGTAGCCTAATTACTAGGCCATCAACGCCACCATGACGGGTCTGTAAAGTTAAGTTTAAGTATTGCGTTCTTGGCAGCATCACATAAAAGACATAATAGGCTTCGAAAGTACTCCTTTTCTTTCGTATTTTAAATGTTTTACGCACATATCAACACAATTCAGATCATTTAGGAGTCTGGCTTCGACCCGGGCTGAGGCGAATACAACGTCCCAACCGAAGAAAGACCAAGACACACGATAAAATGTTTTCCCAGACACGGGAATGGAACTCATTGATTCGTCTGTGTGCGAGTGCGAAGAGCCTTGCCACTACACCATAATCACCAGTGCAAGTTCTCCAGCAATACAGCGTTAAGAGAAAAAAACATTAAAAAAACATAAAGTCCAGAAAGTAATATCGGGGATTCGAACGTAAGTCTTCAGTAACGGGGAATAGTATTTTTCAAATAGTGCTTACTCTGTAGATAGCAACAACAACAGCAACAACAATCATATTCGTGATACTACTACTACTACTACTACTACTACTACTACTACTACTACTACTACTACTACTACTACTACTACTACTACTACTACTACTACCACCAATGATAGCAACAACAACAACAGCAACAATGAAAATAATAATAACAATAATAATAATAATAATAATAATAATAATAATAATAATAATAATAATAATAATAATAATAAATAATAATAATAGTAATAATAATAGTAATAATAATAATAATAATGATAATAATAATAGTAATAATAATAATAATAATAATAATAATAATAATAATAATAATAATAATAATAATAATAATAATAATAATAATAATAATAGTTCGCCCATCACTAGCTGATAAAGTGTATTGTATGGTTTGTGTGAATAAGGAAAGAATAAATTTAACCAAAAATACTAGGGCTACCAAGAATGAAAATGTGTCAGAGACTGAAAATGGAAATAAGTAATTTTGACTGAAGCACGCACGCGTAGGACAGGGTTGCATGTAATGTTGTTTTCTTTACGTCTTATACTCACGTAAAGTTTGCCCACGAGCGAGAGAGCGAACTAGTAATGAGTACGGAAAAAACCCCGTTCTTTAGAAAGACGATCCCATGTTGATTTTTGGTCTGCCTTTCTCTTGTTTGCTCTATTTCAAGACGAAAAAGAAAGCGGTTTAAGTTTAAATTTAGCTTTAAGATCACAAAGGGAAAGGGATGGGAATAGTGAATGAGCTAGAAGGAAAGGGGGATTGGGGGCGGCTAGACAAGGAACAAAATAGACTCATTAAATTGACATCAGATGATGCCCTTGCAAATAAGGTGTGGGCTTTTTGTGTGTGAGCGTGCGTATGTGTGTGCATGTGTGTGTGTGTGTGTGTGTGTGTGTGTGTGTGTGTGTGTGTGTGTGTGTGTGTGTGTGTGTGTGTGTGTGAGTGTGTGTGTTTGGAGGAGAAAGGATAGACAGACGGACAGACAAGCAGAGAGAGAGAGAGAGAGAGAGAGAGAGAGAGAGAGAGAGAGAGAGAGAGAGAGAGAGAGAGAGAGAGAGAGAGGGGGGGGGGTCACTGAGATATAGGAAGAAAAGAGAGACAGAGAGAAAAAGAGAGTAACGTGTTCGGAAAAATAATACAACAATGTTGCGGCTGGTGCTTCTCTTTCTTTTGCTGCTGTTGCTGATCACCATGATGATGATTTTATCGTGTTTCCAACGCCATATGCGACACATGTAGCTTATTTATTCAAGTTTTGATTCCTATCTGGAGTACAATGAGTAAATAAATAAATTGATTAGTGAATATATCGATAAGAAAGCAAATAAATAAATTAATAAATAGACAAACATATAAATAAATAAATAAATAAACAGATAAATAAATAAATAAATAAACAAATAAATAAATAAATAAATAAACAGATAAATAAATAAATAAATAAACAGATAAATAAATAAATAAATAAATAAATAAATAAATAAATAAATAAATAAATAAATAAATAAATAAATGAAACGAAAAATACCTGAGGTGAATAGAATACTGCAACCCAGGTTAAAAAGGAGCCTTTTAACCACTACCACTACATTTTAGGATCTATTGATTGATTACTATACAATTTGCAATATTTCGAAGAAGGCAAATTAGTAAAAACTTACACAATGGTCGAAATTTGCGAAATTGCCTCGTTTTAACGCTCCCAAATTGTTTCAGAGGCGGGACCACCGAATCTAATGCCCATCTCTGATAGGACAAAGCCAAATAGGAAAACATTCACATAGTTAATAAGGATAGAAAGAGAGAGTGGGAGAGAGAGGGGGGAGAAGGAGGGAGAAAGATACGTAGGGAGAGAGAGAGAGAGAGGGAGAGAGAGAGAGAGAAGGGGGGAGAAAGAGAGGAGGAGAAAGAAAATTAGAGAGAGAGAGAGAGAGAGAGGGGGGGGGAGGAGAAAGAGAGAGAGAGAGAGAGAGAGAGAGAGAGAGAGAGAGAGAGAGAGAGAGAGAGAGAGAGAGAGAGGGGGGGGGGGGGGGGAAAGACGCAACGTCGGAACGATCTAAGCCTCGAGCTTCTAAATCCGTATTCTCACAACACGAGTCTGGTAACCTAACCCCCAGATTACCGACACCACCATAATAATTCTTGTTTCGATGAAATCGGAGATTTAGTACATGTTTTTTTATAACAGCATACATTTTGGTGTCCATTTTTTCGTAAGCCAGAAAAAATATTAACATTTAATTCTTTAGACGATTTGTTTTTCTAGTCGGCTGGTTTAGAAAAGAGCGGTGAAACCGTCTGAGCTGCTTAAAAAAGAACAAAGGCTTAAAAAAACCCACACGCTTAAAACAGAACAGAACAAGATTGTAATGTGTCCTTTACTGGCTGGCATAATTTGTCTTAATCAGTGCCTGCCGACGTGTGCGATTAGGTAATTGTTCTGGTGGGCGTTTTTAAAAATAAAATTTAGTTTTCGTGAGTTTTACGGCACTTGCAACACACTTAAGTTATATAAGTGCCGAAGATTAGAAGTGTTACAAGAGAGTAAAGTAAAATTGTTCCTGCATCCGATCCGGACATTGGGGATTGCCTTGTTAGTGAGACAACTTCCTGGGCCTTCGGCTTATTGTGGTAGGGTAGCCAGTTCCTTTCCATGCTGCCTTTACTTCCCCAACTCGAAGTCAGGTACTCATTACTGCTGGATGGGCAGGAGGGGGTGAACCGAGGCTCGAACCCGGACTTTCCGCTTCGGAGACGAGCACATACAAGAGAGTAACAGACATAAACAAGAAGGAGGAGAGAAAAGGTCGAAAGATGTATGATAGGAAAGAAGGAGCAAACCACACCAGGGTATCCGCCAACCGCTCACCTGGTGGGAGGTGTGGATTACACGACCAATGAAAGAAATCAGTTAAATGTGTCTTTCACTGGCAGAAATTCGTCTTAATCAATTCTTGCCGACCTGGGCGAATAGGTAATTCTAGTGGGCGTTGGGGTCATGAAAGGTATCATGTAATAATGTGTCCTTCACTGGCTTAAATTTGTCTTAATCAATGCTTGCCGACCTGGGTGGGTGGCACCGCCCACTACTGGACGAATTGGCAATTCTGGTGGGCGGTGAGGATCACCTGGC
>NW_004797286.1:538623-539919 GCF_000002075.1 Aplysia californica | reverse complement strand
TTTCCGTTCACAACAAAATAAAAGACATGGTCTCGAGAATTCCATCACTCCCTAAATTCTCTTTCTCTCTCAAGGTACATTATGTTACAGGATAACCTACTTACTGCCTTGTAAACTTCCTTATTCTGTGCAGTTAACACACAACATAAGAAACATAGTAGGAGTAACACCAGTCCTACCACACATCGAGAGACAAAAGATTAAGTGGTTTGGACACCTCATCCGGAAGCCCTCAAACCAAACAGCTCTGACGGCAAACAATAGCAAATATTCTAGCTGGTTAGCCAGAGGAAGACCAAGGTGACGCTGGAGTGAATCTGTGGCAGACACCATCAGACCCAGAGCTCACGGGATGTCCCCCCACTAGGCCATTCGCCTTGTTTGTTTTAAGAAGGTTTTTACGGCGCTCGCAATTGCATAAGGTCATATGAACGCCAAGGGGTGGATGTCAACTGAGAAGTCCAAACGGAAAAGCGGGCTTACTCTGCTCACCTCTCTAGCCTCAACAGCACAAAGTCTACTTCGACTATCAAGGCATCCCTGGAAATAGCAGTTCACAAGAGTGTGACAAACATACAAAAGAAGTAGAGGACAAAATGACGAAAGTAAAAATGAGGACAGAAAAAGCATCAGTTCCCCCCTATGTTGTTCCGGCACAGTATGAGCATGTCATTGAACAATCAGCCCATTTACAGTTCTAATGTGCCCGCAAACAGACGCCTGTATCTCTCGTGGGTGTTTCTGTTTTTGATCTCACATCAAAAGGCGAATAGTTGATATCTACTCCGCAGTGCACTCTAGTGATAGCCCCCACCTCCCTCCCCCAACTTCAACATCCACCCGCTCTTTTTCGCTTTTCCATAATAGTATGTCAGTATTACCTGGAATATTCTAAGGAATACTTTGAAAAAGAAAATTAAAAATAATCGTTCGAAAGAAAACATCTCACGGTTGAAAATTATATAATAATAACAATAAACAGCTTTTGTATAGCGGATATCCCGACTCGAAAGCAAGCTCTATGCGCTTTACACTATATTATTACCCTAGCAGACCATAGAACAATCGGAATCATTCTCAGCTTCCCGGGAAGCATACAGTGAAAGCAGCTGGTCAAGCGCTGAAACATCAACCTACTGACAATATCTTCCACGGTCTATAGCTGGGTACCCATTCTCACCTGGTGAAGTGGGGAAAATTCTTGTCAAGTGCCTTTCCCAAGGACAAAACGTCGGGCCCGCGGCTCGAACCCCTGAACCCGTAACCTCACGATTACGAGTGTACGTTGAAGGTGTG
>NW_004797286.1:537233-538523 GCF_000002075.1 Aplysia californica | reverse complement strand
AGCTATTCAGATCACCGAACTTTGGCGGTCATTTTCTCGCTACTTTCCTTTTAAAACCAGGCGACCCCACCTCATTCACTGGCAAATAACTCGATTTCTATCCACCGTGTATAGGTATTTTTTTCATCGAAAGATAGACGAATAAACAAGCCTTAAGACGATACCAGTAACTCAACGTGCCCAAAAACTAACGAGCTCTTGATGATTCCGCCTCGCCATGAGACAAATGTGTCTTTCACTGGCTGACATTCGTCTAAACCTGTGCTTGCCGACCTGGGTGGGTGGCACCGCCCACTACTGGACGATGATAATTTTGGTGGGCGGTGGGGATCACCTGGGTAATGACATGTATCCTTTGTGTCACAGCGTGGTGGAAACAGGCGCTCGTCAGAATAATGAAATCAATGAAAAGGACATTTTTTCCAACCCACTGGGCAATTTTTACCTATTTAAAAAATGCTTCAACACCTTTTAAATCCAGTTAACATATTACTGTATGTATTTTACTGGGGAAAACAGTTTAAAAATGTAAATTTTCAGTTTCCAACGACTCTCAAGCTATTCAGATCACCGAACTTTGGTGGTAATTTTCTCGCTACTTTCCCTTTAAAACCAGGCGACCCCTACATCATTTTATGACAAATAGTACAATTTCTATTCACCATAGATGGGTATTTTTTCATCGAAAGATAGACGAATGAACAAGTCTTAAGACGATACAAGTATAACTCAACATACCCTAAATCTAACGAGCGCTTGATGATTTCACCTCAATATGACACAAATGTGTCCTTCACTTTCTAAAATTCGTCTTAATCAGTGCTTGCTGACAGGGGCGGCACCGCCCACTACTGGACGAATTGGCAATTCTGGTGGGCAGTGGGGATCACCTGGCCGGGTAATAGCATGTATCATTTGTCTCACAGCGTGGTGGAAACAGAAATGCCAGAATAATGAAATCGATGAAACATTTTTCCTCCCACTGGGCGATTTTTTTTCGATTTAAAAAATGCTTCAACAGCTTTTAAGTCCATTTAAAAACACATTCCTGCATGCATTTTACTGAAAAAAAGCAAGGTGCAAAAATGTAAATCTTCAGTTTCTACAGCTATTCAGATCACCGAACTTTGGCGGTCATTTTCTCGCTACTTTCCTTTTAAAACCAGGCGACCCCACCTCATTCACTGGCAAATAACTCGATTTCTATCCACCGTGTATAGGTATTTTTTTCATCGAAAGATAGACGAATAAACAAGCCTTAAGACGATACCAGTAACTCAACGTGCCCAA
>NW_004797286.1:536038-537133 GCF_000002075.1 Aplysia californica | reverse complement strand
CCCCTTTCCGTTCACAACAAAAAAAGCAATAAATAAAGACAAGGTCCCGAGAATTCTATCACTCGCTAAATTCTCTCTCTCAAAGTACATTATGTTACAGGATAACCTACCCACTACCTTGTAAGTTTCTCCTTATTCTGGATAGTTAACACACAGTAACTCAAAGTACCGCGGACGCAGGATGTATTTGTTACTTACAATATTAAGGCCACTTTAAACGACACAAGCCATTGTGAAAGAGGTGCTTGAAGGAAAGGTGTGGGGCAGGAGAGCCAGAGGAAGGCAACGAATGACATAGAGGGACAACATAAGAACATGGACTTGCCTGGATATGACAGAATGCGCAACGTCAGCTTGCGACCGTGAAGGATGGAGGGTCATTACATGTCAACCTTTGAATCAGAGATGACACTTCCAGGTATCCGCGTAACTGTCCTTGAACAAGTGTTTCAGCTTCATAATGTTCATCATTACGTCTCATACCTACTATTGGGCTCTAACTGCCTTCACTGAAATACTCACCCTAACATGTCGTATCGATTTTACAATATTTCTAAAACAACAAAAGCTACTTAATGGTAGATTTAGGTAGCTGCTTCGTGGGTGTTTCTTTCTTTGATCTTACATCAGAAGGCCAAGTCTTGATAGCTAATCCGCGGTGCACACTAGTGATACCCTTCACCCCACCTCAACCACCACCCGCTCTTTTTTTTTGGTTTTTCTGTTTGATGTCAGTATTACCTGGAAGATTTTCTGGAATACTTTGAAAAAGAAAACAAAACCGTTCGAGGGAAAACATCACACGATTTGAAAGATAGACGTAGGCCCATATCTTGGCATGAACTGATGGTATTCCTTTTGGTGACACTGACGCAAATTGTGAGACATTATGGAAAAAAACGATCAAGCCCGCGTGTTCACCAAGCAAGAAACAAACAGACCAAAAGTCGCCTGTCTCTAGTGAAATCGGTAATTGAAAATGAGGACTGATTTTTATAATAACAATCAGAGAAAATATCGTCTGGATGTGTCTCCCAAAATGACTCGACTGTAGTTTGTTTGAGGGGGGGTGTATGTGGTGTGTGTGTGTGTGTG
>NW_004797286.1:534934-535938 GCF_000002075.1 Aplysia californica | reverse complement strand
CTGTCGTCTTCGACTACTATAATAATAAAAAATAGCATATCGCCACTCGAAAGCAAGCTCTATGCGCTTTACACTATATCATTACTCAGCAGACAATAGAACACTCGGAAACATTCTCAGCTTCTAGGGAAGCATACAGTGAAAGGAGCTGGTCAAGTGGTCAAACACTAACAAACTGACAAGATCTTTCATTGACTATAGCTGGGTATCCATTTTCACCTGAAAGAAGTGACGAAAATTCTTGTAAAGTGCCTTTCCCAAGGACACAACGTCGGGCCCGCGGCTCGAACCCCTGAACCCGCAACCTCACGATTACGAGTCCGGTAGCCTGACCACTAAGCCACCGTAGGACTATATCTTGGCATGAACTGACGGTATTCCTTTTGATTTTTTGCACACTGACGCAAATTGTGAGACATTATGCAAAAAACGGTCAAGCCCGCGTGTTCACCAAACAAGAAACAAACAGATCAAAAGTCGTCTGTCTCTAATGAAATCGGTAATGGAAAATGAGGACTGATTTTTATAACAATCAGAGAAAATTCCGTCTGGATGTGTCCACCAAAATGACCCGACTGTAGTTTGTTTGTTTGTGTGTGTGTGGGGAGGGTGTGTGTGTGTGTGTGTGGGGGTGAGTGTGTGTGTGTGTGTGTGTGTGTGTGTGTGTGTGAAAGGAGCGAGGGAGAGAGAGGGAGTGAAGGTGAAGGGATAGAGAGAGAGAGTGTGTCACTGCGTTCTCAGTTTTACGAATCTCGTGTTTTTATGTCCTTCTCTCTATTAGTACATGTTTGTCAATTACATTGTATTACATTATTTTCTCTTTCTGGAAACAGAGTTCCACAAGGCCGTGGAAACCGTGGACAAATCGTCCAAGGACATTTTGACAAAAGCTCTGAACCGACAGTCAGAGGAAAGGAGTCTCCCGCAGCTTCTCCATGAGGCTGGTGGGTTTGAGGAGGTGGGAGTACCTGTTGAAGATGGCTTGTTTTTTACACTAAGTTGTT
>NW_004797286.1:532690-534834 GCF_000002075.1 Aplysia californica | reverse complement strand
GGGTGAGTGTGTGTGTATATATGTGGGCGTGTACGTGTGTTTGTGCATGTTTGTGTTAGAGGTTGGAGAGGGGGGAGGGGGTCTGAGGCCCTTACCTTTCTTGAAAATTGTCCCGTTTGGTCACTTGCTGTCGTGACTTACTTGTCAATCATAATAAATTCTTTACCTGTAGAAAATTCTTTGATGTTAACAACACAGCAACGTAAAGTAACCCACCCCTCCACACACTGCAACTGCGCAACGCCATACCTTTTGGTCTAAATTATGACGCCCCACCTCCCTACCCTCACAAATGATTTCTTAAGGACTGGTGGGACACCTGAGGTCTATTTTGGCTATTACAAGGACTAGAGTGCCGATATTTGCTGTGGGACATCGTGTGTTTAAATCAATAGTTCAAAAAGTATATTATGAATCGGTTGCTATGGAAACGGCGGCCATATTGGATTGTGTATATATTTTTCAATCCCATTTTATTTCCGTATTTATTAAACGATTCACTTCTAATTTGGCATGCCAACAGTACATATGTAGCTCTTAAATTTGGCCCGTTGAATTTTTGATATATGCTTTAGTTTTTATTTTATGCTATTTACAATTGAGATGTTGCAAAAAAAAGGGAAAAACATTTGAAAATTCATGCTTTCTAAGCCCATAAATAAAAAACAACTACATTAATAAAAAAATTCAACAAACCAAAATTTAGAACTAGATGTTGTTGGTATCCTGTGAAAGTTACATTAAAATTGAATAAGAAACAGAGCAGAAAATGGGATAATATGTGAAAAAATAGAATTGTGAGAAAACAGCCGATGCAGGAAAGAAAGGGCTAGACAACATATTGTGCTTTCGCCGAAAAACCTGACAAAAAAACACAGCTTTAGGGTGTAGCAAGGCTCACATACGTTTCTGGATATTGTTCAGGAAGTGGCCAGGTACTATAAAATGTAATAAACCCAATTTACAAAATTTGACCCCCAAACACGATTTCTAGGTGCCCCACCAGCCCTTAAAAATAGTCCCGTCTGGTAAATCGCTGTCGCGACTAACTGCTCAATCATAATATGCTTTACCACCAGGAAAATTCTTTTATGTAAACTACACAGCTACATGAAGCAACCCACCCTTCCATTCACAACATTTATGTAACACCATCCCCTTTGGTCTAATTGACTACCCTCTAGCGGTCGTGGCCAATCAGACGGGACTTAAAACTCTGTACTGCAGACCCTGGTCAATTGGGCTGGACTTACAGTTATTTTTGTTTGTTGCTTTGGTAAGCGTTTAACGGCGCTCGCAACTGCAAAAGGTAATATGAGCTCGCGAGACACATTGAACATTTTCAATTGGAAGGAAATTTTGAATTTTTCCCGGGTGGCGGGCGGCCAAAACCTACTCTCATCGGTTTTAGACTACCAAGGGATTT
Source organism: Aplysia californica (assembly GCF_000002075.1). NCBI lineage: Eukaryota > Metazoa > Mollusca > Gastropoda > Aplysiida > Aplysiidae > Aplysia > Aplysia californica. The sequence goes on along the minus strand of NW_004797286.1, from coordinate 533,408 downwards.
TTAACGTGCGCAACTTGCACACGGGACTTCGGAGATTTTTCACCTTTGTCCGAGAAGGCTAAGTGTAGATCTTTCCTACCACAAGATCAGGGGTGTGGCTGAAAGACAGCAGTAAGAAGGAGACAAGGAGTAGCAGTAGAAAGACTGCAGAAAGAGTCAGGAGCCCAGAGGATGGGGCAAAGGAGGTGAGGGGGTGGGGGCAGAAAGTAGAGACGAAAACAGACGACAAAACATTGCTATAGATTAGGAAAGGAGGTGAAAGGAGACAATTTTAGAGAAGAAAATTTTTCCGAGGCTACCTGGATTCGAACCCAGGACCTTTGAATAAGAGTCGAACGCCTTAACCTCTACGCCACGAGAGCCCCTGGACTTACAGTAAATCATTGTAGCGCAGTGGACCATACACTAAACAACGGTAGACCCTACCGATTTTTCCCCCCCCTTTTTTTTGGTATGAAGACGTTTTACCCCCCCCCCCTTCCCCAAATCGAAACAAAATAGATATCATTAAGGGGGGGATTTTTTAAAGTTTCAGGGCGTTTCACAAACACACATAATATTTTGTTTTAGTGAGCGTTTTACAGCACTTGCAACACAATTAGGACATTTATAGCTCACGAAATTAGACGTGCTACAAGGGAGTACAACAAACCCAAACGGAAGGATGAGATTAAAAGACTTTAGATGTTTGATAGGAAAGGAGCAAACCACACCAGAG
>NW_004797286.1:531362-532590 GCF_000002075.1 Aplysia californica | reverse complement strand
GAGGGGTCAGAGGCCCTCAATTTCTTGAAAATTGTCCCGTTCGTTCACTTGTTATCGTGACTTACGTGTCAATCATATTCTTTACCACCGCAACATTCTTTGATGAAAACAACACAGCAACATGAAGCAAGCCACCCATCCATACACAGCATTTGTGTAACGCAATCCTCTTTCGGCTGAATGACTACCCTCTTGCGGTCGTTAGGGTGACAGATCAGACGGGACTTAAAACTCTGTACTGTAGACCGTATTCGATTGGGCAGTACTTACATTTTTTTTGCTTTTCGTTTTGGTTAGTGTTTTACTGGGCTCGCAACTGCATAAGGTCATGAAATATGAGGGCGCGGGACACATTAAACATTTTCAGTACGTAGGAAATTTTGAATTTTGCCCAGGTAGCCGCCAAAGCCTACTCTTATCAACTTTAGACTATCAAGGGATCTTTAACGAGTGCAACTTGCACCCGGATTCTCCTAGATTTGTCACCCTTGTCCGAGAAAGCCAGCTGTAGATCTTTCTTTCCATAAGATCAGGGGTGTGCCTGAAAGACAGCAATAAGAAGGAGCCAAGGAGTAGCAGTAGAAAGGCCGCAAAAAGAGTCAAGAGCCCAGACGAGGAGGCAAAGGAGGTGAGGGGATGGGGGCAGAAAGTGGAGACGAAAGCAGACGACAGAACATTGCTATAGAGCGGGAAATGGGGTGAAAGGAGACAATTTTAGAGAAGAACATTTTCCCAGTAGCTACCCGGATTCGAACTGGGGACCTTTGAAAGAGAGACGAACACCTTAACCTTTAGGCCACGAGAGCCCTTGGACTTGCTGTAAACAATTGTAACGCAATCCTCTTTCGTCGGAATGACTACCCTCTAGCAGTCGTTAGTGTGACAATCTACGGTATACCCTACCGATTTTACAGTTCTTTTTCTTTTCTTTTTGGTATGAAGACGTTTTTACCCCCCCCCCTCCTCCCCCACATCGAAACAACATAGATTGTTAATGAGGCAATTTTTTAAAAAAGTTTGAGGCAGGAGCGTTTTACACACACAGATTTTGTTTTAGTAAGCGTTTTACAGCTCTCGCAACACGCCAATTAGATAATTTATAAGTCACGAAGATTAGACGTGCTACAACAGAGTACAACAAACACAAAAGGAAGGAGGAGAGAAAAAGACATTAGACCTTTGATAGGAAAGAAGGAGCAAACCACACCAGAGCACCCCCCCCCCAAAC
>NW_004797286.1:530094-531262 GCF_000002075.1 Aplysia californica | reverse complement strand
AAACCCACAAAAAACACGGACCTGGGTACAGGAGAAAGTGTAATGGCAGCTGGCGACCGTGAAGGAAAGAGGGTCATTACACGTCAATCTCTGAGTCAGAGATGACACCTCCAGGTATTCTATTTTTCCCCCACCATCCACTTACGGGTTTTTCCAAGCCGGCATTCAATAGCACCTGTCAGTCCTCGGGAGATCCCCACCGCCCAAATACATTCTCAAATCTCCCACGGACTTTGAGTACGGAGGATGGATAATCCTGTTATAATCCATTCTTATCTCGGCATCGGATCACTTTTTCTTCTTCTGATGTTTGAAAAGAATTTTTTTTATATTATTCTCAAATGACACGTGCAAATATAAAGAGCCTTATTAACCCTTTCACAACCAGGCTGGAAAGCTTCCCGGCAGGCTTTTTGGTAGAGTTACAAAGCAGGCCTGTGAGTACAAATGCATTTCGGCGTTCCATAAATATCAATGTTTTCCAGAAAATATGGGCATGCATACAAGTTCATTATTCTTTTCTTTCGTTCGATTCTAGAAACGACTGTTAACACATTCTCAGCAGTTGCGAGCGCCGTAAAACCTTATACTATACATACATACATACACATTCTCTCTATTTGAAAATCGTCCAGTGCAAAGCAATGTTTTCAAAACACGAAGTTAACGCATGGGCTGCTATGGGGTTAAATTTAAATCTTCTTCCTCGTGATAGTGTAAAGATCATGTTTACGGTTCTTTGTCCAGTTTGGTGTCAATGTGTGTAAAGGAAAAGCTCCCATCGTTTCACCTGATAATTTAGGCTTGATAAAGATTCCCAACCCTTTCTACAACAACCTGTGGTTTTTTTTCTCAACAAGTTGAAATAAAACCTCCCGGCCAGTTCATGCCCCCGACCCGTGATCTTGGTCAGTGCGTGGGCCATTAGCCAGGCGGCTTAGATCTTTGCACTCGGAGCATTATTAATTTAGCGCCGTGCGTAGGAGACAGAGAAACAAGAAACATATCCTCACATATTTGTGAGGCATCGTGGTGAAATCATGCGCACGTTAAGAAAAGGACATTTTTCAGCCTGTTTGATGATTTGTATCGTCGATTTAATTTTTGGCTCAGCAAATTTTATGACCATATACGTTAAACACGTTTCAGTATATATTTTATTGAAAAA
>NW_004797286.1:528361-529994 GCF_000002075.1 Aplysia californica | reverse complement strand
GCTTCATCTTACTGCTGTCTTTCAGCCACACCCCTGATCTTCTGGTAGGAAAGATCTACACCTAGCCTTCTCGGACAAGGGCGAAAAATCTCGGAGGTCCCGTGTGCAAGTTGTGCACGTTAAAGATCCCTTGGTGGTCTAAAATCGATAAGTGTAGGCCAAGGCCGCCACCCGGGCAAAATTCAAAATTGTCTACCAACTGAAACATTTTAGTGTGTCCCGCGCGCTCATATGACCTTATGCAGTTGCGAGCGCCTTAAAACACTTACCAAAACAAACAAAAACAATATAGATATCTACATGATTAAGGGGCCGAGAAAACAAAAGTTGAAAGCATTTTACACACACACACACACAGATTATGTTTTAGTAAACAGTTTACAGCTCTTGCAACACAATTAGGTCATTTATAGTTCACAAAGATTAGACCCGCTACAACAAACACAAAAGGAAGGAAGAGAGAAAAAGACTTCAGTTGTTTGAGAGGAAAGAAGGAGAAAACCACACCAGAGCAGTCTCCAACCACCAACGACGCACACAGAAACATAAAACAGTTGTCACTTTGCACCATGTGTTTGCAATAACAATATACGCACAATATCCCCCATTTGTCCACAACCTGGTAGTCTTGTCACGCCAATATGACTTAACAGGGCGTAAACTGGTCATTGCACTCAGCTTTTTTGTGTGACAAAGAGCAAAAAATTGGCTTCATCGTTATCAATTTCCCGCTCAACAGCAAGCTCTTTTGTTAGTTTTAGTAAGTTTTTTTCACGGCACTTGCAACACGATAAGGTCATATAAGTGCCGAAGATTACAGGTGTTACAAGAGAGTAACAAATACAAAAAGAAGGAGAAATAAGGGTGATAAATGTTTGATAAGAAAAAAGGAGCAAACCACATCAGACCACCCGCCAACCACCCACCTTGGTAGTCTTGTCACGCCAGTCTGACTTAACAGGGCGTAAGCTGGTCATTGCACTCAGCTTTTCTGTGATAAAGTGCATTAATATTTTGTTTTGCTCAATTTCCCGCTCAGCAACAAGATTTTTTTGTTTGTTTTAGTGAGCGTTTTACGGCACTTGCAACCCAATAAAGTCAAAAGTGCCGAAGATTACAGGTGTTACAAGAGAGCATAGACTGAAAGAGGCGAGGAACACCAATCGTGTCAACGTGGGACAGATAGTGGGTTTTTTTTGGTAAGACTTTTACGGCACTTGCAACACAATAAGGTCATATAAGCGCCGAAGATTAGAAGTGTTAAAAAGGAGTAACAAACACAAAAAAGAAGGAGGGGAGATAAAGACAATAGATGTTTGGTAGGAAAGGAGGAGCCAACCACACCAGAGCACCCTCCAACCACCCACGCATATAGTGTTTAAGATCTGGCCTCTAGATTTATGTTTAAATACAAATTAAATATGTTTTACAATGCAGGTGTTTTCAACGCCCCCGCGGACACGACGTAGATAATTCGGGAGGCGGGCTTTGACCCTGCCCATCAGAGCCAAGCCCAGCACAAAGACCAAAGTATTTGGTTAAAAAAAACCCTCCATACTCGGGAATTGAACTCGAGTATCCTGTGTGCGACTGCAAAGTGCCTAGCCGTTACACAACAGAGGCTGGTGATCTC
>NW_004797286.1:523738-528261 GCF_000002075.1 Aplysia californica | reverse complement strand
TTGATAAATAGTCCCATCTGGTCTATTGCTGTCGCAACTAACTTGTCAATCATATTCTTTGCCACGGGAAAATTCTCTGATGTAAACAAGACAGCAACATGAAGTAACCCACCCGTCCATACAGAGTTTTTGTATAACGCCCTCCCCTTAGGTTTAAACGACTACCCTCTAGCGGTCGTGGCCAATCAGACGGGACTTAAAACTCTGTACTGCTGACCCTGGTCGAGTCGATTGTGCAGGACTTACAGTTATTTTTGTTTGTTGTTTTGGTAAGTGTTTTACGGCGCTCGCAACTACATAAGGTCATATGAGCGCGCGAGACACATTAAACATTTACAGTTGGTAGGAAATTTTGAATTTTGCCAGGGTGGCGGCCAAAGCCTACTCTCATCGATTTTAGACTACCAAGGGATCTTTAACGTGCGCAACTTGCACCCGGGACTTCCTAGATTTTTCACCTTTGTCCGAGAAGGCTAGGTGTAGATTTTTCTTACCATAAGATCAGGTGTGTGGCTGAAAGGCAGCAGTAAGAAGGAGCCAAGGAGCAGCAGTAGAAAGGCTGCAGAAAGAGCCAAAAGCCCCGAGGAGGGGTCAAAAGATGTGAGGGGGTGGGGGCACAAAGTAGAGACGAAAGCAGACGACAAAACATTGATATAGATTAGGCAAAGAGGTTAAAGCAGACAATTTTAGAGAAGAAAATTTTTCCGTCGCTAACCGGATTCGAACCCGGGACCTTTGAATGAGAGGCGAACGCCTTAACCTCTAGGCCACGAGAGCCCCCGGACTTATAGTAAATCACTGTAGCACAGTAGACCTTAAACCAAACAACAGTATACCCTACCGATTTATCTTTTTCTTTTTCTTTTTTTCTTTTGTTTGGTATGAAGACGGTCTTCTTACCCCCCCTCCCGAATCAAAACAATGTAGATCATTAAGGGGGCGATATTTTAAAAAGTTTGATTGCGTTTCACAAACACATAGATTCTGTTTTAGGTTTTACTTCACTTGCAACACAACTACGTCATTTATAGCTCACGAAGATTAGACGCGCTACAACAGAGTACAACAAACACAAAAGAAAGCAGGACACAAAAGAAAACATGAGACAAAAAAGACGTTAGAGGTTTGATAGGAAAGAAGGAGCAAACCACAACAGAGCACCTCCCCCCCCCCAAACCTCCCCGCCAACCACCAACGACGCTCACAGATACATACGACAGTTTGCACGTTGTACTATGTGTTTGCAATAACAATATATCCACAATATACTTCATTTGTTAAAAACATGGTAGTCTTGTTTTGCCAATATGACTTAACAGGGCGTAAGCTTTCATTGCACTAAGCTTTTTTTGGTGATAAAGAGTATTAATATTTAGTTTTGCACAATTTCCCGCTCAGCAACAAGATTTTTTTGTTTGTTTTAGTAAGCGATTTACGGCACTTGCAACCCAATAAGGTCAATAAGTGACGAAGATTAGAGGTGTTACAAGAGGGTCACAAAGACAAAAAAGAAGGAGAGATAAAGACGATAGATGTTTTATAGGAAAGAAGGAGCAAACCATACAAGAGCATCCGCCAACCACCCTTCATCGTAGTCTTGTCGCGCCAGTCTGACTTAACAGGGCGAAAGCTGGTCTTTGCAACTGAGCTTTTTGTGATAAAAAGCATTTGTTTTACTCAATTTCCCGCTCAACAGCAAGCTCTAAAAGCTTTACATTCTATGTAATGTATGGTAAGCCACGCCGAGATCCACAACAACCAGGGTAAAAAAATGAAGCATGACGCCAGCACAGAGTTGAAATAACCTCTCTCCTTTGAGCCTCCAGGAGACATTTGGACTAATAATGATAATAATGACTGGATTTTTATAGCGCATAGTTCATGCCCCCGCCCCGTGATCTTGGCCAGTGCGTGGGCCATAAGCCAGGTGGCTTAGATGTTTGCCCTCGAAGTATTATTAATTTAGCGCTGTGTGTAGGAGATAAAAAAGCAAGAAAAATACCCTCACATACTTGTGAGGCATCGTTGTAAAATACATTGTATAAATAAAGATAAAATAAATTACACTTTTATTAGTCACAAAAGGGTACTTTGGTTTACAATGACAAACATACATAAATACATAAACCATGAGCTCGTCAAAATAATTAAATAAAAGAAATCAGAAATTTTCCCGCCTGTTTGGCGATTAGTATTGTCGATTTTATCTTGGCACAGCACATTTTATGACCACGTAAAACAAGTTTCTGTACATATTTTGTAGAAAAATGTTTATCGAAGGCACAAAAAATACAGATTTGCAGTTTCCAAGGACTCTCAGGCTTGGGAAGTCACCAAACTTTGACGGCAATTTCCCCAATAGTTTTACCTCTTACACTAGACGACTCCACCTTCTTCAATTGACAATATCTCGATTTATTATCAAGATAGACGAGTATTTATTTCATCGAAAGCAAAGCAAATAAACAGGCTCTGAGATCGTACCAATGACTCTTCTGTTTGTTTTTGTGTTTTGAGTAAAGAGAACCACATCGACACAATACTGGTCATTTAGTGCTGGGGAAAAAGTAAGACAGAAAGACAGATACAACAGAGGGAAAGTGAAGAGGTAAGAAATCCAGTAGCGCCCTCCAACCACCCGCTAACTCTTTATACTCCAAAACAAACGGGTGCCTGATTCCACCACGCCTTGGCACATTTTATGACGACACCCACACAAACATTGCAAGTGCAGAGACATTACATTGTCAAAGTAAAACAAGTGATGACGTCAGGATAGAATGAAAGAGGAGACAACGACCAGTCGTGTCAACATGGGACAAACAGTGTTTTGAGTTTTTTGTGTGAGTTTTACGGCACTTCCAACACAATAAGGTCATATACGTGCCGAAGATTAGAGAGAGAGAGAGAGAGAGAGAGAGAGAGAGAGAGAGAGAGAGAGAAAGAAAGAGAGAGAGAGAGATACTTGATACGAGTTCCCCTAGAAGAAAACAGATCATTTGTAAGCAGAACGCAGTCTTTTCCCTACTATAGATCCGGGCCCGTAGCCTGCAGTCAATGGATCGGTGGACCAGAGCACCACGGAGTAGCTACCGATCGTACTTTGATCTTACATCAAAAGGTGGATTATTGTTAGCTACTCCGTGGTGCAGTAGACCAACTAAAATAAAAATGCACTGATTTTTAAAAAAAATGAAGATCTTTTTACCTTTACACCACGCATTAACACAATACAAATAATTTGGAAGGCCTTTTTTTTGGAGGGGAGGAGGGGGGGGGGGGTTGTATGAGGATGTTTTTACACCCCCATCGACACAATGTAGGTCCAGATTTATTTTTTTTTAATGATTAAAAGGTATAGGTTTAACACCCCTATCAAAACAAGTAGGTTATTGAGTTGTGTTTAAGCTCAAGGGAGCTATCCCGAAAATGCTGTTTTGAGAAATTCGAAGGCAAAGTTTTTGGACCCTTGCTCAGTTTCTTTAAAGGACACGGAGAGTTTTCTCTATAACCAAACACATATACACACAAATGAAACTAAACTTCTCGTTTGTGTAGGTCAAGTTTTCTGGAATTCCACGGAATCTGGGTTAGCCCGAATGTCCTTAAAAGCGACCATTTAAGAGGTGGGTCCTCAGAGTTTAACGTCCATCTCCGTAAGGACCGAGACAATTGGGAGATAAGTGTAAAGTGCCTGTCAAACGGACACAACGTCAGACCCAGCTGAATCTCCAACCTTAGGTCCCAATACAACAGCCAAACAAAAAGACCGAGAAGCTTACTCTATCAAATTTATTATCGCACGGAAATAATCGACCTCGGTTTTTCTGCCTGCGGTGATGAAGCAACTAACCGTTACGGTAGAGACGAAGTAAAAATAATGAATAGAGGTAAATAAAACTAGTTCTGAAATTTTTGAATGTTATTGTAACAAACAACCATTTCATCAGACCGATATATTTAGAAGCATTTTTTAAAATTCAGTGCTCGCCTTATGTTTCAGTTAGACAAACAAAACAAACTTCAGAAATTTTTATTGCAAATTTGAAACTCCTGACTTGTTACCGTTCATTCACCGACAAACAACACATATTTCAACCTAATTTTTTTAAATTCAAAAATCATTAAAGGCCTCAGGGGTCTCTAAAAGATTAGCAACAACAACAACAACAACAAAAACAACAATAAACAAAAGGAAGCCAAGACCCAGGTCCTCCCCTCCCGACCCTCTAAGACATTTTCAAAACCGCACAACAATGCCGTAACCACAGACTGAAAAATTGAATCTCTTCCCGGCCAGCCAGTCCGGTACATAATAGACGCTGAGCTGTTGGCATGTCTTTGAAGCAAGCCGCCGTGGTTACAACATACGCAGTTTGCTCCCCTTGTCTCAGCATTTCACCTGATGGCAAGATCTTTGTTTTTGTTTTTTTGTTTTTGTAAAGTATTTTACGGCGCTCGCAACTGCATAAGGTCATTTGAGCGTGCAGGACACACCTTATACTTTTAGTTGGAAGGAAATT
>NW_004797286.1:521240-523638 GCF_000002075.1 Aplysia californica | reverse complement strand
TGCAACACAATAAGGTCAGATAAGTGCTGACGAATAGGCGTGTTACAAGAGAGCAACATACACAAAAAAGGAGAGATAAGGATGACAGATGTTTGATAGGAAGGAAAGAGCAAACCACAACAGAACACCCGCCAACCACCCACCACGGTAGTCTTGTCACGCCAATCTGACTTAACAGGGTGTAAGCTGGTCATTGCACTCAGCCTTTTTTTTCTTTTTGGTGATAAAGAGCATTTGTTTTGCTCAATTTCCCGCTCAGCAGCAAGCTATAGAGGCTTTACATTCTATGTTATGTATGGTAAGCAAGGCCGCGATGCGCAACATCCAATGTAGAAGCATGAAGCATGGCGCTAGCACAGAGTGGAAATACTCTCTATACTTTTTGCCTGCAGGAGACCTTTTGACGAATAATGATAATAATGACTGGATTTTTATACCGAATAGTTCAAGCCCCCGTCCCGTGATTTTGGTCAGTGCGTGGGCCATAAGCTAGGCGGCTTAGATCTTTGCACTCAGAGCATTAATAATTTAGCGCCATGTGTAGGAAACAAAAGAAGCATGAAAAATCCTCACATATTTGTGAGTCATCCTTGTGAAACCATGCGCTCGTCAAAATAACCGAATCGAAGACATCGGCATTTTGGTGATTTGTATCGTCGATTTTATCTTGACTCAGCACATTTTATAACCATGTAAAACACGTTTATTTACAGATTTTGTTGGAAAAACGTTTATCAAAGGTATACAAAATGTAGATTTGCAGTTTCCTAGGACTCTCAAGCTTGGGAAGTCACCAAACTTTGACAGCCATTTACTCGGTAGTTTTACCTCTCACCCTAGCTGACACCCACCTCCTTGAATCGACAATATCTTGACTTCTAATCAAGATAGATGCGTATTTATTTAATCAAAAGCAAGGCAAATGAACTGGCTCTAAGACCGTGCCAATGACTCATTTGTTTGTTTTTGTGTTTTGACTATAGAGAAGCACATCTACACAATACTGGTCATTTAGTGCTGGGAAAAAGTAAGACAGACAAACAGAAAAGACAGAAGGAAAGTGAAGAAGTAGGACATTCCAGATCATTTGTAAGCAGAACACAGTGTGTGACGTTTCGGGGACCTATCCTTTGCTATAGACCCGGGCCCGTAGACTGAGGTCAATGGATCGATGGACCGGAGCACCACGGAATAGTTACCGATCATACTTTGATCTTACATTAAAGGTGGATTATCGTTAGCTACTCTGTGGTGCAGTAGACCAACTAAAATAAGAAGGCACCGATTAAAATATATGAAGATTTTTTACTTTTACACCCGCCTTTAACACAATTCATATAATTTGGGAGGCTTTTTTTTGGGGGGGGGGGGGGGGGGTTACACCTCCATCAACACAATAATAATATATTATTTGTCAGTTCCTATCGGGTTAGGTCCAGATTTTAAAAATGATGAAATGGTATAGGTTTAACGCCCTTATCAACACTAGTAGGTTATTTAAGAGGCGGGGCCTCCGAGTTAAACATCCATCTGCGAAAGGACCGATTGGGAGATTCGTGTAAAGTGCCTTTCCCAAGGACACAACGTCGGACCGAGCTGAGGCTCGAACCTTAGGCCCGAATACAACATCCAAACAAAAAGACCGAGAAGCTTACTCTATGAAAAGTTTCACCACACGGAAATCGACCTCAGTTTTTCTGTCTGTGGCGACGAAGCTTCTAAGCGTTACGGTAGAGACGAAGTAAAAATATATAAATAGAGGTGAACAAAACTAGTTCTGAAATATTTGTATGTTATTGTAACAAACGAAACTTTCGCCAGACCGGTTAATTTAGAAGTATTTTTTTTAAAACTCAGTGCTCGCCTTATGTTTCACTTAGAAAAACAAAATAAACTTCGGAAATCTGTATCTCAAATTTGAAACTCCTGACTGGTTGCCATTCATTCACCGACAAACAACACATATTTCAACATGTTTTTAAAAGAAAAAGATTTCCTTTCAAACTAGAAGGCGTCAGGGTTCTCTAAAAACGAACAACAACAGCAACAAAAACAAACAAAAACAATCAAACAATAAACAAAAACAGGACAAGACCTCGGTTCTCCCCTCCCGACCCTCTAAGACATTATCAAAACAGCGCAACAATGCCGTAACCACAGACTGAAAACTTGAATCTCTTCCCGGCCAGCCAGCCCGGTACATAATAGACGCTGAGCTGTTGGCATGTCTTTGAAGCAAGCCGCCGTGGTTACAACATACGCAGTTTGCTCCCCTTGTCTATGCATTTCACCCGATGGCAAGATTTTTGTTGTTGTTGTTGTTTTTGTAAAGTATTTTACGGCGCTCGCAACTGCATAAGGTCATATGAGCGTGCAGGACACACCTAATACTTTTAGT
>NW_004797286.1:515187-521102 GCF_000002075.1 Aplysia californica | reverse complement strand
CCCCCCCTCTTTCCCTCCCCTCAGAAATGATTTCTTTAAAAGATTTCCCATCTGGTCCATTGCTGTCGTGACTAACTTGTCAATCATAATATGCTTTACCACCAGGAAAATTCTTGTCTGTAAACAGCACAGCAGCATGAAGCAACCCACCCATCCATACACTGCAATTGTGTAATACCATCCTCTTAGGTCTAAACGACTACCCTCTAGCGGTCGTTACCGTGGCCAATCAGACGGGACTTAAAACTCTGTACTGTAGACCGTGGTCGACTGGGCAGTACTTACAGTTTTTTTGCTTTACGTTTTGGTTAGTGTTTTACTGCGCTCGCAACGGCGTAAGGTCATAAAATATGAGCGCGAGGGACACAATAAACATTTTCAGTAGGTAGGAAATTTTGAATTTTGCCCAGGTAGCCGCCAAAGCCTACTCTTATCGATTTTAGACTACCAAGGGACCTTTAACGTGTGAAACTTGCACCCGGATTCTCCGAGATTTGTCACCCTTGTCCGAGAAAGCTAGGTGTAGATCGTTCTTTCCATAAGATCAGGGGTGCGGCTGAAAGACAGCAATAATAAGAAGGAGCCAAGGAGTAGCAGTAGAAAGGCCGCAAAAAGAGTCAAGAGCCCAGACGAGGGGACAAAGGAGGAGAAGGGATGGGGGCAGAAAGTGGAGACGAAAGCAGACGACAGAGCATTGCTATAGAGCGGGAAAGGGGGTGAAAGGAGACAATTTTAGAGAAGAACATTTTCCCGTAGCTACCCGGATTCGAACTGGGGACCTTTGAAAGAGAGACGAACACCTTAACCTCTAGGCCACGAGAGCCCTTGGACTTGCTGTAAACCATTGTAACGCAATCCTCTTTCGTCTGAATGACTACCCTCTAGCGGTCGTTAGGGTGACAATCAACGGTACACCCTACCGATTTTACATTTTCTTTTCTTTTCTTTTTGGTATGAAGACCTTTTTACCCCCCCCCCCCCCACCACAAACGAAACAACATAGATTGTTAAAGGGGCGAGTTTTTTTAAGTTTGAGGGCGTTTTACACACACAGATTTTGTTTTAGTAAGCGTTTTACAGCACTCACAACATGCCAATTAGATCATTTATAAGTCACGAAGATTAGACGTGCTACAACAGAGTACAACAAACACAAAAGGAAGGAGGAGAGAAAAAGACATTAGACCTTTGATAGGAAAGAAGGAGCAAACCACACTAGAGCACCCCCCCCCCCAAACTACCAGCAACGCACACAGAAACATTATAGTTGGCACGTTGTACCATGTGTTTGCAATAACAATAATATATCCGCATTATACATGTGCCACATTTGTCAAAAACATGGTAGCCTTTTTAGTTTTGGTAAGAGTTTTACGGCACTTGCAACACGATAAGGTCATAATATGGGCCGAAGAACTGACGTGTTACAAGAGAGTAACATACACACATATGGAGAAGAGATAAGGATGATAGATGTTTAATAGGAAAGAAGAAGCTAACCACACCAGAGCACCAGCCAACCACCCACCATGGTAGTCTTGTCGCGCCAGTCTGACTTAACAGGGCGTAAACTGGTCATTGCACTCAGCTCTTTTGTGATAAAGAGCATTTGTTTGGCTCAATTTCCCTCTCAACAACAAGCTTTAAAGGCTTTACATTCTATGTTATGTATGGTAAGTCACGCCGAGATCCACAACAACCAGGGTAGAAGCATGAAGCATAACGCCAGCACAGAGTTGGAATGACCTCTCTCCTTTGAGCCTCCAGGAGACCTTTGGACTAAAAATAATAATAATGACAGGATTTTTATAGCGCATAGATCATGCCCCCGTCCCGTGATCTTGGTCAGTGCGTGGGCCATAAGCTAGGCGGCTTATACGGGATGCCCACTACGGCTGGGATCGGCCGATTGGGCCGATCGCCCGACTCGATCGCCTAAAAAACAAACGTGTTTGTTTTCAGTTTCAGGCGAACGAGTCGGGCAATCAGCCCAATCCAGCCGTAGTGGGCACCCCGTATTAGATCTTTGCACTCGGAGCATTATTAATTTAGCTCCGAGCGTAGGAGACAAAGAAGCAAAAAAATATCCTCACATATTTGTGAAGGTTGGGTATAAAATCATGAGCTCGTCAAAATAATCAAATCGAAGACATCGACATTTTCGCATCTGTTTATTGTATCGTCGATTTAATTTTTTGCTCAGCACATTTTATGACCATGCAAAACACGTTTCTGTATATTATATTTTTTAAAAATTGAAAAACATTTATCAATTTATCAAAGGCATACAAAATGTAAATTTGCAGCTTTTAAGGACTCTCAAGCTTGGGAAGACACCAAATGTTAACTGCCATTTTTTCGATAATTTTACCTCTTACACTAAACGACCCACGCATCCTTCAATCGACAATACCTTGACTTCTAATCAAGATAGATGAGTATTTATTTAATCAAAAGCAAGGCAAATGAACTGGCTCTAAGACCGTGCCAATGACTCATTTGTTTGTTTTTGTGTTTTGAGTATAGAGAAACACATCTACACACTACTGGTCATTTAGAGACAGACATACAGATACAACAGAGACAGACAAACAGATACAACAGAAGGAAAGTGAAGAAGTAGGACATTCTAGATCATTTGTAAGCAGAACGCAGTGTGTGAAGTTTCGGGGACCTATCCCTTGCTATAGACCCGGGCCCGTAGCCTGCAGTCAATGGATCGGTGGACCGGAGCACCACGGAGTAGCTACCGATCGTACTTTGATCTTACATCAAAAGGTGGATTATCGTTAACTACTCCGTGGTGCAGTAGACCAACTAAAAAGGCACCTTTAAAAAAAAAAGACGATTTTTTACTTTTACACCCGCCATTAACACAATACAGATCATTTGGGAGGAAGGACCGAGAAAATTGGAAGATTCGTGTAAAGTGCCTTTTCCAAGTACATAAAGTTAGAAAGAGATGAAGCTCGAACTCTAGGTCCTAACATAACATCCAAACAAAAAGACCGAGAAGCTTACTCTATGAAAAGTTTCACCACACGGAAATCGACCTCAGTTTTTCTGTCTGTGGCGACGAAGCTTCTAAGCGCTACGGTAGAGACGAAGTAAAAATATATAAATAGAGGTTTACAAAACTAGTTCTGAAATAATACGTTATTGTAACAAACAAGATTTTCCTCAGACCGGTACATTTAGAAGCATTTTTTTAAAACCCAGTGCTCGCCTTATGTTTCAGTTAGATAAAGAAAACAAATTTCAAAAGTATTTATTGCAAATTTGAAACTCCTGACTAGTTGCCGTTCATTCACCGTCAAACAACACCTATCTAAACATGATTTTTAAAAATCTCTTTCACACTAAAAGGCCTCAGTGGTCTATTAAAAAATCCAACAAACAAACTAAAGAAATTAACAAACAATAATATACAACAGTAAGCCGAGACCCTGGTTTTCACTCCCCGACCCTCTAAGACATTATCAAAACAGCACAACAATGCCGTAACCACAGACTGAAAACTTGAATCACTTCCCGGCCAGCCAGCCCGGGTCATAATGGACGCTGAGCTTTTGGCATGTCTTTGATGCAAGCCGCCGTGGTTATAACATACGCAGTTTGCTCCCCTTGTCTGTGCATTTCAACAGATGGCAAGATCTCATTGGATGTCACCAGACAATAGACTTGTCAACGTCAGTTGTGAAAATCGTACTAGAGCAATATTTTCAGTGTATAAATACCTTTTTTTCTTCTTTGAAAAACACATACTTGCTTTGTCTTATGTTTGAGTCAGGCACCGATGAAGACAAGGTTAAAATGAATTAGACAAATAAAACGATTTCTTGATTATTTGTATATTATTGAAACAAACATTTTTTTTAAAAAGTAGGTTTAAAAAAATCATTGTTTTGTCTAATGTTTCAGTATGACGAAAATATTTGTTGCAAACTTGAGACTCCTGACCCGTTGCTATTTATTTGCCGACGAAACAAAGCTCGATATTTCAATGGGGGTTTTTTCCTCCACTAATCCCGTGTACATTAAAAGACCTCACCAGTCTCTAAAAACAAACAACAAACAAACAATAAATAAAACAGACCAAGACCCCAGTTCTCACATCGAGACCCTCAAAGACATTATCAAAACAGCGCAACAATGCCGTAACCACAGACTGAAAACTTGAATCACTTCCCGGCCAGCCAGCCCGGTACACAATAGACGCTGAGCTTTTGGCATGTCTTTGAAGCAAGCCGCCGTGGTTACCGCATACACAGTTTGCTCCCCTTGTCTGTGCATTTCACCAGATGGCACGATCTCACTGGCAGTCACCAGACAATAGGACAATAGACTCGTTAACGTTAGGTGTGGAAACTGAACTCCATTGACATTTGCTTTGCATAAAGACCTGCTTCTATATATCTTTTAAAACAATGAACAAAGGCAGGCCAAGACTCCGGTTCTCACCTCCAGCCCTCTAAGAACGTGTCAAAACATTACAACAATTCCTTAATCAGTGACGGAAAACTCCAATCACTTTCTGGCCAGCAGGCTGAGTATATAAGGGACACTTGTCAGCATGTGGTCACTTTTCTCTGGACGTTCCGAGGATACGCATCGTTTTTGGAGACGATCATCGTTTCATACATCTGTTGTGGTCCTTCTTTTGGAGTCTATTACCGAAGTTGCACGCCGCAGCATGGATGCCGTTGAACAGCACGACGCTTTTTTCAACTCCTTCAACCTGGTGAGAGGCCCCTGTCTAGGGAGTGGCGCCTTAGGAGAGGTTGTTCTGGCATCGGCCAAACACAACTCGTCGTTGAAAGTGGCGGTGAAAATCGTAACTTTTGAGACGGACGAGTGTGAAAGCGACTTTCTCTATGAAGTTGGATTCTTGCGTGATCTGCGGCACCCCCGCATCCTCAAGATGATAGCGTTTGCTATGGATGATCACTACGGCTTCATGTTGTCGACATACTTCAAGAACGGCACACTTCGCGACACCATGTCGTCTGACCCCCCTGTGGAAGAACCACGGATCCTCCGACATATTCTCGACGTGGCCAGCGCTCTACAGTACATCCACGGTCTCTACATCTTCCACCAAGACGTCAAGCCCAGAAACATTCTCTTGGATGACGAGGATCGTGCAGTTCTGGCAGACTTCGGACTGGCAAGACAGGCAAGCGACAGCTCCGCGATGGTGATGAAGTGGGAGACTACACCCGGCTATTACGGACCCGAGACAAGGAAAAAGCGGCCTATGAGTCCTTTCAAGGTAAGAATAAGTTCCTTTTTTTCATCTCTTTTTTTGTGGTCTGTCCTTTACCCAATGCACTCCCTCTCTCTGCTTCTTAGTCTCTCTCTCTCACTCCTCTCTCTCTCTCTCTCTCTCTCTCTCTCTCTCTCTCTCTCTCTCTATCTTTCTCTGTCTCTCTGTCTCTCCGTCTCCATCTCTGTCTTTGTCCCCCCCCCCCTTCTCTCTCTCTCTCTCTCTCTCTCTCTCTCTCTCTCTCTCTCTCTCTCTCTCTCTCTCTCTCTCTCTCTTACTTTCTCTAAGTATATATGCGTATAATTATGTATACATATATCTTTTTTATTATAATATAAAACATGTATTTGTCAGTATTTTACCCTTTCCTCTCTCTTGTGAAGCGCACAGAGCATGCTGTTGAGCAGGGATTTTCGCTGTACAAATGTTATCTTTTGTTATTATTTATTGTTTCTCTCACTCCTTCTCTCTTTCTCTCTCTCTATCTCTCTCTCTCTCTATCTCTCTCTCTCTCTCTCACACACACACACACACACACACACACACACACACACACACACACACACACACACACACACACACACACACACACACACACACGCACACACGTTGTGTGATTATGTGTATCATTATGTATACACGTACATAT
>NW_004797286.1:513265-515087 GCF_000002075.1 Aplysia californica | reverse complement strand
ATCAACATGGGACAAATAGTGTTTTTTGGGGGGTTTTTTGGTGAGTTTTACAGCACTTACAACACAATAAGGTCATATACGTGCCGAAGATGAGAGAGAGAGAGAGAGAGAGAGAGACTAGATAAGAGTTCCCCTAGCAGAAAACAGATCATTTGTAAGCAGAACGCAGTCTTTTCCCTGCTATAGACCCGGGCCCGTAGCCTGCAGTTAAGGGATCGGTGGACCGGAGCACTACGGAGTAACTACCGATCGTACTTTGATCTTACAACAAAAGGTTGATTATCGTAAGCTACTCCGTGGTGCAGTAGACCAACTAAAAAAAAAATGCACCGATTTTTTTTTTAAAATGAAGATCTTTTTACCTTTATACCATCCATGAACACAATACAAATAATTTGGAAGGCCTTTTTTGGAGGGTGGGTGGGGGTGCTTGTATGAGGGTGTCTAGGTCCAGATTTAAAAAAATGATGAAATGGTATAGGTTTAACACCCCTATCAACACAAGTAGGTTATTGAGTCGCTTTTAAGCCCAAGGGGGCTATCCCGAAAATGCTGTTTTGAGAAACTCGAAGCAAAGTTTTTGGACCCTTGTTCAGTTTCTTTAAAGGACAGGGAGAGTTTTCTCTAAAACCGAACAAATATACACGCCAAAGAACTAAACTTCTCGTTTGTGTAGGTCAAGATTTCTAAAATTCCACGGAATCTGGGTTAGCCCGAATGTCCTTAAAAGCGACCATTTAAGAGGTGGGTCCTCCGAGTTTAACGTCCATCTCCGAAAGGACCAAGACAATGGGGAGATTAATGTAAAGTGCCTTTCCCAAGGACACAACGTCGGATCGAGCTGAGGCTCGAACCCCAGGTCGGAATACAACATCCAAACAAAAAGACCGAGAAGCTTACTCTATAAAAGTTTATCACCACACGGAAATTGACCTCGGTTTTTCTGCCTGCGGAGACGAAGCATCTAACCGTTACGGTAGAGACGAAGTGAACATATTTAAGTAGATGTTTACAAAACTAGTTCTGAAATATTTGTATGTTATTTTAACAAACAAAATTTTCTTTAGACCGGTAAATTTAGAAGCATTTTTAAAAATTCAGTTCTTGCCTTATGTTTTTTTAAAGACAAAACGAACTTCAGAAATTTTAAAATTTGAAACCCCTGATTGGTTATCATTCATTCACGGACAAACAACACATATTTCAACATAATTTTAAAAGAAAAGATCCCTTTCAAACTAGAAGGCCTCAGGGGTCTCTAAAAACAAACAGACAAACAAACAACAAACAAAAGCACGCCAAGACCCTGGGTCTCACCTCCCGACCCTCTAAGACATTATCAAAACAGCTCAAAATGCCGTAACCACAGACTGAAAACTTGAATCACTTCCCGGCCAGCAAGCCCGGTACATAATAGACGCTGAGCTGTTGGCATGTCTTTGAAGCAAGCCGACGTGGTTACCACTTACGCAGTTTGCTCCCCTTGTCTGTGCATTTCACCAGATGGCAAGATCTCATTGGATGTCACCAGACAATAGACTTGTCAATGTCAGTTGTGAAAATCGTACTTCAGCAATATTTTCAGTGTATAAAGACCTTTTCTTTTTCTTTTTTGAAAAACACATCCTTGCTTTGTCTTATGTTTGAGTCAGGCACCGATGAAGACAAAGTAAAAATAAATTAGAAAAATAAAACGATTTCTTGATTATTTGTATATTATTGAAACAAACATTTTTTTCAAACTAGGTTTTACAAAACCATTGTTTTGTCTAATGTTTCAGTCTGACGAAAAACAAATCTAACTACATAAATATTTGTTGCA
>NW_004797286.1:509050-513165 GCF_000002075.1 Aplysia californica | reverse complement strand
ACCAGCAACGCACACAGAAACATTATAGTTGGCACGTTGTACCATGTGTTTGCAATAACAATAATATATCCGCAAAATACATGTGCCCCATTTGTCAAAAACATGGCAGCCTTTTTAGTTTTGGTAAGAGTTTTACGGCACTTGCAACACGATAAGGTCATAATATGTGCCGAAGAACTGACGTGTTACAAGAGAGTAACATACACAAATATGAAGTAGAGATAAGGATGATAGATTTTTAATAGGAAAGAAGAAGCTAACCACACCAGAGCACCAGCCAACCACCCACCCTGGTAGTCTTGTCGCGCCAGTCTGACTTAACAGGGCGTAAGCTGGTCATTGCATTCAGCTCTTTTGTGATAAAGAGCATTTGTTTGGCTCAATTTCCCTCTCAACAACAAGCTTTAAAGGCTTTACAATCTATTTTATGAATGGTAAGTCACGCCGAGATCCACAACAACCAGGGTAGAAGCATAAAGCATAACGCCAGCACAGAGTTGAAATGACCTCTCTCCTTTGAGCCTCCATGAGACTTTTGGACTAAAAATAATAATAATGACAGGATTTTTATAGCGCATAGATCATGCTCCCGTCCCGTGATCTTGGTCAGTGCGTGGGCCATAAGCTAGGCGGCTTATACGGGATGCCCACTACGGCTGGGATCGGCCGATTGGGCCGATCGCCCGACTCGTTCGCCTAAAAAACGAACATGTTTGTTTTCAGTTTCAGGCGATCGAGTCAGGCGATCAGCCCAATCCAGCCGTAGTGGGCACCCCGTATTAGATCTTTGCACTCGGAGCATTATTAATTTAGCTCCGAGCGTAGGAGACAAAGAAGCAAAAAAATATCCTCACATATTTGTGAAGGTTGGGTATAAAATCATGAGCTAGTCAAAATAATCAAACACGTTTCTGTATATTATATTTTTTAAATTGAAAAACATTTATCAATTTATCAAAGGCATACAAAATGTAAATTTGCAGCTTTTAAGGACTCTCAAGCTTGGGAAGACACCAAATGTTAACTGCCATTTTCTCGATAATTTTACCTCTTACACTAAACGACCCCACGCATCCTTCAATCGACAATACCTTGACATCTAATCAAGATAGATGAGTATTTATTTAATCAAAAGCAAGGCAAATGAACTGACTCTAAGACTGTGCCAATGACTCATTTGTTTGTTTTTGTATTTTGTGTATAGAGAAGCACATCTACACACTACTGGTCATTTAGAGACAGACATACAGATACAACAGAAGGAAAGTGAAGAAGTAGGACATTTTAGATCATTTGTAAGCAGAACGCAGTGTGTGAAGGTTCGGGGACCTATCCCTTGCTATAGACCCGGCCCGTAGTCTGCAGTTAATGGATCTGTGGACCGGAGCACCACGGAGTAGCTACCGATCGTATTTTGATCTTACATCAAAAGGTGGATTATTGTTAACTACTCCGTGGTGCAGTAGACCAATTAAAAAGGCACCCATTTATAAAAAAAAGATGATTTTTTTACGTTTACACCTGCCATTAACACAATACAGGTCATTTGGGAGGAAGGACCGAGAAAATTGGGAGATTCGTGTAAAGTGCCTTTTCCAAGTACATAAAGTTAGAAAGAGATGAAGCTCGAACTCTAGGTCCTAACATAACATCCAAACAAAAAGACAGAGAAGTTTACTCTATGAAAAGTTTCACCACACGGAAATCGACCTCAGTTTTTCTGTCTGTGGCGACGAAGCTTCTAAGCGTTACGGTAGAGACGAAGTAAAAATATATAAATAGAGGTTTACAAAACTAGTTCTGAAATAATACGTTATTGTAACAAACAAGATTTTCGTCAGACCGGTACATTTAGAAGCATTTGTAAAAAAAACTCAGTGCTCGCCTTATGTTTCAGTTAGATAAAAAAAACAAATTTCAGAAATATTTATTGCAAATTGAAACTCCGGACTAGTTGCCGTTCATTCACCGGCAAATAACACTTATCTAAACATGATTTTTTAAAATCTCTTTCAAACTAAAAGGCCTCAGTGGTCTATTAAAAAATCCAACAAACAAACTAAAGAAACTAACAAACAATAATATACAACAGCAAGCCGAGACCCTGGTTTTCACCTCCCGACCCTCTAAGACATTATCAAAACAGCGCAACAATGCCCTAACCACAGACTGAAAACTTGAATCACTTCCCGGCCAGCCAGCCCGGTACATAATAGACGTTGAGCTGTTGGCATAACATAATGTGTAATAATCTCTGATGATTGCCGCCGTTGTTACCTACTCAGTTTCTCCCCTTTATTGAGCATTTCACCAGATGGCAAGATCTCACCGGATGTCACCAGACAATAGACTCGTTAAAGTCAGTTGTGAAAAAAGTAGGCTACTCAAGTAACATTTTCAGTGTATTAAGACCTTTGAAAAAAATCATTGCTTTGCTTGATTAAAATGTTTCAGTCAGTCTCCGATAGAGAAAAAGTAAAATTAATGAATTAGACAAATAAATCTAGTTCTTGATTATTTGTTTGTATATTTTTAAAACAATTTTTTTAAAGTGGTAAGTTAAGAAGTATGTTGGACCGTTTTTGGTACGGTTTTTTAAATCATTGTTTTGTCTAATGTTTCAGTCTGACGAAAAACAAAACTAACTTCAGAAATATTAATTGTTGCAAACTTGGGACTCCTGACACCTTGCATTTAGACCTAATCCCCGACGAAAAAAAGCGTTGTATTTTATTGTGTTTTTAGAAATCCCTTTTAAACAAGAAATCCTAACCGGTCTCTAAAAAAGCAACCAAAACAAACAAACAATAAACAAAAGCAGGCCAAGACCCCTGTTCTCACCTCCCGACCCTCTAAGACATTATCAAAACAGCGCAACAATGCCGTAACCACAGACTGAAAACTTGAATCACTTCCTGGCCAGCCAGCCCGGTACATAATAGACGCTGAGCTGTTGGCATGTCTTTGATGCAAGCTGCCGTGGTTACAACATATGCAGTTTGCTCCCCTTGTCTGAGCTTTTCACCAGATGGCAAGATCTCATTGGATGTCACCAGACAATAGACTTGTCAACGTCAGTTGTGAAAATCGTACTAGAGCAATATTTTCAGTGTATAAAGACATTTTTTTTTCTTCTTTTCGAAAAGCACATCCTTGCTTTGTCTTATGTTTGAGTCAGACACCGATGAAGACAAGGTAAAAATGAATTAGACAAATAAAACGATTTCTTGATTATTTGTATATTATTGAAACAAACATTTTTTTTTCAAAGTAGGTTTTAAAAAATCATTGTTTTGTCTAATGTTTCAGTATGACGAAAATCAAATTTAACGACATAAATATTTGTTGCAAACTTGAGACTCCTGACCCGTTGCTATTTATTTGCCGACGAAACAAAGCTCGATATTTCAATGGGGGTTTTTCCTCCACTAATCCCGTGTACATTAAAAGGCCTCACCAGTCTCTAAAAACAAATAACAAACAAACAATAAACAAAACAGACCAAGACCCCTGTTCTCACCTCCCGACCCTCAAAGACATTATCAAAACAGCGCAACAATGCCGTAACCACAGACTGAAAAATTGAATCCCTTCCCGGCCAGCTAGCCCGGTACATAATAGACGCTGAGCTTTTGGCATGTCTTTGAAGCAAGCCGCCGTGGTTACCACATACGCAGTTTGCTCCCCTTGTCTGTGCATTTCACCAGATGGCACGAGCTCACTGGCAGTCACCAGACAATAGGACAATAGACTCGTTAACGCTAGGGTGGATACCAAACTCCAATAATATTTACTTTGCTTAAAGACCTGCTTCTATATATCTTTTAAAACAATAGACAAAGGCAGGCCAAGACTCCGGTTCTCACCTCCAGCCCTCTAAGAACGTGTCAAAACATTACAACAATTTCTTAATCAGGGACGGAAAACTTCAATCACTTTCCGGCCAGCAAGCTGAGTATATAAGGGACACTGGTCAGCATGTGGTCACTTTTCTCTGGACGTTCCGAGGATACGCATCGTTTTTGGAGACGATCATCGTTTCATACATCTTTTGTGGTCCTTCATTTGGAGTCTATTACCGAAGTTGCACGCCGCAGCATGGATGCCGTTGAACA
>NW_004797286.1:504399-508950 GCF_000002075.1 Aplysia californica | reverse complement strand
AACATATCCTCACATATTTGTGAGGCATCGTGGTGAAATCATGCGCACGTTAAGAAAAGGACATTTTTCAGCCTGTTTGATGATTTGTATCGTCGATTTAATTTTTGGCTCAGCAAATTTTATGACCATATACGTAAAACACGTTTCAGTATATATTTTATTGAAAAACGTTTATCAAAGGCACACAAAATGTAGATTGGCAGCTTCCAAGGACTCTCAGGCTTGGGAAGTCACCAAACTTTGACGGCCATTTTCTCAACAGTTTTTCCTCTTACACTAAACAACCCCCACCTCCTTCAATAGACAATATCTTAACTTCTAGTCAAGATAGATGAGTATTTCTTTCATCCAAAGCTTAGCGAATGAACAAGTTTTAAGACCGTACCAATGGCTTTTTTGTTTGTTTTTGTGTTTTGAGTAAAGAGAAGCACATCGACACAATACTGGTCATTTAGTGCTGGGAAAAAGTAAGACAGACAGACAGAAACAACAGAGGGAAAGTGAAGAAGTAGGACATTCCTGTAGCGCCCTCTAACTCTTTATACCCAAACCCTGATGAGTGCCTGATTCCACCACGGCTGGGCTGGGCGCATTTTGTGATAACACCCATACAAAAATTGCAAGTGCAGAGACATTTCATTATCAAAGTAAAACAGGGGGATCTCGTGGCCTAGAGGTTAAGGTGCTTGCCTCTCATTCAATAGGTCCCAGGTTCGAATCCGGATAGCGACTGAAAAGTTTCTTCTCTAAAATCTTCTCCTTTCACATACTTTCCTGCTCTATAACAATGTTCTGTCGTCTGCTTTGTCTCTACTTTCTGCTCCCACCCCTCAGCCTCATTCCCCCTTCCTCTGGGCTCCTGATTCTTGCTGTTGCCTTTCTACTGCTACTCCTTGGCTGTTTCTTACTGCTGTCTTTCAGCCACACTCCTGATCTTATAGTAGGAAAAATCTACACCTAGCCCTCTCGGACAAAGGTGAAAAATCTCGGAGGTCTCGAGTACAAGTAGCGCTCGTTAAAGACCCCTTGGAGGTCCAAAATCGATAAGAGTACGCTTCAGACGCCACCTGGGCAAAATTCAAAATTTCCTACCAACTGAAAATGTTTAATGTGTCTCGCGCGCTCAAATGACCTTACGTAGTTGCGAGCGCCTTAACTCTTTAAAGACGTAACGGACACACATGTGTCCGACCAACAGCAGACTAAAGACAATGCTACGGCATATTTCGAACCTTCATAAACAAATGAGTTACACAAATTTGCATATTTTGTTGTATACATAATTTTGTTGCCTGCCTTTCTATGTTTTAGATATTGAAAACAGAACTGAAGGGGGAAAAATGGCATTAATAACGAGGTAAAGCACCTATTCTTTTTATAAAGTACCCCAAAACAGCGCGTCCTCAATTAGGCCTCGATGGCCTAGTGGTCATGCTACTGGACTCGTAATCGTGAGGTTGCGGGGTCGGGGGTTCGAGCCGCGGGCCCGACGTTGTGTACTTGGGAAAGGCACTTTATACGAATTTTCTTCACTTCACCCAGGTGGAAATGGGTACCCGGCCATAGACAGCGAAAGATCTTGTCAGTATGTTAGTGCTTTAGCGCTTATAAATGGCTGCTTGCACTGTATATTTCCCAGGAAGTTGAGTTTGTTGCAGAATACTCTCAGGTCTGCTGGGGTAATAGTATAGATTGTGAAGCGCATAGAGCTTGCTGACGAGCGGGGATTTGAGCTATACAAATGCTATCTATTATTATTATTATTATTATTATTATTATTATTAT
Organism: Aplysia californica; assembly: GCF_000002075.1. Lineage (NCBI taxonomy): Eukaryota > Metazoa > Mollusca > Gastropoda > Aplysiida > Aplysiidae > Aplysia > Aplysia californica. Next base: position 507,165 of record NW_004797286.1, on the reverse strand, counting down.
TATTATTATTATTATTATTATTATTATTATTAAAACACTTACCCCCCAAACAATGAATAAAATACAAAATACAAAATAAAACCAGTGATGACGAGAGCTTAGAATGGAAGAGGAGAGGAAGACCAATCGTATCAACGTGGGACAGTTAGTGTTTAAGATAGTGTTTTATTAAAGATCTTTTTCTTTTTTTACAATGTAGGTGCCTTAACGCCCCCCATGGACACGACATAGATAATTTGGGAGGCGGGCTTCGACCCTGCCTATCAGAGCCAAGCCGGGCTGAGAGGTATACAGTATCCCATCAGAAAGACCTAGATATAATTTGGCAAAAAAAAAATAATTCCACACACGGGAATCAAACTTGAGTCTCTTGTGTGCGACAGCGAAGTGCCTAGCCGCTACACAACAGACGCTGGTGATCTGGTTAATAAAAGATACATATATATACGAGTGTATATTTTAATAATGTATATGTATACAGAGAGAGAGAGAGAGAGAGAGAGAGAGAGAGAGAGAGAGAGAGAGAGAGAGAGAGATACAGAGAGAGATAGAAAAAAAGAGAGAGAGGAGAGAGATACAGAGATATTGGTCCTTAAAAGAGATGTTCTAGAAGTAAACAGATCATTTGTAAGCAGAACGTGTGAGGTTTCGGGTATCTATCCCCTGCTATAGACCCCGGGCCTTAGCCTGCAGTCAATGGATCGGTGGACCGGAGCACCACGGAGTAGCTACCTATAGTACTTTGATCTTACATCAGAAGATGGCTTATCGTTAGTTACTCCGTGTTGCAGTAGACCAACTAAAATGAAAAGGCGCCCATTTAAAAAAATGAAGATTTTTTACTTTTACACCCGCCATTAACACAATACAGATCATTTGGGAGGCCTTTTTTGGAGGGGGGAGGGGATGGGTTGTATAAAGGCGTTTTTACACAATTATCGACGCTGTATAGATCATTTGGGAGGCTAGTTTTCATCTTTCCTTTCAGATCAAACCGGGCTAGGTCAAGATTAAAAAAGAAAATGGTTAAACAGTATAGGTTTAACGCCACTGTCAATACTAGTAGGTTATTTAAGAGGCAGGGCCTCCGCGTTTATAGACAAAAAGAACTTCCGAAATTTTTTTAATTTGAAACCCCTGATTGGTTGTCATTCATTCACCGACAAACAACACATATTTCAAAATAATTTTAAAAGAAAAGATTCCTTTCAATCTAGAAGGCCCCAGGGGTCTCTAAATACAAAGAACAAACAAACAATAAATAAAAGCAGGCAAAGACCCAGGTTTTCCCCTCCCGATCCTCTGAGACATTATCAAAACAACTCAACAATGCCGTAACCACAGACTGAAAACTTGAATCACTTCCCGGCCAGTCAGCCCGGTACATAATAGAGGCCGAGCTGTTGGCATGTCTTTGAAGCAAGCCGCCATGGTTACCGCATACACAGTTTGCTCCCCTTGTCTGAGCTTTTCACCAGATGGCACGAGCTCACTGGCAGTCACCAGACAATAGGACAATAGACTCGTTAACGTTAGGTGTGGAAACTGAACTCCAATGACATTTGCTTTGCATAAAGACCTGCTTCTATATATCTTTTAAAACAATAGACAAAGGCAGGCCAAGACTCCGGTTCTCACCTCCGGTCCTCTAAGAACGTGTCAAAACACAGCAACAATTCCTTAATCAGGGACAGAAAACTTCAATCACTTCCCGGCCAGCAAGCTGAGTATATAAGGGACACTGGACAGTATGTGGTCACTTTTCTCTGAACGTTCCGAGGATACGCATCGTGGAGACTCATCGTTTCATACATCTTTTGTGGTCCTTCTTTTGGAGTCTATTACCGAAGTTGCACGCCGCAGCATGGATGCCGTTGAACAGCACGACGCTTTTTTCAACTCCTTCAACCTGGTGAGAGGCCCCTGTCTAGGGAGGGGTTCCTTAGGAGAGGTTGTTCTGGCCTCGGCCAAACACAACTCGTCGTTGAAGGTGGCGGTGAAAATCGTATCTTTTTTTGAGTCGGAGGAGTGTGAAAGCGACTTTCTCTATGAAGTCGGCTTCCTGCGTGATCTGCGCCACCCCCGCATCCTCAAGATGATAGCGTTTGCTATGGATGATCACTACGGCTTCATGTTGTCGACATACTTCAAGAACGGCACACTTTTCGACACCATGTCGTCCGACCCCCCTGTGGAAGAACCACGGATCCTCCGACACATTCTCGACGTGGCCAGCGCTCTGCAGTACATCCACGGTCTCCACATCTTCCACCAAGACGTCAAGCCCAGAAACATTCTCTTGGATGACCAGGATCGTGCTGTCCTGGCAGACTTCGGACTGGCAAGACAGGCAAACGACAGCTCCGCGATGGTGATGAAGTGGGAGACTACACCCGGCTATTACGGACCCGAGACAAGGAAAAGGCGGCCTATGAGTCCTTTCAAGGTAAGAATAAGTTCCTTTTTTTCATCTCTTTTTTGTGGTCTGTCCTTTACCCATTGCACTCCCTCTCTCTGCGTCTTTGTCTCTCTCTCACTCCCCCCCCTCTCACACCCCCCCTCTCTCTCTCTCTCTCTTTCCTTTCTATGTCACTATGTATGATATATGTGTATTCATTATGTATACCGAAACTTAAAATGAAAATGTAGACCTGTATAATATATCTTTCTCTGTCTCTCTCTCTCTCTGTCTCCATATCTGTCTTTCTCTGTCTCTCTCTCTCTCTCTCTCTCTCTCTCTCTCTCTCTCTCTCTCTCTCTCTCTCT
>NW_004797286.1:501493-504299 GCF_000002075.1 Aplysia californica | reverse complement strand
ACTACATAAATATTTGTTGCAAACTTGAGACTCCTGACCCGTTGCTATTTATTTGCCGACGAAACAAAACTCGATATTTCAATGGGTTGTTTTTTCTCCACTATTTCCGTGTACATTAAAATGCCTCACCAGTTTCTAAAAACAAACAACAAACAAACAATAAACAAAAGCAGGCCAAGACCCCGGTTCTCCCCTCCCGACCCTCAAAGACTTTATCAAAACAGCGCAACAATGCCGTAACCACAGACTGAAAACTTGAATCACTTCCCGGCCAGCTAGCCCGGTACATAACAGACGCTGAGCTGTTGGCATGTCTTTGATGCAAGCCGCCGTGGTTACAACATACACAGTTTGCTCCCCTTGTCTGAGCATTTCACCAGATGGCACGAGCTCACAGGCAGTCATCAGACAATAGGACAATAGACTCGTTAACGCTAGGTGTGGGGACCAAACTCCAATAATATTTACTTTGCATAAAGACCTGCTTCTATATATCTTTTGAAATAATGAACAAAGGCACGTCAAGACTCTGGTTCTCACCTCCGGGTCCTCTAAGAACATGTCAAAACACAGCAACAATTCCTTAATCAGGGACAGAAAACTTCAATCACTTCCCAACCAGCATGCTGAGTATATAAGGGACGCTGGTCAGTATGTGGTCACTTTTCTCTGGACGTTCCAAGGATACGCATCGTGTGCGGAGACTATCATCGTTTCATATCACCGAAGTTGCAAGACACAGCATGGATGCCGTTGAACAGCACGACGCTTTTTTCAACTCCTTTAACCTGGTGAGAGGCCCCTGTCTAGGGAGTGGCGCCTTAGGAGATGTTGTTCTGGCCTCGGCCAAACACAACTCGTCGTTGAAGGTGGCGGTGAAAATCGTATCTTTTGAGACGGAGGAGTGTGTAAGCGACTTTCTCTCTGAAGTCGGCTTCCTGCGTGATCTGCGCCACCCCTGCATCCTCAAGATGATAGCGTTTGCTATGGATGATCACAACGGCTTCATGTTGTCGACATACTTCAAGAACGGCACACTTCGCGACACCATGTCGTCCGACCCCCCTGTGGAAGAACCACGGATCCTCCGACACATTCTCGACGTGGCCAGCGCTCTGCAGTACATCCACGGTCTCCACATCTTCCACCAAGACGTCAAGCCGAGAAACATCCTCTTGGATGACCAGGATCGGGCTGTTCTGGCAGACTTTGGACTGGCAAGACAGGCAAGCGACAGCTCCGCGATGGTGATGAAGTGGGAGACTACACCCGGCTATTACGGACCCGAGACAAGGAAAAGGCGCCTATGAGTCCTTTCAAGGTAAGAATAAGTTCCTTTTTTTAAATCTCTTTTTTGTGGTCTGTCTTTTACCCGTTGCGCGCTCTCTCTCTCTCTCTCTCTCTCTCTCTCTCTCTCTCTCTCTCTCTCTCTCTCTCTCTCTCTCTCTCTCTCTCTCAATCTCTCTCTCTCTCTTTTTCTCTCTCTCTCTGCGTCTTTGTTCCCCCCCTCTCTCTCTCTCTCCCCCCCCCCTCTCTCTCTCTCTCTCTCTCTCTCTCTCTCTCTCTCTCTATTTCTCTTTCTATTTCTCTATGTATAATATATTAATTATATGTATTCATTATGTATACCGAAACTTTTAAAATGATAATGTAGAACCTGTATATATCTTTCTCTGTCTCTCTGTCTCTGTTTTTCTCTCACTCTCTCTCTCTCTCTCTCTCTCTCTCTCTCTCTCTCTCTCTCTTTCTCTAAGTATATGCGTATAATTATGTACACAGATATCTTTTTTATCATAACATATAACATGTATTTTGTCAGTATTTTACCCCTTCTTCTCTCTTGTGAAGCGCATAGAGCTTGCTGTTGAGCAGGGATTTGCCCTATAAAAATGTTATCTTTTATTATTATTTATTGTTTCTCTCTCTCTCTCTCTCTCTTTCTCTCTCTCTCTCTCTCTCTCTCTCTCTCTCTCTCCTCTCTCTCTCTCTCTCTCTGTCTCCTCTCTCTCTCTCTCTCTCTCTCTCTCTCTCTCTCTCTCTCACACACACACAAACACACAAGCACACTTTGTATGCATTATGTGTAACATTATGTATACGCGTACACATGTAAAACGTGTATTCATTATGTGCACAGAAATATTTTAAATTTTAATTTAAAACGTGTATTTTGACATTATTTTACCCTTTACTCTCTCTCTCTCTCTCTCTCTCTCTTTCTCTCTCTCTCTCTCTCTCTCTCTCTCTCTCTCTCTCTCTCTCTCTCTCTCCTCTCTCTCTCTCTGTCTCCTCTCTCTCTCTCTCTCTCTCTCTCTCTCTCTCTCTCTCTCTCTCACTCTCTCTCACACACACACACAAACACACAAGCACACTTTGTATGCATTATGTGTATCATTATGTATACGCGTACACATGTAAAACGTGTATTCATTATGTGCACAGAAATATTTTAAATTTTAATTTAAAACGTGTATTTTGACATTATTTTACCCTTTACTCTCTCTCTCTCTCTCTCTCTCTCTTTCTCTCTCTCTCTCTCTCTCTCTCTCTCTCTCTCTCCTCTCTCTCTCTCTCTCTCTGTCTCCTCTCTCTCTCTCTCTCTCTCTCTCTCTCTCACACACACACACACAAACACACAAGCACACTTTGTATGCATTATGTGTATCATTATGTATACGCGTACACATGTAAAACGTGTATTCAATATGTGCACAGAAATATTTTAAATTTTAATTTAAAACGTGTATTTTGACATTATTTTACCCTTTGCTCTCTCTCTCTCTCTCTCTCTCTCTTTCTCTCTCTC
>NW_004797286.1:499424-501393 GCF_000002075.1 Aplysia californica | reverse complement strand
ATAGATAGATAGATAGATAGATAGATAGATAGATAGATAGATAGATAGATAGATATTTGTTCCATGGAACTATATGTGTTGGTAATATGGGGCAAAAGCCTTAAGAATCGATGAACTTATTTTCTAATCTTTGTTACTCTCTCGGCCTCTCTATCCTTCTCTCTATCTCTCCTTCTCACCCTTTCTCCCTGTCTTTCTTTCTTATTTTTCTCTCTGTATCTCTCTCCCTCTCTCTCCTTCATACAAATAGATAGATAGATATTTGTATCAAGCTCAACTGATCTCCGTACTGTTCTTCTCTTCCCCTCCACAGCTGGATATGTACAGCCTGGGAGTGTCCATGTGGATGCTGATCTACAGGCAACGCTCAGAAGGCATCAAAGACCTCTTGGCCTTCTCAGACCAGTGTAAAGACGTTAAGGAGCCTTATAGGAGGATCTTACGCCAGCTGCTGCGTAAGGACCCCAACAAACGCTGGAGCGCCGCCGATCTGTTGAGGTTCTGCGTGTGGAACTCACTCTGCGCACCTTCACTGATGAGCAGCCACTGAGACCGCCCCGACGACCACCCCTCGGATTTTGGATTCCTCTTGATGTGTCAGGACAGTAGTGTTTGGTGAGTCAAGTAAGTCTTTATGTGTGTGTTTGTTAGTATGCATTCATGTATGTCTTTCTCTCTGTCTCTCTCTCTCTGTCTCTCGTTTTCTATCTCTCTCTTCTCTCTCTCTCTCTCTCTCTCTCTCTCTCTCTCTCTCTCTCTCTCTCTCTCTTATCTCTTCTACTCTCATTTTCTCTCTTTTTCTCCCTCTCTTCCTCTCCCCCTCTCTTTTTCCTTCCCTCTATGTCTCTCCATCTCCCAATCTTCCGATCTATCTATCTATATCTCCCTCTCTCTCTCTTGTCCCTTCAACCTCTATCTCTGTCTCTCTGTCTCTGTCTCTCTCTCTCTCTGTGTCTCTCTCTGTGTCTCCCTCTGTCTCTCTCTCTGTTTCTCTGTCTGTCTGTCTGTCTGTCTGTCTCTCTCTCCTTCTCCCTTTCTGTTTCTCTATGAGAGTCTAGTAAGTCTGTATTTGTGCGTATATATTTCTTTCCCTTTGTAAGTTTGTCTGTATGTGCTGGTGTGTCATTTATTATTTAACTCTTTAGTACCACCTAGATAAGACGCCTTAGTTTTAGTTAAGTTAGGATGTGCACCAGTCTCTAGAATCTAACCGTCCCTCTTGACTGTTCTGTTAACCCTTACTCCTGCGGAAGAAGCTGCCCATGTGGATGCACTAGCTCAAGTCTTGTGACAGTCTTATAGGACTTTGGGTTCCTTTCCTTCTTTTTAAAGGTTTTTTTTTTGCAGTGGTTGGGGGAGTGGAGGGGTGGGGGTGGTCAAGAAGTTATGAAATTTGCTCATATTCTGAACTAGACATCGAGTAGTCAACGGGATAGACTGGGGACGGAGGGGAAACTGGCTCTCGCTATCTCTAAACAAAAGGTGTCAAGTTCAGTCAGTTGTTATTTCAGTTATAATTCTGGGTGTTGGGGTTTTCTAGACTGGCTTTAGACTCGCGTGCATTCACTGTGAGCTTCCTTCGTTTTCTTGGCCCTGCCCCGTAGAGTAGAATAACACTAACCAAAGGTCACATATAGCTGAGACTGAGTGCACAAAGTTTTGGACATAATTTTTTGTAGTGTGACCGCTAAAAACTGTTAGGTCGTTGTCTCCATTAGGGAGTGGGAATGAGGGAAATGCCCGCCTCGTGACTCATTTGGAGCAGAGGAAATTAGGTATTCAAAGAAAGTTTCAACTAACCTTTAACCTTTTTTTAGTTGTTATGTGATAAATGTTGTGTTCAGTGTTGAGTTGTTATATTTATCCTTTAAAGTATATCGTTTAAAGTTAACTATAACCTTAAAATTTATTAGTAACTTTGGGTCGACGGAAAAGTAAGCACGGTAAGAAAGAGTAGTGATAGAATGGC
>NW_004797286.1:496265-497619 GCF_000002075.1 Aplysia californica | reverse complement strand
CCCCTTCCCTCCCCTCACAAATGATTTCTTCAAAAAATATTTCCCATCTGGTCCATTGCTGTCGCGACAAACTTGTCAATCATAATATGCTTTACCACCAGGAAAATTTTTATCTGTAAACAGCACAGCAACATGAAGCAACCAACCCATCCATACACTGCAATTGTGTAACACCATCCCCTTAGGTCTAAACGACTACCCTCTAGCGGTCGTTACCGTGGCCAACCAGACGGGACTTATTAAAACGCTGTACTGTAGACCGTGGTCGATTGGGCAGTACTTACAGTTTTTTTGCTCTTCGTTTTGGTTAGTGTTTTACTGCGCTCGCAACGGCATAAGGTCATAAAATATGAGCGCGCGGGACACAAGAAACATTTTCAGTAGGTAGGAAATTTTGAATTTTGCCGGGGGGCCGCCAAAGCCTACTCTTATCGATTTTAGACTACCAAGGGATCTTTAAGTTGCGCAACATGCACACGGGACCTTAGAAATTTTTCACCTTGTCCGAGAATTCTAGGTGTAGATCTTTCCTACCATAAGATCAGGGGTGTGGCTGAAAGGCAGCAGTAAGAAGGATCCAAGGAGTAGCAGTAGAAAGAGTCAAGAGCCTAGAGGAGGGGGCAAAGGAGGTGAGGGGGAGGGGGCAGAAAGTGGAGACGAAAGAAGACGACAGAGCATTGCTATAGAGCAGGAAGGAGGGGAAAGGAGACAATTTTAGAGAAGAAAATTTTTCCGTCGCTACCCAGATTCGAACCCGGGACCTTTGAATGAGAGACGAACACCTTAACCTTTAGGCCACGAGAGCCCCCGGACTGACAGTAAACCATTGTAGTGCAGTAGACCTTAAACTAAACAACCGTAGGACCTACACATTTTTCATTTTCTTTTTTTTTTTGTATGAAGACGTTTTTACACCGCCACTACCCCTCCCCCCTTTCCCCAAATCAAAACAATGTTGTTCATTAAACGTTTTTAAAGTAAAGAGGTCACATATATACCATAGTTTGGTGGTGGTGGCGGTGGTGGTAGTAGTATGTTGTTTTCGTGTTGTTATTGTTGTTGTCGTTGTTGTTGTTGTTGTTGTTGTTGTTGTTGTTGTTGTTGTTAATCCAGTCTTTGAGAGATATTAGATCTAGTCTTTAAAAAAAATAGTTTGTATGCCATGCCACTCTGCCTTATGTGCACAGTTTCGTTACGTTTGTAAAGTGTGTGTGTGTGTGTGTGTGTGTGTGTGTGTGTGTGTGTGTGTGTGTGCGCGTGTGTATTGTGTATGTGTGTATGCCTGTATGTGTGTGTGTGTGTGAGTGTGTGTGTGCATGTGTATGTGTGTGTGTGTGTGTGTGTGTGTGTGTGT
>NW_004797286.1:493665-495772 GCF_000002075.1 Aplysia californica | reverse complement strand
TACACACACACACACACACACACACATACACACATACACACACACACACACACACACACATTAAAAAAATAAACAATTTACGAAGTTCATTCCGGAAGCGATATAAAACGATGGAGACGTCAAAGAGCTCCAGCGCCGGTGTAAACTACCGCACGTTTAGACCTATGGAGAAGCCACAAATAGGACTAGAACCTCTTGTGTCGTGTGTGTGTGCGTGGCCTAGGTCGTCTCAGTGGGCCTCAGGACAAAACTCAAGGCGGCCTCAAACATCGCCTTCGGATAGTAGATCCCAAGGACGGCCTGTGTCGTGTGTGGACCGAATAATTGTGTTGATAGGGGTAAACTTTCATGTTGAGATAAATCGAACGCAGTAATGAAAGCACAACCCCAGGTCCACGTCCCGGGAGGTGGAAACTTGACAAAGAAGGGGATTGCTGGGTTCAACCAAGTGCCGTGTGGCTTTATGCCACTGAGGCGTCACGCTAGCCGTAAAGGAGAACCTGTGTTACCCCGAAAAATTGCAGGCTAATTGGGCTCACGTGAAACTGTGACAGACCTAGCAAGTCGGCAGTGGATTGTAATTTATTGGAAAGGAACGGACTCACATAGACGGACAGAAGCGCAAGAATAGACGAGCTCACCACGGAGACCATCCTAGCATGTGGTGAAACTGGAATAACTTGGCTCACAAAAATCTTCCAGAAAGCATGGACAGAAAAAGAAGTTCCCGACGACTGACAAGCACCGGTCGAAGTACCAATCTGGAAAAAGAAATGTATAAAGGAATTTCACTGCTAAGCCATGTGGGCAAGATGTTCGCCAAGATATTGGAATGGCGAACAAGAAACGAAGTTGAACCATTTCTAAGTGAGGCCCAAATGGGATTTAAAGGGAAGAGGATGCACCGACGCAATTTTTGCCCTACGACAAATGTGCGAAAGGGCAATAAAACATAACGGGGAATTAAACATAGCATTTTGTCAACCAGGAGACCGCGTTCGACAGAGGGAACAGAAACAAGCGGTGAAAAGAACTCGAAAACTACTCTGTAAGAGGCCAACTTCTAGATAGCATCCGTGCCATTTACGAGAACAGCATAAGCACTGTAAGAACGTCAGAGAAACTCACAGAATGGTTCAAGATAATATTCGGAGGAAGACAAGGTTGTGTCCTATCACCACAACAGTTTATCACTTATATATAGATAGAATTACAAAAGAAGCCAACATAGAACCAGACGCCCTAAATATTACTTTTTGCTGACGACCAAAACCTAGCACACAAAGAGGAACAAAGTCTCTAAAACCTCATAACAAGATTAACCGAACAATGTAATAAGTACGACAAGAAGATCAACATCAACAAATCAGAGACAATTAAAGTAAGCAGAAATCCAGGACCACTCAGGATACACATCAACAACAACAGTCTCAAACAGGTCTAAGAATTTAAGTACCTCGGAAATATATTCACCGAGGATGGGCGACTGAACAGAGAAATTGAAACACGAGTACAAGAGGCCAATAAAATTAGTTACCAGCTTGCTCCATTGCTGAAACATCCTAACATCCCCATGAGAACAAAACTCAAAATGATCAATACCATACTCATCCCAACACTCATCAAACATGGACCACGAACAAGACGTTGGAGCGAAGAATTACAACATATGAAATGCAATGTCTTAGAAAAGCAGTAAACAAGACCAGGCGAGAAAAGTTAATTTGAAACTCAGTAGTCAGAGCCTTCAAAAAAATTAAAAAAATTAAATGGCAACAAGGCTAGAGGGCGACCGAGAAAGACCGGGACAGATGGATTCAGGGAAACACTAACAACTCATGGCATCCCCCTGACCCAAGCTTTGCGGCTGGTTGCAGAGAGACGTCTCTTTCTTCCCACGACACCCAAAAGGCGGCAAAAGAGTATAAGCGGCGGATAAAAGTAAAGTAAAAGTGGCGAAAAGCAGGCTACAATGCAAACAGTGCCGCCAGTGTTGTTTGCATTATTCTAATTTTTTTTCTGCTCCCCCCTCTCTTTCTCTCTCTCTCCTTCTCTGTCTGTCTGTCTGTCTGTCTGTCTGTCTGTCTGTCTGTCTGTCTGTCTGTCT
>NW_004797286.1:467160-492982 GCF_000002075.1 Aplysia californica | reverse complement strand
TGCACGAACAGCAGAGCCCGCCAGCCACCCATGGAGAGAGAGAGAAATAGAGAGAGAGAGAGAGAGAGACAGAGAGAGAGACAGAGAGAGAGAGAGAGAGAGAGAGAGAGCGAGAGAGAGAGAGAGAGAGAGGGAGAGAAAGAGAGGGAGAGAAAGAGAGAAAGAGGAGGGATGAAAAGTGGTTACTGTGATACCTTATGTAGATCTCAGATAACAGTCCTCATGAAAACATGAATCAGCAAATTTTTCGTACCTATCCTTCTCGTCTAAAGTAATACCTGGGTCTGTCATTCAGCTTGGTAATAGTGCAATACCTGTAGTTTCCATGGAACGACAAACGTCCACCCCCCCACCCCCCTCCTCGCCAATTGTAAACAATGGGTGTTCTTCTTCTCCTCGAACTTAGATCACATTTCATGCCTTGTGCTTCTTTTTTTTGTTGGGGGGGGGGGGTTGAGGGAGAGGGTTGTGTTTATTTCGTTTAATGTTTTACGGCGCATGCAACTGCATAAGGTTATATGAGCGCACTGGACATTTTAAGCATTTTTTGTTTGGTATGACTTAATTGCCTTTGGTTTGAAATTCTCCTACCAGTAGTCGTTTCTATAACAACCCATTTGATGTACTGTCTTTGCTCAAGACTTGGGATTAGCTCAAAGTGTGACGCTAGGGGCTCTCGAGGTCTAGAGGTTACGGTGTTCGTCTCTCATTCAATAGGTCCCGGGTTCGAAACTGGACAGCGATGAAAAATTTTGTTCTCTAAAATGTTCTCCTCCCCCCCCCCCCCACCCCTTTCCTGCACTCTAACCACGTTCAGTCGTGTGCTTTCGTTTCCACTTTTTGTCCCCACCACTCGCTCCCCTTTTGCTCCTTCCTCTGGGCTCCAGACTCTTTCTGCAGCCTTTCTACTGTTACTCATTGGCTCCTTCTCACTGCTATCTTTCAGCCACACCCCTGATCTTTCGGATAAGGGCGAAATAATCTCGGAGGTCCCGTGTGCAAGTTGCGCACGTTACAGATCCCTTGGTGGTCCAAAATCGATAAGAGGAGGCTTCGGTAGCCACCCGCGCAAAATTCAAAAATAATTCCTACGAAATTGAAAATATTTAATGAGTCCCGCGCGCTCATATGACCTCAATCAGTTGCGAGCGCCCTAAAACACTTACCTAAACAAGACAAAAAACTGTAACTTTGAAAAGCTCTGAAAATGCAGGGTCAAAAGGTATTTTTTTTCTTTTCATGGGGGGAGACACATCGTCAAAGCCTGATAGCGCTACAACGATTGAACTCCGACAGGCTGCGTATATGAATAACTCGATCCACAGTTCTGGCCATACGGTAATTTCTCACTAGCGAAGCTTCAGGTTCACTTCCCATAAAGTTTCTCCAATTTGGTGAGTATCACTTAAGCTCATCGGGCTGGCGCATTTTGCCCTTTGTTTTAACTTGCAACCTTTCTGAGAGCAGCTTTGACATAGGCGACAGAAGTCTGATGTAAGGAATAGATATGGGACAGTTAGCTGGTGCCCGCTGTATTATGCAGAGCATCCAACGTATCCAGTGTTCTTTGGTCTAGATCGACTACCCTGCTGTGAGTGTTCACGGTTCTATTATTTCCAGTGCATATTTATAAAAGTAGCTGTAAAGGTGTTTTTTTAAACAGCTTCCAAACAGCATTAATTCCATGTGTTTGTTAGTTTGCAGTTTGTTTATTTGTTTGTTTTGTTTTGAGGGGAAAGGTTGTTGTTCCCTTTTGTATGTATATGATTTGTTGTTTTTTAGGGGGGGGGGGGAGGGTAAACACCTGGAGGCTATCTCGCTTATTACAGGACCGAATTTTACCAAATTTCACACATATAACAAGCATAGTAAGCCGTCTTTTTTCCTCTCTTGAGAAGGACGAGTACATGGGTAGCAAATGGCACATAGCGAGTGTGGTAAAGTTGTTTTTTAGGGGGGGGGGGGAGGGATGGAGGTAGTGGGAACCGCTCTTAGATTCTCTTTCTGTAATGTCCCTCTATTTTTTTTTCTGTCTGTTTGTCTTTCTTTTTCACTACTGAATAGGTGTTATTGTGCTTTCCTTCAACTAAAAAAATAGTAGTGTCATTTCAATATAATTCAATGTCCATCTTCTATGTATAAATTTTTAATGAGAATGGCTAATCATATCAACGAGCTTTGGTTTGTGGTAAATCATGTGCTAAACAGAAGCTGAAGACCCAGCTGTGGGAGTAGAAAAACAGGAAGAGAGGAAAAGGGGAAAGACAAAATTCTAAAGTAAATATCACATAATAATATGAGCATTCCAGCAATACATTCCACCTTTGCTGGTTTATTGAGTATCCTTTATCACCCTTCCTCCCCTCCCCCTCCCCCCCCCAGCTCCCCTCTCCTTTCTTTCAAACTTTTGGAGCATGTGTGCCGCGCTATGAACAATAGTTATTTGTTTGTTTTGGAGTAAAATAAATATGCTAAACAGAAACAGAAGACCCGTCAACACATCATACGTAACCTATAAATATCAGCACCAAAATTAGGACACTGGACAAGTTAAAAGAAGCAGAAGACCCAGCTGTGAGAGTAGAATAACAGGAAGAGAAGGAAAGGGGAAAGACAAAATTCTAAAGTAAATATCACATATTATGTGCAGTTCAGCATAGATACTAAATTTTTTTATATTTCTGTGCTCATTCCAGCACATTACACCTACTTCTTGTTTACTGTGTGTCGCTTTATTCCCCCCCCCCCCCTTTTTTTTTTTTTTTTCCTTTTTTTCCCCCCCCCCCCCCTCCCTTCCTCCTTTCTTTTTATCTTTTGATGTATAGATGCCGCGTTGTGAACAATAGTTTTGATTGTATTATAGTCGGTAAATGTTTTACGGTGCTCGCAACTGCATAAGGTCATATGGGCGCGCGAGACAAATTTTCAATTTGGTAGGAATTAATTTTGAATTTTGCCCGGGTGGCGGCCGAAGCCTACTCTTATTTATAGATTTTTGACCATAAAAGATCTTTAACGTGTGCACACGGGATCTCTGACATTTTCGCCGTTATCTGAGAAGGCTAGGTATAGATCTTACCTACCCCAAGATCAGGGGTGTAGCTGAAAGACAGCAGTAAGGAGCCAAGGAGAAGTAGTGGAACGGCTGCAGAAAGAGTCCAGAGCCCAGAGGAGAGGACAAGTGGGGGGAGGGGGAGGGGGGGGGGAAGTGGACTTGAAAGCAGACGACAGAATATGATTAGAGAACTAGAAAGAGGGAGAAAGGAGAACATTTTGGAGAAGAAAATTTTTTCGTCATAGTCAGGTTTCGAATCCGGGACCTATTGAATAAGAAGCGAACACCGTAACTGTAAACCACGAGAGCCCCCGTATTTTAGTCTCCATACGATGTGTGATCGTTGCCCTTGTACCCCCCTTTACGTTATTGTAAACATTATTGCGAAAATACAGATTTATTTCTTTGACGTGCATACTCATTTATTGTTCATCCCCATTATGAATGACCCAATGTCCACAGCAGCTAGATATTAATTTTTTTTAAAATTTCAGATTGTTCAGCCTTCCCAGCGGTTTATTTTTGGAATCATCTCCACTCAACCAGTATCATGTCCAGCTCAAAGGTCAAAATCTACTATCTCGACATGGTGGGCAGTGCTGAAATTACTAAACTGATGTTTGTCGTCGTAGGAAAACCTTTTGAGGAAATTTGGTTTTCTCGAGAGGAGTGGCAAAAGTGGAAGCCAAGTACGTGGTATTATTGATTGTGTATGTATTTAGTTAAGATTTTAATAGATTTGGACTGGTTGGGTTTTGTTGTGTTTCGAAATCGCATGTAGAACTGTCTCATCAGATTGCCAAGGTGATATAGAATAGTTTTCTTTTTTTCTGGAATAGAAGTAGGAGTTAGTTATCAAGCCTCATAAGCACTGTAAGTAAAACTGGATATCCGGGGTGGCGGAAAAAAACAAATGAGCGTATCTCAAATACCCCTTCATTGGTTTATGCGCTGTGAACAGGAACAGTATAATTTATTTTTCAAACGTTGCTGTGAATTCATTTACTGAAAAGAGTGACATGTTGATCTAGGCCTATCTTTGTTCAAGAGGAGTTGCACCAGTTGATCTAGTTGTGTGTTTCTGTGCGTTTACGTGTAGTGTGTGTTTGTGTGTGTGTGTGTGTGTGTGTGTGTGTGTGTGTGTGTGTGTGTGTGTGTGTGTGTCTGTGTGTGTGTTTAATACTTTGCTTCCTATCGGCGACTCGCCTGTGTGCACACCAAGATAGGAACAGACATCAGGAAGCAAAATTGTGACCTGTTGCAATTCATACTTTCGATAATTTTGACAGTTTATGCCCTTTTAGTAGACAAAATCTTTCAAAACACATGCAAGTAATTGGTCACACTTGCAACTTTATTTTTTACTTTACTTTCCTTTTAACGCGTTAGCCAGTTGATTACGGATTAAAATAACTTGTAAACTTATTGGAAACTATTTTTGTGCTGCAAACGATGTGGGTGATTTAAGTATTCAGTGTAATTCTTGATGAGCACAAGAGATATTTCAGTTTTGTGTTCAGTAATTCTTTAATAAGTACGTCACATTTTTCTTCATGCTTCACATAGCTTAAATATTTTGAATTTCATGCTAAAGTATACTCAGCTCAGATCTTCGTCAAGTAACGTTAACCTTCTTTACTTCTTTCCAGTGGCCCCCTTTGGAACGGTGTCATGGGTGGAGGTAGATGGAGAAGTCATTTCACAGTCAGTAGTTATTGCTAACTATTTTGCCAAAGAGCTTGGTAAGTGAATTATGATTTGTTGAGAGAAAGGGGACTTTGGTGGTTTGAGCTAGATCTAAATATCCATTTTGGTTTTATGGACGTTTTGTAACGTTAGTCATAGTTGCTTTTTAATAAACGCAGTGATTTAGATGTTGTTTTGACTATGAGAACCCATAGAGCTGTCAAGACCCTACAAAACACAAAACAAAAGAAAAAACCCAAACAAATAAGAACATAACAAAAAACAAAAAGCACCAAGATGGTAATAGGAGAGCGCCATTGGTGTGCCCTACTTCTGTTCTCTAAATCTGTATGTTTCAGTCTGTCAGTCTTTCTCTTTAGCAGCACTTAATGACTGATATCATGTCGATAATAATTATGCTTCTCTTTACTCAAAGTGAGAATGTAACTTAATATAAGTAACAACAAAAACAACAACAATAACATCATCAACAGCAGCAAAAACAACAACAACAATAATAACAACAACAACAACAACAAAATACAACAGCGAATGATTAGGAAACGCAATTGTCATAATACTGTACAAATTTACAAAGAAATAGGAAACTATTTTCCTTTGTCAACTAAGTAGCATTGACCTTTTATAAGACAAATCATCAGGTTTGTTTGCTTCTTTCTTTCTTTATCCTGACTGAATAGAGCGATGTTTCACTTTCTTTCAGTTTCAGGAGGAGGGGGGGGGAGGAGGAGGAGGCAGAGGCGAAGAAGCAGGGGGAGGTGGAGGAGGTGATGGAAGAACAGGAGAAGAAAAAGACTGACAAGAGGAAAAAAGGGGAGGAAGAGGAGGAGGAGGATGAAAGAAGGAGGAACATGAGAAAAAACGACTAACAGGTAGAAAAAAGAGGGTAGAAGTAGGAGGAGGAGGAGAAAAAACTGAAAAGAAGAAAAGAGACATGGGAGAGGAGGAGGGCGATGAAGAGGATGAGGAAGGAGGAGGAGGAGGAGGAGGAGGAGGAGGAGGAGGAGGAGGAGGAGGACAGCAACAACACCACAACCAGCAGAGTCACTATCACAACAGAAACAACAACCACTATAACAGCAACAGAGATAGCGACGACAGCAGCTACAGCAGCAGAAGTAGCAATGTAGCAGCTGCAGCTGTAGCAGGAGGAGTACCTATACCAACACCATCAGTGCCACCATCATCACCTCCAACAACAATGACACCACCACCACCACCACCACCACCACCATCATCATCAACAACAACAACAATATCAGCACAACAACAACAACAACAAATTTAAAACAAAACAACAACAACAACAACAAGGACACTAACAATAACAACAACTGAGTATGTGATAAGCTTGCAAGTTATAAACTCTGATTTACTGCCTTTACCACCACCACCAACAACAACAACAACAACAACAGGTTGATTTAAATCAGTTGATTTTTTAAATTTAAATCAACTTGATTTTTAAAATAAAAATCAGTGATTTAAATCACTTAAAAATTTTTTATATTTTTATTCGGTTTTTACACATTTCAACATTCAGAATTCCTTTCCTTGGTTTCATAAAACAGATATAAGGTTCAGTAGACTAATATAACCATGCTTAAAAGTCTGATTTCCCCCCTTTTCACTGTAAAATAATACAGTATTCAATTTACTTTTTTTTTCCATAATTGAAATCAGAGCTGGGTTGATTTAAATCAGTTGATTTTTTAAAAATTTTAATCAATTTGATTTTAAAAATAAAAATCAGTGATTTAAATCACTTTTCAAAAAAATGTATTCAGTTTTTTTCATATTTAAACTATCAGAATTCCTTTCCTTGGTTTAATTTTAAACGGATATAAGGTTTAGTAGACTAATATAATAATCATGCTTAAAAGTCTGCTTCCCCCCCTGTCACTGTAAAATAATACAGTTCTCAATTTACTTTTTTTTCATAATTGAAAACCAGAGTTGGGTTGATTTAAATCGGGTCGATTTAAATCAGTTGATTTTTTAAAATTTAAATCAACTTGATTTTAAAAATAAAACTCAGTGATTTAAATCACTTTAAAAAAATGTTTTCTGTTTTTACATCTTTAAACATTCAGAATTCCTTTCCTTGGTTTTATAAAACAGATATAAGGTTTAGTAGACTAAAATTGCTTAAAAGTGTACTTTCCCCCCTGTCACTGTAAGTAGTAAAATAATACAGTATTCAATTTACTTTTTTTTCATAATTGAAATAATTAGCATTTTCTTTTTCTTTTTAGACAAACACAAGCGCGTGCTCACACACACACTGTAATAAAAATAAAATGCAAGTTTATCTATGCATAATTACCCCCCCCCCCCCTTCCTTTTAGACTGACATTTTCTTCATTTTTTGTCTGTAGCCATAATTCACTGATATAGCAGATTAAGGCTTTCTAAAATTGCAGAGTTGCTTAAATTAATCATTAGTTAAAATAAAGACAATGCATTTTGCACTAAAAGAACATACTTTTAGCCACCAAAAATCCCTAACTGTGTCGACATTTTTTTTAAAATAAAAAAAATCCAAAAAATCCGATTTAAATAAAACAAAATCTGATTTAAATAAAAAAAATCGAATTTTTTAAATATTTATAAAAAATCAATAAAAAAAATCACCAACTCTGCTTTCAGCCACACTCGTTAATGTTAGGGTAAGTAAAATCGAACACCGTAGCCTTCTCAGATACGGGTAAAAAATCCCTGATGTCTCGTGTGAAAGTTTTGCACAAGAAAAGCAGCATCAGCATTGTTTGCTGTTGGAATAAGGGAACATTAAAGGAAAGGACACCTTGACTTTGTCGTTCCATTAATTATAAATGTACTTCTGGTTATCATTTAAATGAGTAAGAGAGACAGACAGACAGACACTATCTCTCTCTCTCTCTCTCTCTCTCACCCCCCCTCTCTCTCTCTCTCTCTCTCACACACACACACACACACACACACACACACACACCCATACATACAAGGCTCAAGGTCTGTTTATTTAATCGCACCTAATGAGTCTTATAAATCCAGTTAACAATCATATTTTAGTTCGTGAGTTTTTTGTTTGTTTGTTTTTTAAGGATAGGGAACACTTTCTAAAAATTGGTCTAAATCATACCCTTTGTTTTTCGCATGTACCTGCTGAAGATCACTGATCAGTGTCTCCACTAGTTATAGTGCCTTATCCTTGCCTGACTTCTTTCTGTTTGATACAAAAGACAACATGTGTAAACTATTGCTCACAGTTCTCATTGCCATAAATGTCAGGTTTTTCCATTACAGGCTGCTTTTTTCTATTACTGAGTACGACTCTGACAGTGACAAACAGATTTACAACAGTTAGCAATAAAGTTAATTAAGAATAACTGTAGTGTTAAATTCTAAACAGTGCACACGAAGACTTCAGAACTGATGATGGCAATACAATAATAATTTAACCCATAAGTGCATGAGGTCTTAAATTTTGTTTTTATAAGTTTCCTTTCTGGTTGTAATAAAAGGTACCTCAAGTTTTTTTTCTTAAACATTTATATTTTACAATTAGACTATTAGTGACCGATTTAAATTTTGCCCAACTAGTTGGGCGCCTTACACGAATGGATAGGCCTACGTTTTTTGTTTTGGTTTTTTTTTTTTATAGTAGAGGGCTTTACGGAGCTCGCAACTGCATAAGGTCATATGAGCGCCAAGGGGTGGATGTCAACAGAGAAGTCTTTACAGGGAATCAGACTTATTCTGCTCACCTCTCTAGCTTCAACAGCACAAGGTGCGCTTCGACTACCAAGGCATCCCAAAAATAGCAGGTCACAAGAGTGACAAACATACAAAAGAAGTAGATGAAAAATGACAATAGTAAGGATTAGGAAAGAAAAAGCAGCAGTTCCCTGTTGTAGATCAGGCACAGTTATGAGCGTGACATGAATCAGCCCATTTACAATTCTACTGTGCTTGAACGAGAAATGTTCCCCCTTTGGGAATGGCCTAAAGACACTACAGTCAGTGGCACTGCCCCGGGGGGCACAGACCTATGTGAAAATTTGAACACAGTAAGTAAGTAAGCTGACAAAAAATGTAAACAGTAACAATATCAGGAATTTTAATTACTTTTATTTACAAATACAAAATATAATTAGGTGAAGTTACAAAATGATTGCAAAATTGACTTTAGAACCGGGAAAAAGACCAAATTCAAAAATTTAATGGCGATGTGCACTTAAAAGCATATTTCTCAAGCAGAGGGCAGGAGGGGCATGTGTTGCATGCTTTCTTGGTATTGTCCTTAGACAAACTGCGTCTCTTTTCTGAGTTGGTAGAAACATCAAGAAAAACATTCCTGCATTCTTTTTTTTTATATTTTTAAAATTTTTTTACTTCAAATCCAATTGTTCTTTCTATTCTGCCTGGAATAGGTTGCCCACGGGCGGCTTTCCTGTACCTGATTATTTAACCTACGTCAAGATTCGTAATGTCGCTCTGTGACTTTTAAAAAAAGTTTCCAATTGATCACGATAAACGAATACCCACGCCTCCGGGTAATGGGTTCAGATTCGCTTCGAATATTCAGCCAACAGTGACGGGTCGGGATGCCATATAAGCCTTGATTTTGTCATTAGCTCCAACTTTGTCCCTCAAGGCTACGCACAATGGGTAGTCATCTAATGGTCCTGCGAAGTTCTTCAAATAACCAGTGAGGACGTCAAAGAGGGCGATATCAGCAAGGGTCATCTGGAAGTGGAAAACAGTACACAATGTTGACATTGGAAGAGGCCGCCCAGGGCACAGCTCTGGGGTTTTTGAGGGATAATATCATGTTTGACAACATCATGTTTTTGTTTTAATGTAGGTGTTTTAAATTTAAATAATTTAGGCCAACCCAGGCTGAAACAAACGCAACATCACTGCAGATCCAGATAGACTGAGACACTCGATAAAAATCCTCCTCACAAGGGAATCGACCTCGGGTTTTCCGCGTATGATTGCAAAGAGCCTAACCTCTACACCACAGACGCTGGTCTACACCAGGTGGCGGTAACAGGAGAAAAAAGAAAAGTAGTAAAAATGTCCAACATAAAATGTCGTCAACAGTGGCGACGCGTCTATATAATCAAATAATCACTGCTTCCGTTCCTAATTTTGAAACATTGTTGTAGTCAAATTCACCTGTAAACGTAAATATCATAAATTAAATGTAAAATGACGTTCATATTCACCAATGAACAGTAAGCCTAACATTCAAAACGCTTTCATTGCCACAGATATAGCCTGTTCACCCCTTTCGAGCCGCTCTATAAGGAGTCACAAGCCTTGATTAAGTAAGCTTAAAGTGAGGCAGGAAGAGTCTACCAAAAGAGTTGAAGGGAACATGTATACAGCACTCAACAGTTTCATTGCCACATACACCCTTTCGGGCCACAGTTATAAGCAGTCACAAGCACTGCTTATGTAAGCGAACTATTACACTGGTCGAGACTACCTCACAAATGTTAGGAAAACTAGCTCCTGATAATCTCCTGACTGTTGCGAGTGCTTGTTTTTTTCCCCTCAACTTTTTACCGTCCTATAATCAGATCGTGACCTCGATTGTGACACCGGCTTCTGGCCGCGAAAAGTTTGGCAAAAACAGCCAAATGTGAAATAAAAAATTGACAATTGTCATACTCTACCAAAGAGTTTAAACGCGTTGGTAATACATGTATAGTACTGACATTTCTGTTTCTTTGCATTGTGTTTGTGTATTCACATCTGAAGTTAAAATTTTATTTTAGTTGAAATTAATATTTAATGAGGTACTTTCCCGATTATTTTGGCTGTTGAAATACAATATAATGAATTAAGAATTTGTTTTCATTCACAACTCAGTGTTGCTGCCTCGAGTAAAATTCTTGCGTGATATCTCCAGGCCCTATCTGATCCCGTCTCCCTGTCAAACAAGTCAACCTTCGCCCTTGGTCGTCAACTGTCTTGATCCAATGTTTAACCTTCACGTATATTTTGTTCATATACAATGTACGATTTCTCTTTTTTACTTCAAAGAGAGCTGTAGTCACAAACTGGGAACACGTTTAAAACAGGCACGCAAGGAACAACAGTAGGCGTCCATATTGGCCTGTGAAAGGGAGGCAACAGTTCACCAATTGGTCGGTATATTTTAATAATTTTTTTTTGGGGGGGGGGGGGGGATACATAACTGCCTTTCCTTCTGTAGTTTTCCTGAAAGGAACTTCAAAACAAAATCACCGCCGGTAGGAGGGGACAATGCTCTGAGATACCTTTGCTCGTATCCACAGCAGAAACAAGAGCACATTTGTGAAAATCACATTAAATACTATTCGCTCCATCATCACAGACAGGGAATATACAGTTTTTGGAATAACAGAAACTTATATCATGCCTACTTTAGAACCACTTTAGTCAATGTAAAAGCGTTTGCTAGCTTTACATTTTTTGTTCATTTCCTATTTCATGACATCGTCCTTTCTCGACAAGGTTAAGTTGGTGAGCTTTGAATATCTCTGAACAACGTAGGTTCAGAAACGACATCCTGGGAATAACAGCTGTATTCTGCCGCCGTACCAGGGTTTGGAAAGATACTACTTGTAACAGCCAAAATAAAATACACAGATGCGCCACCTAGAGAGAGAGAGAGAGAGAGAGAGAGAGAGAGAGAGAGAGAGAGAGAGAGATTGCCACAGTCGAGATATATGGGTTCAACAAAAACTTTAGTAGCCTACAGGTTGATCCAAAAAAACTTTACAACTTTTTTTCTGAATATCTCGTGCAAAAATTGTTCTAGAATGCTGTAATTTGGGACCGACACAATTTGTTCAAAAGGAATTTGTTTGATATAAAATCCACGAAGAAGAAACATTTTTTGAAAACAGAAACGGCTAACAGAAAAAAGCACCCAAAAACACAAAGTTCACCAATGTTTAAAGATCTTGTAAAAGAAGTCGTGAAAAGATTAGTTGACCTTTTTCTTTATTTTCTCTTTGACATTAATTTCCCATCCCTTTGACATTTAAACAATATTTAATTTCTTTTACAGATTTTTAAAAACCTAATGATTACATTCTGAAATTCCTAGAAGCAGTGCTCCACATTCCCTCCTTTGAACTCGACACATCTTTAACGCGTCGTTCGAAATGCTCGTGGCGTCCTAATACAAGGACCTGCTAAACCATGAGTTTTTAAAGCCATATACACTCTACATGCTTACTAAAAAATGGTGTCTAGAGAAAATAGAGTGGGGGTGCCCAATAGACAGCATTTTTTAAGTTAACATACCCCGCAGGGTGAAAATCGGCCTTGCACTAAACCAAATGTCTTCGAGGAAATGATCCCTCTTTACAAGACAATCGAGGAATCATGAAAACATTGCCATGCTCTGATCCATGTCATCTCGGCCTAGCGAAGATGAACATGGTATAGTCGTAGGTTAAGATATCGATATGCCATGAGAATGCACACTGTTGATGTGTAGGAAAGTCCTGGCTGCAGATCGTCTACGGACAGACGTCGGACTCGGCTACTAAAATCTGCACTTTGGTGATGTTTAAAGGGCTGCACATGGTGCGTGTTCGACCTGAAGTGGTCATTTTTTAAAGAACTTTTTAGTTCTGATTCGCTATAGATCAAAACTGATGGAACCTCTCTACTCATGACGCCAAAGGTCTTGAGGACACCTAAGCATTCTGTCCATGCCGTGCGCAGAACGGAATATCAGGGATGGTGAGTTTGTGGAGAAGTAATGTTCAGTACAAAACGCTCTCTGCTCCCTGATCTCAACAGGCAAACAAAATGTGGGAAAAATAATATCTGCAAATTTCTGTTGACTTGTTAGACTGCTGTAGTTTGCAATAAGGAGCATTTGGTGCAACTTTAAAGTAGTAGGCCTAATGCGAAATGGTGCGTCATGCTATGAAAATTGCGACAAGGTTGGAAATGGGATCTTTTTTTAAAGCGCTATATAGAGCAAAACCATTTATTGGACTTATGTAAAATACGTATCATACAAATTCCTTTTGGCTTCCAAACGTTATGTCCAAATCTGAAACGCAAAACTTCAGTATGGAGGAAGATATTTACAAAACAAGTTGTAAAGGTTTTTTTGGATCACCCTGTACTTCAAAATGGAAAGAATGACGACCAAAAATTGAAACAAAAAATTCTGGGGTCGAATATATATTGAACAAATCAAAACAGAGAATCAATCTCCGTCATATGGATCAGTATATTACAGCTTATATGCACTATAACCCCCACGGGGCGGTGCTACTGTCTGAAGTGTCTTTAGGCCATTCCCAAGAGGGGGGGGGGGGGGGGGCGGGGCATTAACATCTCGAATTCTTATGCACAGTAGAATTGCAAATGTAAATGGGCCTATTCATCAATGTCACGCTCAAAACTGTGCCTGAACTGCAACAGGGAACTGCTGCTTTCTCTTTCTTAATCCTTTCAATCGACATTTTTCCTCTACTTCTTTTGTATGCTTGTCACACTCTTGTGACCCGCTATTTCCGGGTGCCTTGATAGTCGCAGCAGACTTTGTGCTGTTGAAGCTAGAAAGGAGAGCAGAGTAAGTCTGATTCCCTGTAAGGACTTCTCTGTTGACATCCACCCCTTGTTGGCGCTCATGTGAACTCATGCAGTTGCAAGCGCCATAAAACCTCTACTAAAACAAACAAACTTATAACTTATAAGCTCTATAAATTCAGCAATTTGTTGAAATCACCCAAATTGCATAGATTTTGTAGACACGAATATTATGAAGAAAAATTAATCATGTTACCTGATTTCCTACAACATAACCTGTTCCACTGGCTTTTAGAATTTTCTCGAAGAATCCAAAGAAGCGAGGCATAGTATTTTTCTTGCAGTCTTCGGTCAGCTCTCTCTGTAAGTTATAAACAAAAAGAAAAGAATTTAAACTCTCAAACTAGCTACCAATCTATTCTAAAATAGCAACTACAACAACAACAACAGCAACAACAACAAGACAGACAAAGAGAGAGAGAGAGAGAGAGAGAGAGAGAGAGAGAGAGAGAGAGAGAGAGAGAGAGAGAGAGGGGGGGGGGAGAGAGAGAGAAAGATAGAGAGAGAAGGAGAGGAGAGGAGAAAGAGAGAGAGATAAAGAGAATGCGTGACAGATTAGATAGATAGATAGAGAGAGAGAAGGGGGGAGCGAGAGAGAGAGAGAGAGAGAGAGAGAGAGAGAGAGAGAGAGAGAGAGAGAGAGAGAGAGAGAGAGAGAGAGAGAGAGAGAGATAGATAGAGAGAGATAGATAGATAGATAGAGAGAGAGAGAGAGGAGATGAAAAGGAAGAGAGAGAGAGGAGATGAAAAGGAAGAGAGAAGGGGAGAGAGAAGGATGACCTTCCTTACAAAAGAGTAGGGGAAGAAAAAATAGGGGTATAGATTAAAGTAGATTAATGGTGTAGCTACCGACTACGATGGAGCGAGAGCAGGATTGATTTAGGGCAGTCATGGAACCTTTTGAGCAAGAGAAAGTCAGGAGAAAGCCATGTCAGGCCACCGTCTTTGTAGTCTCAATAACTCAGATGTGAAAGAATTCAGGGTGGTTCGTACGTGCGCTGGTGTGGTCTGCTCCTTCTCTCCTATCAAACAGCTAGTATTATTATCCTTGTCTCTCCTTTTTTGTGTCTTGTTTTTAACACCTCTTATCTTCGGAACTAATATGACCTAATTGTGCTGCAAGTGTCGTAAAGTAGGATGGATTTTGTAACCAGTTTTATTCACACTATACACGAACGATTGCCAAATAAACAACAGTAACATCAAGTTGATCAAATTTGCAGATGATTCAACCAAAATTGGGTTCATTCAGGTTGACCATACCGAAAATGCTTACTGGAATTGTGTACTAAACCTTTCTGAATAGTGTGAAAGTCATAAGCTGCTTTTAAATGTGAACAAACCTAAAGAACTTTAGAAAAAAAAAAAAAAACTGCTCCTGCAGCCATTCGAAATTAAAAATGAAAACGTCAAGCAAGTGTCAGATTATAAGTATTTTGGGTGTTTCAATAGACAACAAACTGGACTGGCGTGTCCACAATTCTCTCCTGCTTAAAAAAGTGAACAAAAAAAGACTATTTTTTCTACGGAAGCTCATGTATTTTACAGTTGATAAAACATTGAAGTCCATTTATTCTATCTTTCAACCATAGAAAGTATGATCAATTTCTGATTAACAGCATGGGCCAGGAACACAAGACAACAAGATAAAGAAAAATTAAATCGATTAATATGGAAAGCGTGCAAAATTTCAACATCTACATTCCCCTACTGGGATGAATTGTACCTTATAGCTTGCACTACTAGAAAAATTAATTCCATCTTTTTGGAGAATAAGCATCGACCTTGTTCCCTCAAATAAAAATATCAGTCAGAAGTAAAAAACCTAGGCCTCTGATCTGTAACAAATAAAGATACAGAAGGTCACTCTCACCATCATCCATCAAACTTCTTGTTATAAGTATTCATATGACCTTAGAGCATGCATCAGGATACCATTGAGTTACAATCAGAATACTGAGTATGTATTTAGCCTAACATAATTATTGTTTATATTACTGTTCATTTATATTTATATTATGCATGGGACTGTAAGCCTGTTTGTGTGAGTGCAAGCATACTGCATGTGCGTGCACGTTTGTGCGTGTGTGTGCATGTGTGTGTGTGTGTGTGTGTGTGTGTGTGTGTGTGTGTGTGTGTGCGTGTGTGTATGTGTGTACGTAGTGAAACACCAAACCAATGAGCCAGAATCTGGGCAATAAAAATGTATCTTATCTTAAAACGCTTACCCCAAAACAAAAAAAACAGAAAAAAATTGCAGAAGAGTGGCATGATCGAATGATTGATTTGAGAAAAGCACCAACATGTTTTTTTTGGTCCTGATACTGGTCATCAATTGAAACCGCTATAACCATGAAGTCCTGAATGAGGTTCACCATCTGTTCGATATGAAGAGCTTCTTTGTTGTTCTTCCCAAAAAAACCTGCAAGGAGGAGGATGGATAATTTCGAGGATTATTTTCATGTTAACAATAAAATCTTTTTTTTTTCTTCAATAAATTAACCAATACGCATTATATAATGAGCATGTGTGACATGGAATCTACAGTACGTAAGAATATTGGTGAAAATGTTTCCAGGGGGCAGGTTACTTCTCGAGCCCATTTTTTTAAAATATAGAGAAAAATGGCATGAAACAAGCATACTTATATACCTTGGGTCATGCAGACAAAGATTCAAACACCTTATTTCGAGAAAATCTTCACGTTGTCATGGAAACAGCGGTCATATTGGATTTTGGACATTTTATGGTGGGTAATCATTTTTGTATTGTTTGACATGATAAGTCCATTTTTGTTTCGAAATTATCTTGTGGACATATAACTTCAATTTACTGACCAAAAATATTTTATAAAAATATGTACTTTTTAAAAGCGCCAGTGTATCTCCAAACTCAGAAGACCAATAATATTTTAGGGGTAGGGTAAGTGAAGCCTACAGAAAAAAATAACACTTACTGAGCAGGTCAAATAACAAGGGAAACCATGAACATTTCTGTTCTATTTTGGCTCGTTACCAAGGACACAGGATGTTTTTATGGCCGTTTTGATACTAAGGACTACACATTTAATCTTACAATTACAGGGAATCAGAAGAAGCGTAATTTTACAGAAAGTATATGATGTATACTTCCAAAAATTGATATCTGAGCCCAAAACTGGTCAAAAAAACCCACTTGCCCCCTTAATATATTCAAATTAAAGCGCACTATACACATATAATATATCATTTATGTTTTGCTTTGTATTATTTTGAAATTTTAAACTTCTATTTTTTTCCCTCATTCATACTTTGCTCTTGGTCTTTCCTTTATGACTGAAATAGATAAATTATGTTCCTCTTTTATTTCTCTCATATTCTCAGTCTGTTTCATTATCATTAATTGAAAATTGGCAGCAAACCCACCCATCACAGATAAAACTTGTAAATAATTTTACGAACTGATCCCTGTATCAGCGCAAACTTTGTCCCCCTCCTACCCCCCCCCCCCTTCCACACACAAATACACACATAGACGCAACACACACAAAAAAACAACTATAGTGCTCAGTAATTGTCAAAAGTAATAAAAATCACCATACTATAAAGCTAAACGAAACAAATCATCATCATCATCATTATCATCGTCCTCATCATCCACAGAAATAGCAGCAGCAGCAGCAGCAGCAGCAGCAGCAGCAGCAGCAGCAGCAGCAGCAGTAGTCGTCTTCAAAACAACACACCTAAATTTTTAAGACAAACCAACATGTGTCAGCACTGCATTTAAAAATCAACTATGACTAACGTTACAAAACGTCCATAAATACAAAACCAAAATGGATTTATAGCTCTAGCCACCAAAAATGCCTTTTATTTGTGCAAACTCAATTCACTTACCAAACTCCTTGGCAAAATAGTTAGCAATAGCTATTGACTGTGCATAGACTTCTCCATCTACCTCCACCCATGGTGACGTTCCAAAGGGGGCCTCTGGAAAGGAATAAAGACGGTTAAAGATACTTGAAGGTCTGAACTGACTGTGCTTTAGCACGAACAAAATACTTCAGTTATGTGAAGCATGGGAAGAATCATCTGACGTGCTTAAAGAATTTGAAAATGAAGACAGAGGCGAAGCGTCTATATAATCAAATAACCACTGCTTCCCTTCCTAATTTTGAAACATTGTCGCAGTCAAATTCACCCATAGACGTGAACCTCATAAATTAAATGTAAAAAGACGTTCATAATCACCAATGAACAATAGACTATGCCTTACCTTCAAAACCGTTTCATTGCCACAGAAATAGCCTGTTCGCCCCTATCGGGCCACTCCATAAGCAGCCACAAGCTTTGATTAGGTAAGCTTAAAGTGAGGCTGGGAGAGTCAACCAATATAGTTGAAGGGAACATGTGCATAGCAGTCAGAACTGTTTCATTGTCGCATATACCCTGTTCACCCCTTTCGGGCCACAGTTATAAGCACCCAGACGCGCTGATTATCTAAGCGAACTATTACACTGGTCGAGTCTACCTCACAGATGTGAGGGGAACTAACTCCTAATAATCCTTTGACTCCTGCTACTACACTGCTAGTGCTTGGGTTTTTTTCCTCGACTTTTTAACGTCCTATAATCAGATCGTGACCCCGATTATGACAGCGGCTCCTGGCCGCGAAAAGCTAGACAAAAAAACCAGCCAAATGTGAAATAAAAAATTAATAATTGTCGTGCTCTACCAAAGTGTTTCGGCTGTCTGGTATAACATGCCATTGTAGTGCTGACATCTGTGCTTCTTTCCTTGGTGTTCGTGTGTTCAAATCTAAAGTTAAATTTAAGGTTAGTTAGAATAAATATTTAATGAAATACTTTTCCGATTATTTTAGCGGTTGAACAAGCATACAACATGAATTCAGGATTTGTTTTCATTCACAACTAGAGGTGTGCGAGTCCAGCATATTAAGATTCGAGTCCACACTCGAGTATCTGCTCTGGACTCGAGTAATTACTCGAGTAATTACTCGAGTCCCACGGCTCTAAAGACTCGAGTAATTACTCGAGTAATAGTATCCCAAAAGGGAATTTTAGTGGGTTTCAAAAAAAGTTTTGTTGAATATCGGACAGAAAATAGAGTGCCTTCCTTGGAGGGAGCTTGAGTAGGCTTATGGCAATTCTAGACACATGCTGTTTATACCGTATTTATTTTATTTTATCTTAGGAAGTGGCTATTCTCACCCCAGGTGAGAATAAAAATGTGATCGACCTCTCACCCCGGGTGAGACTTGCCAGCGTTGGCTATTCTCACCCGGTGTGAAACAAAACCGGTTTTTCCTAATTTCTGAATACTTCCTATCGGGGAGGATGATTAAATAGACAAACCCCTTCTTTAAAAAAATGATATTATAACACAAAAGTAAAACTAATTTGACGGTCTACAAAGATGCTACTGCTATTTCACTTTTAGAATAGAGCCGAACTACCCTAATCGGCATTTTGTTTTGCCCAGAAATTCTCGCAATATCTAGGCTACTCCGCTCTCTCTCTCTCTCTCTCTCTCTCTCTCTCTCTCTCTCTCTCTCTCTCTCTTTCAATGCCCGCAGATAAAATTGCATGTTTTTAACACTAGAGAACTGGAACGTTTGTTTACACCACAGAATTCAATTTTTAAAAAGTGTAGATCTAGAATTCTGTGGTTTACACTGGGTATCACGGTAAACGCACACCGGAAGAGAATAGCCAAAAGACCCCAGGTGAGTGAGAAGCTTAGTGAGAAGCTTACAACTGTATAACAACTAAGCTAGAATAGAGGTGGTCTTTATCTTATCTTTTCTTTTCTTTAAAAAAAAATAAAAAAATTCTCTATTACAACAGTAAGAATAAAATGTACACGGATTGTAAACCTCAGACAGTGCACTTCATAAAGAAAAGAAGTTTGATTGGTCATCGTGGGTTTTTAACAGTGGTTTCCTTTTTGCTTTTTTCTGGGGGGGGGGGGGGGTTCGTTTTTTTCCTTTGGGGGAAGGGATTTTTTTGTTTTTGTTGTTTCTTTTCCTTCAGTTTAAAAAATTGCTTATTAGAATGTTTCTTTTATCTATTCTTAACTTTAAAAAAAAACAAATTTTTCTCCTTTTTTTCTGTTTTTTCCCCCTACAGACTCGAGTCTGGACTCGAGTCCAGACTCGAGTCCTTACTCGAGTAATTTACTTGTGACTCGAGTCTGGACTCGCTGCATGTATTACTCGAGAACTCGAGTCTGGACTCGTTACTCGCACACCTCTATTCACAACTCAGAGTTGCCGCCTCCAGTGCCAGTAAGATTCTTGTGACTTGTGTGAGTGTGATATCTTCAGGCCCTATCTGGTCCCATTTCACTTTGATTACCCTGTCAAACAAGTCAGCCTTCGCCCCTGTATGAAGACTGTAATTCGGAGGTCAATATCATTCTTGCACATTTTGTGTCATGAAAACTGGTAAAGTACTGACCTTAAATCTTACGAGGTACTGAACCCCAAACACAAATATCTATTGTGCTCCCCATGAAATACACTGAATACATAAATCGCCCACAGTGTTTGCAGCACGAAATTGATTCCCAGTAAGTCTACAAGTTATTTTATGGCGTAATCAATAGGCTAACATGTTGAAAGGAAAGGGAAGTAAAAATAGAGTTGCAAGTGTGACCAAATAGGCCTACTTGCATGTGTGAGAAAATTTTGTTGACTTGGGCATAAACTGTCGAAAACTATGTATTGCAGCTGTTCACGATTTTGCTTCCTGATCTCTGTTCCTATTTTGGTGTGCGCGCAGGCGAGTCGTCGATAGAAAGCAAAGTAGTAAACACGCGCACACACATACAACTAAATATACAAAATCAATAATATCACGTACTTGACTTCCACTTTGCCGACCAATCCTCTAGAGAAAACCTAACGTCCTCAAAAGGTTTTCCTGCGGCAGCAAACAACAGTCGAATCATTTCGGCACGGCCCATATAGTCGACATAGAAGATTTTAACCTTTGGGCTGGACATGATGCTGGTTGAGAGGAGATGATTCCAAAAACAAACTGCTGGGAAGGCTGAGCAAACTGAAACAACAAAAAATCAAGCTGCTGTAGACATTGGGTCATTCATAATGGGGACAAACAATAATTTTAACTCTGGTCCAGGGTTGCCTGATTTATTTCTGGTGTGGGGCCAGACGACAGGCAATTTTAGAGCCAAATTAGTTTTGGGGCCAAATCTCAATATTTCTGCAAATGTATTATTTTGTCCTCTTTCGAAGAGGTTATCAATAATAATAACAGATAGCATGTGTATCCCGCAAATTTCCGCTCAACAGTTAAGCTCCATGTACTTTACCATCTATTTTATTACCCCAGCCGACTTGATAGCATTCTGAAACAACCTCAACCTCCTGGGAAGCATACAGTGCAAGCTGCCATTTTATAGGCGTTAAAACACTACTTACGGACAATTCAAGGTTTTTTGCCGTTAATAAACGGGTACTCATTCCCACCTGGGTGAAGTGAGGAACATTCATGTAAAGCGCCTTTCACAAGGACACAACATATATATTATATTGGGCTCCTGATGGGATTCAAACTCACTGCATTACGATTGCGAGTCCGACAGCCTAGCTGCTAGGCCATCGATGCCATAGTAGCACAACTGCCACTCTACATCATATGACCCAAAACTGGCTTTTAGGTTCTTTGACAATTTTCGTCGGGTTAACAATGAGCTTGATAAATCGGTCATTACAAAACTGAGCTCACTTTGGTCGACTTTAATTAATTGGCTCGCCTGCTGAATAGCCTACAACAATACAGACAAAACCCATATTTAAAACAGTTCTAACGGACATAGGTTTACACATGGAAAGGAACAGAGTGTACAAGGTTACGTTCTTTCATTGTAGAGGGGTAATTGAACAAGCCGAAATGAGTGAGGGCATCAAATCATATTCAAAATCTGTATTTTATAACCGTCAGCAGTCCAAGCTCTTGTGTCTAGTATAATTATGTTTTTATCTCCTTTTTCTTTCTTCTTTTCTTTTCTTCTAAAGCTATTACTGGTGCACAAAATAAAAAGAGCCAGAGAGCCAAATAAAATTCTTCGGGCCAGACGCAATTCAAAAGATCTAAATTTCTGGATTTAATTTGGAGCCAAACTAACAACCCTGCTCTGGTCCAGCTTAAGCCTGGGCAGGATTTGGCTTCGGAATAGGTACTAATTGCAATTCTCACGTCCACCAAGTAGTGTTGAGACCATTGCAAGCATTTAGAACTGGGCAAGTCCAAAGTCTTGACCTAGCAAAATATCCTACAATCAAAAGGAAACATTATTTTAACGCATAATAGAAACTTTGAGTAAAGACTTAGTGAACATATGTCTAAAGAAATGCTCAAAATTGGCATGTTTCTAATTAATTTAGTGTCTTCAGTTGGTTGTTTAAATTCAAATACATCTACCACCCCTACACTTCCTCTCGTCCTACTAGGCGGATTGATTGAGCCCATTTCCTCGATAAGGGGTTAGCAGGCCAAGGCCAGGATAAGGCTTCAATGCCATCCAAGGCTGACTCAATTCCTGGCCAGTTTCAAATCCTTTCGTCTTTTCTTAAATGACAAGCTCGAGGCAGTACAATGTCCATAGGCCCTACATGAAAATGAGTAGTCAATTAAATCATATAATAAACAGGGCAAGAACTCTAAAAATAATTAGTTCATTATATAAATAGAGTGACCCACACAAATCCCTGATCTACCTAATCTCACAACAACGATAAGCAGTTATTCCATGTGAGCATTCATTGTTGGGGGGGGGGGGGGGGGGGAGATGGGAAATTCAGTATTTAGAGAACTTCTGTCTCTCCGCAGACGGGTGGAATGCCTATCTAGGCTATCTGACGGAATTGCCATTGGAATAAATACAGTCGAGTCCATTTATAACAGCCTCGGTTTTAACAGGAACTTGGTTATAACAGTGACTTTTCAAATCCAACAGAGAAACGTTTAGTAATACAACAGAGAACAGAACAAAAACAAACAAGCAAACAAAAATAAGTAAATTAATAAATAAAAGTGAACAAACAAACAACCAAACATGTATTACAAAGATGTTCCATTAGTCTCAACACAGGTGGTTGGTAGGAGAACAACAAAATTAATGACAACGATAAAGGGAAGTAATGAAGAAGGCTTTATTATTCAAATTACAGGTAAATACTTTATTACATCCCCTGGACTTGGAATTGGGTTTGGGATATGCAGATCTCAAGGTGTTGGGACTCGAGATTTGCAAAATTCCAATTTTTGGCTATTCTGCCCAGCCTAGCAGGTTAACCGGAAGAGCGTTCTTTTCGATCGATGACCCACTTACAGACATATATGGTCCAGACATGGACCCTGACTTAAAGTCTGGAACTTAAGATAACCACCTGCGAGATGAGATGTCTAAGGAGAGCCGTCAACAAAACCAGACGGGACATGGTCAGAAACAAGATCAGAGAAATGTCCTCCTCTACATTCGAAGGCTAGCAATCGGGTGGTTTTGACATGATCTCACACGTATGGCACCCACAGAATTCTACACTAAGTGTAGAATTCTGTGATGGCACCTAACCAGCTTGCCAGTAAAACCTACTACAGGGAAGCATCAGGGTACAAGGCCAGAGGAAGACCAAGAAAGACATGGATCCTTTTTGTTCGATTGTTTTAGTAATTGTTTTAAGGCACTTGCAATACAATAAGGTCATATAAGTACCGAAGATTAGAGGTGTTACAAAAGAGTTACAAACACAAAAAGAAGGAGGGGAGATAAAGACGATAGACGTTTGATAGGAAAGAAAAAGCAAACCACACGTTACCAGAGCACCCGCCAACCACCCGCAGACCTGGATCCAGGGTGTGAAGGATACCGTGAGAACATACAGTGAATCCCACCCAGCCAGGCCAATCAAACTTGCTAGATCTAGAGACAGGACGAGGCTCTATCTCCCCTCGACGCCCAAGAGGTACAAGAGGACAGCGGACAGATACAGTAAAAAAGACCCACTTACGTCGCCCGCGAGCTTGCGCCGGGCGCCGGAGTCAGGCAGGGGTCACGCATGCGTGCCGTGGGAGTCAATACATGTAGCCAATAATGAAAGAGAACAATGAAAAACAAGCCTCATCTTTTTTAGCAAATAGACTCAATCTATGAATAGAATATAAGTTTTACGACGACAAGAATAATCCCCTTATTAGTTTCTACCAAACTAAAGATGTCTAATGCGTCCCGTGTGTGCATATGACCTGATTAAAATTGCAGTTGAGAGCGCGTTGAAACACTTACCGACTAGAATTAGATCTAATAACTATTGTTCTTAACGCGGCATCTATATATGTATGCACCAAAAGTTTGAAAGAAAGGGGGAGGGTGGGGGGGGGGGGGGGGGGTGAGAGGGAGGGGACGAGGGGATGAAAACGTGACACACGGTAAACCAACACAAGGTGGAATTGTATTGTTGGGATGAGCACAGGAATATTTAGTTTATAGATCTACTAATAAACGGCACATATACGTGCTACTTATAACTTTAGAATTCTTTCTTTCTCCTTTCCCTCTTTTGTTGTTATTTTTCTCTCACAGCTGGGTCTTCTGCTTCTGTTTAGAACATGGTTTACCTCAAGCCAAAGCGAGTTTATAAAATATACCATTCTCATTAAAAATGTGTACGTAGAAGGAGGACATTCATTTGAATGACACTATCTTTTTATTTGAAAGAAAGCACAATAACAGCAATTCAATGGCGAAAAAGAAAGACAAACAGACAGAAAGAAAGAATAGAGGGACATTACAGTTGAGTAGGAAGTAAAAGGGTCTGAGAGCAGTCCCCCTACCCCCATATACCCTCCCATCCCGCAGAAAAAAATGGCAAAAACAAAACAAAACAAAAACAAACCACGCACACACACACACACACACACACACACACACACACACACACACACACACACACACACACACACATAAACAGCAACAATAACCCCCTCCCCCCTCAAAAGAAAAAGAACTAAACAAACAAACAGCAAAATAAACAAACACATGGAATTTATGCTGTTTGGAAGCTGTCTAAAAAGCCCATGACAGCTACTTTTTTGTTGGAAGCACTGGGAAAATAAAACACTGAACACTGAACACTCACAGCAGGGCAGTCATTCTAGACAAAAAAAACAACACTAAATACGATGGATGCTCTGCATAATATAGCGGATACACCTGCTACAACACGTTTTTGAATGAATTAAAATTTAAATTTTGGAAGAACGCTTTTTCAAAAACGGTTAGGCTGATTAAAAAAAAACAACCTCTTCCGGTGGAAGAGGCGACTGTTTTCTTCGTTTAATTTGACTTTAGAATGAGAGGCGAGAGGTCATTAAAATTTTTTAAAAACCCACTCCGCACTGAACGAACCCGAACAGCAGATGAACAACAGTTGATCTGCGCACAGAAGGGGTTGCTATTCCTACTCTTCTTCTGGAGAAACGAAAGAGAGCTTCAAAACAAAGACCGCAGCGCCATCTGAAGCAATGAGCGGACTTCGGCGGACACTTTTTGGGCTGAGTGAACCATCTTGTTATGTACTATCTTTGTTCTAGATCTATGTCAGAGCTGCATTCAGAAAGGACGCACGTTCTAACATTTAAGGGGGAAAATGCGTTAGCCCTAAGCTTATACACATATAATAAGCCTAATAAGCGATAGCCTACTCACCAAATTGGAGAACGTTTCGGTGAAGTGAAACTGAAGCTTCGACAGTGAGAAATTATGGCAAGAACTGGGGATCAAGTTATATATTGGCCGAGAATCTAGGCCTACACAGTAGTCTTCACGGGGTTGTTAAATGGGGCCAGAGTTCGGTCGTGGAAGGCGTTATTGGGAGTCGACTGCCCATATTTTAACAGTTGATGTTGCACAAAAACGCTATTTTTTATTTTTTACCTCGAAGGGTTTTGTCGAGGTTCCTTCGCAAAATTACGAAAGATAATTCGATCGGCTTCCAAAAAAAAAAAAAAAGAATGATAAACGAAAGTAATCCTAAATTATCTGAATCGAGTCTACCTCATTTGCATAAAAGGGAGGACTTCCGTAGTTTCAGTTGCCACCGTGGACAAGCGGGGCTTTTTCCGTACCGGTCTACCTGAGTTGTTTTTTTTGTGCGTCCATGTCGCGGTAAGGGATGAACAGAAAACAAAACAAAACAACGATTTCATTTCGCACGTGTTTTGAACGGGAAAAAAACCCTAACCCAAAAACTTACCCGGGTTAGGGGTTGGGTTTCTTCTTCATTGTATTTTGTTGAGGGTTAGGATTAGGGGTAAGGGTAGGTGTAGGGTTTGGGGTAGGGACAGGGGTAGGGTTGGTTAGGCCTCTTCTTAATTGTATTTGTAGAGGAGGTCATTTGTTACGAAAGTCCTTCCTGTTAGGATGAGACAGTGCATTT
>NW_004797286.1:465453-466995 GCF_000002075.1 Aplysia californica | reverse complement strand
AGTCGACTTCTAAAAATGACAAATATAGGGAATCGACTCCGTATTCTCACTTCGATAAATTGTCGTGCTATCAAGAGGTCGTTGGCTAGGCTACTTGACACAGTGTCTGACTGTCTCCCTCTCACGAAAGGAATAAAACACGCAGTGACGAGGCCTACATTCACGGCGCACGTAGTTTGTAGGCTTCGTTCTCGGCGCTCTGAATCACCCATACAGGCACACACAGAGACATTGGGCACACAGACACTAAACAAAGTGAATGAGGAAACAGCGCAGGAATGGGCTACTCACGTGAAAAGAGGCCTCATGCAGCGGTGGTCCGAATGCAACAGAGTTTACGGAGCGGAGGGCGAAGGCGAGCACAGCAAAACAGCTTCGGCGATTCGGTCGACAGACGACAATCGACAACGCCTCGCTAGCTCAACGCGCGGAACACGACTGCGATCCTCTTCCCGTGTGCGGACCCGGCAACGTTCGACAAGTTGAAAATAAAAGTCGTTCGAAGAAACAAGGGAGAATGGAA
The DNA here is from genome assembly GCF_000002075.1 of Aplysia californica. NCBI lineage: Eukaryota > Metazoa > Mollusca > Gastropoda > Aplysiida > Aplysiidae > Aplysia > Aplysia californica. The sequence goes on along the minus strand of NW_004797286.1, from coordinate 466,472 downwards.
GAAGGCCACGGCGGGAAGAGAGAGAGAGAGAGAGAGAGGGGGGGGGGGGGAGAAGAAGCATAAGGGAAAAGGGTAGGTGGTGAAGTAAGCAAGTGAGCAAGATCAGTCATAAACTACAAACTACTTTCAGGGTCCCGTGAACGTAGCCACTGCGAATTTTTACAAAAGCCTGCGACTCTGCATTTTGAGTGTGTGTCACATTTTTTGGGTTTTGTTTAGGTAAGAGTTTTACGGCGCTCGTAACTGCATGAGGTCAAATGAGCGCGTGAGACACCTTAAACATTTTCAGTTTTGTAGGAATTATTTTTTAATTTTGCCAATGTGACAGCCGAAGTCTCCACTTATCGATTTAGGACCACCAAGGGATCTTTAACGTGCGCAACTTGCACACGCAACCTCCGAGATTTTTTCGCCTTTATCCGAGATGGCTAGGTGTTAGATCTTACCTACCATAAGATCAGGGAAGCGTGTTAGTTTTGTCACAGGCCCAGTTTGTCACGAGCTCAGTTTGTCACAGGCCTCGACTGTGTCCTGCATGATTGAAGTTTCACTGACACTCTCAAAAAGAGTAAATGATTGATTGATTGATAGATCTAGTACGAAATGAATTGAATTTTATTTTTCCAATTGTTTTTAAAGAAAGAATGTTCATTGTTAAAATTTAACAGGGTAATTTGCTTTGATTTGCATTTAAAAAGGAAGAAACATTGACCAACACTAGCTGAATTGACATTTTTCTTATAGAGGGACTATCTCTACACCACCAATTTGAAGGTGGAGAATAAAAAGCTTAAGTTACAAAAGCAGTGTTGAAGTTTGGTAATTATGACTGTCATCAATACTCAAATATTTAAATAGGATTGTGACAAACCAGGCCTGTGACAAACTGGGCAGCCCCCAAGATGAGGGGTGAGGCTGAAAGACAGCAGTAAAAAAAAGTGGCTAAGGAATAGCAATAGAAAGGCTGTAGAAAGAGTCAAGAGCCCATAGGACGGGGGAAAATGCCGCAAATGGGGGGG
>NW_004797286.1:462921-464442 GCF_000002075.1 Aplysia californica | reverse complement strand
CACACACACACACACACACACACACACACACAAGTAACAAATTAACAGAAAAGAAACTAAAAACAAAAGAAAAGGCAAAGTCAATAATAGAAAACAGTCGGCTAGAACATCACAAAGGAAAGTCAAGAAAACCCAAATTATAGCAAAGCGCCCTTTGCATGAAGTCAATAAATAAAATCCTTAAAAATAACTGAACCAAAAGAAAACAAAGGTGAGATTAACAAACAAAATATGTAAAAATTTATTTTCGGCACACAATGCACGCCCTCTCAGCGTCTCTATGTCTGTCTATAATACATGTGTTTAAATATCCATAGATTACAACCTACTATGGGAGTGCTTAAAAAGCCCAAGTAATGAATACCTATAAGTAAATAAATAAACGAGTAAGTAAACGAAAATAGATAAATAAATTTTTTTAAATTTTAAAAAGATAAATTAATACATTTTTTTATAAACTTTATTGCGCTACACGTTTCATCAACCCGAGACGAAATGAGAACACTCCACCATCCTTTATTGCCTTCAGAACGTTATATACAAAATTGTGATGTATGACCTTCCCGCGTGTGCAATTTTCGAGTATGGCGAAACCAATGATGTATCTTTCACGAGACGACCTTATTACCGCAAAAACCACATCTCGGTCTTTCACTTTTTTTCTCACCTGATTGTAGCCCTCGGTCTAACTAAGGCTATTTTTGTTTTTTAGTGAATGGTGAAAGCGATACGCTTTCTTTCCCTCCCTTGTATAAAAATAAGAGTTCCAGTTTCCAGTTTGCCTGGAGAATGGGAAGTGGGAATTTCCTTCCCGGAAAAGGGAGCAGGCAGCAGGTGTTTTGTGAGAAATGAGGGCAAAGCGTAGGATTGTTAGGTCTAGAGTTTAGACATCAATAATATGGCGCGGTACTCTCTCCTCTCGCTCACAATAACAACCCCGTCAACGGATCGTAATAAATCATCACATCTCGTGTTGAGTCTTTACTTTTACTTTTACTTTTATCCGCCGCTTATACCCTTTTGGGTGTCGCGGGAAGAAAGAGACGTCTCTCTGTCGCCAGCCGGAGAGCTTGGGTCAGGGGGTTACCGCGTGTGTTTAATGTTTCCCTGACTCCATCTATCCAGGTCTTTCTCGGTCGCCCTCTAGCCTTGTTGCCATCGAATTTTTGGAGGTTGGCACGTTGTGCTGGATGGTATGTTGGTAATCGTACGTGTTGAGTAAAGAAAGTAAATACAATGTATAGGCCTACCATGCAGTGCATTCTGGCCACTGACCTAGGAGGTTAGGCTACATTTGTTGTAAGCTCCTTGCTGCTGACCTAAAATAGGTCAACGATTCTGGTTCAGTACACGCGCACTTCATTTGCAATGAATGACTCATTTTCGTGTGTTACCATAGAGTTTTGTGTTACGGTTACCCGAACCTGTTTCACCCCTACCTTCACATTCGCCCAGCAATATCCTCCCCCGCTCTCTCTCTCTCTCTCTCTCTCTCTCTCTCTCTCTCTCTCTCTCTCTCTC
>NW_004797286.1:451543-460981 GCF_000002075.1 Aplysia californica | reverse complement strand
CACACACACACACACACACACACACACATACACACACACACACATGCCCGAAAGCACATGAGATTGAGATACACACGGCCACCCACTGAAAAAAAACCTTTCTTGCCTGCTCTTCTTATCTTATCAAAAACATGTTTTACGACTGTTTAGAATCTGGTTCCGGGAAATTGGGCCTGGACCATAAAATATAGCAAGCTATATAATCCCGATTACCATGTAATGGTGGTGTGCGTTATCGCGAGTGTATATAGCAGACAATTAACAACATAATAAAATCCCTTCTTAGTATGGTTTGTTACGTCGTTTTAAGTTAGGGCTCCACGTGTCCGGTTTCATAACAGAATGTGGACCCCACAATGTGAAGGCAGTGTACACAAAGCGATTATCGTAAAACCAGATTCGAGATAAGTATAGCTTTGTAAGAGTGAAGAGAAACACATCGACTGGAAACTGACAATTTAGTGCAGGGAAGAAAAGCAAAACTGACTGACAGAATAACAGAGGAAGAAAAAGTAGCGTCTACCTGTGGGGCTGCTTAATCGTTTGCTCCCAAATTTGAATCATGTTAAGAGGCGCCATTCAGCACCAATAATGTCATTAATGGCATTTACAGTTATAAGTATCTCTCTGGGAATTATTTTTCTTACAAGATCACACTATGTTATACTTTCTCTTCCGTGACATTCGTCTTGTGTCCATGCACCATAATCTGGAGCACTAAAGACCTCTATTAACTGTATGACAAACAGAGCAAAACTGTGCACATGTGGCCGAGCGGTATGACATGGAAAACAACTAAGAAAAAAAAAGTGAAACTAATAGATCTATCTCTCAAAGGCTGTCGTGTCTCCCTGGAGATCACATACCCGGGTGAATAAATACACTAAACTTAAGAAAAAGTTGGCCGCCACGATACGTTACTTGCCACTACATTTCTCTAGACAGGCGAACTTTTCAGGGAAAAGGACACAAAAGGGTCGCTGGTCTGTTGCTGTATGTATTAATAACTGCACCATTTTTCACCACAGACTGATGGGAACACCTCCAAAAGCTACTGGATTAACAACAACAGCAGCAGCAACAACAACAACAACAACAACTACTACTACTACTACTACTACTACTACTACTACTACTACTACTACTACTACTAGTACCACCACCAAAAGGTGGCATGTGGTCTCTTTACTTTAACTAATCGAGGACGCGCGTTCTGCACGTTTGAAAACATGCTGTTTTGGGTACTTAAAGAAAAGAAGCATAATAACTTCCTTTCATTCGTGCAGATATTTCTATTTTATGAAACTTAAAAAGGCAGACACCAATATGCATGTTATGAAATATGCAAAATGTATTTTGCTTCTGATTTGTGTTGGAAATGTGCAGCATTATCGACTGAGGTCTTCTGCTGATCGGACGCTTGTATCCGATACGTCGACAAAGAGTTTTGAAAAGTTAAAGTTTGTTGTTTTTACGTCACCATCGACACAAGTTTAGACCATTTAGGAGGCAGGCATCCGGGTCTGCCTGTCAGGGCCAACCCAGGCTGACGAAGGATATGCTAGCAACATCAACATTTCACTGTTTTCTACTATTGTGATTTTAAAACGTGTTGTGTCTATACGCTTTTTTCTTACATTTTAGTCTGATATACAGTTAAGCTTTGAACCTTTTAAATCTCTTTTTCACTGATGTTTTACATCGACACTGTTTAAGTCATTCAGGAGGTGGGCTGCGACTCAGGGTCCCAGACAGCATGACTTCCTCAGCCCGATGTACGACATTGAGTCGGCAAGTCGTACAAGCGGATTACAATGTTAAACTGACGTTGGACAAAGCTTGATTATTGCTCATTGGTGGTAGACTTGTTGCTGATAGCCAATTTCTAGTCGTGTTCCGACGGTTACCAGACAGAGCGGCTACCGTTATCAAAATGATGTTGGTTTCAAGGTCAGATAAAGTAGATTACAGGGATATAATTAAATTTGTTTCTATTCTTGCTTGAAATATTTCTTGAATTATGTCCCGTTCCCCCCCCCCCCCAAAAAAAAATATATATTTAAAAAATAATTGCATTTATGCACAGTTTTTAAAGTTATTTTTCTTTCTGAGTGTGAGGCATTACTGCAAATTTTAGTAAATGTGAATAAACAAGTAAATTCTATAATTTTCCCATACCCCCCCCCCCCCCCCTCCTCCTTTTCCTTTTTTGATTATAGTGGCGTCCAAAAGAAACTTGAAAATGTGAACACCCATTCATCGTATTATAGACTTGCACTACCCGCTCATTCAGCACACCAAATGAAAACTAAATAAATTCTGCATCATCTGACACAGTGTCACTCAAAAGTGAACTTCAAAATCAGGCTTGTGCGAAATCAAAGATACAAAAAAAAATTGTATTCGCGCGTTTATTGAGGAGCATCAACATTGACAGAATGGACATACATTGCACATCCAATGAATGGAGAATTTTGTCTCTGTAATAAACAATATTTTATTAAGCTATTTATTTGTCAGATAGTTTCAAAACAAAACGGAAAGCAAAGCAATCACAAATACCACGCAGAAGTTGGACTAACATTAAATGTCCTTATTGTTATTTTGCTCAGGAGCATGGGTTTTGTGTAGGGTACGAACTCTTTGGGCATCGACTCTATTAAATTTTGGACATAATTATCTGTCATGCCATCCTAAATGTCACTGAGCATTAAAACAGAGGGTCTGAATTGAGAGCAATGTCGCTTTCCCCTCAGCTGCTATTTCATGAGGCTTCATAATAATAATACCTGTAGGGTTCAGATCGGGGTTATTTACTGGTCACCACCTAACGTTGATTTGATTTAGCTTTCCAAGAATTGTCTAGTGCCATTGGCCCTATAAGACAGTGCTTGGAGATGTCTACTTGAATGACACCATGAAGAACATAAGGGTAAGACATGACGTTCCAGCACTTGCGCGATGTAGTCAACTGAACCAAGCCATCCGGTGATTCTCACGAGGGCGGTTTTGTTCTTACCACCCCAGACCACCCAAAGCCATGGCAATTTCGTGGCCTCTGTTCCTCACTGACTGACAGATGATTATGTCCAAAATCAAACTAACACAGTCAATGTGCAAAAAAGGTTTCGTGGTTAAATAAAAAACAACAACCCAACACATTAATGAACTGTTCTGACGATTTTTCATTGCTTTTCATGCAAAGGCCGTCAGACGAAAGCGGTGTCTTAGAGACACTACTGTGCATGACTACCGGCTGGTTCAAGACTATTGTAGAGTTGCAGGAGACAGACGAGGGCAGGAAACGAAGGAAATTAAAATATAAAGACAAGAGAAACAGGAGGAGGACAGAGCAAGGGAGGGATTGACTACCCTGGAACCACCTCTTTCGGTCTTGTTGATGGAGGTTTATACTTTTTATGTTTTTTCCCACTTATTACTGTACATTCATTTTTATAAGGGGGGTTGGGGGTTGCTAAGTAACTATTTGTTGGGCTGCTATGTTCTTTGGTTTTGCTGAACTGATCTTCCATTTATTGTGAAACTGATTTTTCTGTTATAGTGTTCTGTCTTGTCTCATTCTTCTTCAAAGTGATTTCTTTTCCACACATGACTCTTGTAATTAGCGTTCACATTTTACCTGTCATTTTTACTGGTTGCTATTAATTCTTGAATAAGTGTAGTACGTCTGTTGCTTCCTTGGAGTACTTTTACTTATCTGCAACCCTATTAAAAAATATAAATCTTTTTCTCATCTCTTTTATCATTGTCTTAGTTAAAGCTTGTAGATCTATAAGCTATTGATAATTTGGGCCCCATTATGCAAAAATAGAAGTCAGTTTTTACCACAAACGGGCTAACTTACTCACAGTAATATCTCTTCTTCAAGTGAAAAATGGTTATAAAAAAATTCATGTGTAACAATCATTGGGTTTTTTCTGTACCATCCTACTTGTAATGGATATGGGCGGCCAAGAAGGGCTCCCCACTAGTCTCTGTCCTGGCCGATGTTTTCTACCTCCAGCCAGCTGTGTCCCATGTGCCTGGGATCTTTGCCCCTAGTTTATCGCGCCATTCCTCTCTTTCTCCTAATAAGCTTTGCCTTGTTATGTTTTAAGGGCTGGTCTCCTGATTGTGCGTGCCCATTATAATGCCATCTTCTTTTTTTTGATCGCACGATCAGTTGGTTGTTTGGTTTCTCTCTACTCTATAATACTTCACTTCTGATGGTGTCCAGGCAGTGGATTTTTATTATTTTCCCCAGGCATTTATTGATCAAATACTCTAGTATGATTTTAATCTGCTGTGTGAGTTTCCTTGTTTCCGATCCCTACAATAGTGCACTTTTTACATTTTGTATGGAAAATCCCGATCTTCGTATTTATGTTGATGCTTCCAAATCTCCAGACAGGCTGTAATTGTTGGAATGCTCACCTTGCTTTTCTAATCCTGGTCTAGACATCAGAGAATGTTCCACATGTGTCATCTATGACACTCCCTAATAGGTAAAATTGAAAGAGGTTACTTTCTTTGTGGACACCTTGTTGATCCTGATGTCTTCTTTTACCCCTGAGTTGATTTTTTTAACTTTTGGTTTTACTGGGTGCACCTTCAGGCCTGCACTTTGTGAGATCCTTACCAAGTCCTAGGTCTTTCCTTTTATTTGATGGTGACTGTGAGATAGCAATGTCGCGTTGTCCGCAAAGTCAAGATCCTCCAACTGTGCCTCTGCTGTTGAATTAATTATCCACTTATGGTGAGTTAGAAAAGGAATGGTGACTGTAAACATAGGGTTCACTCTAATCTGCTCCTCAAAGCTTCTAGTGAACTGCCCACCTTGTATGACACTGCATTTTTGTCCCTCATAGTTATTATGTATCAACGTCCCCAGTTTAAATCATATTCCATAATGTGACAGCACTTTCCACAGTGCTGTGCGGTCGACATTGTCCAACGCTTTCGCATAATTTTCTAAATTAACCAACAGAGGGCGATCCATTTCAAAGATTGCTCTAGAATAATTCCTAGGACACAGGAGCTTAATAAGATGGCCTTTTTTTCCAGTCTTGAGAAAATTCTTCGGCAGTCCAAATCTTCTCAAACAGCCTGTGTGGGATATCTACCAGAGAATGTTTGTCAACTTTTAAAGCCTTTGGAGGTATGTAGCCTGCTGCCTTTTCACTCTTTTGCTTTCTGATTTCATGAGTGATATCAAAGATAGTACATAACAAGATGGGCCACTCAGCCAAAAAAGTGTCCGCAGGAAGTTCGCTCTTTGCTTCAGATGGCGCTGCAGTCTGTTTTGAAGCTCTCTTTCGTTTTTCCAGAAGAAGAATAGGAATAGCACCCCCTTACGTGCGCAGATCGACTGCTGTTCATCAGCAGTACGGGTTCGTTCAGTGTGGAGTTTTAGTTTTTTAAAATTTTAATGACCTCTCGCCTTTCATTATAAAGTCAAATTACACGAAGAAAACAATCACCCTTTCCTCCGGAAAAGGTTTTTTTGTCAGCGTAACCATTTTATAAAAGCGTTCTTCCGAAATTTATTCAAAAACTTGCTAGTTTCACTTTGATATTTTAAACTCAAGTAGGGTAACTCTGTTCGCAAAGGGTGCGCTTTTGCGAAGAGGGCGCCACCGAATTTTGAGGACACTTTTTTAATTGGCTCAAAGAGAGAAGTGGCCCCTCTTGTTATGTAAACTCTTTGGTGATATCTTTTTCAGTTGGAGGGTCACAATTCATTTTAAGTCTCTTCAAGCTGACAGTATATCCTGTGGGTGATTTATGGCTAGCCACTGGTTCTATTTTTTTGTTACTGGTCTTTTAAGAAGTTCCTGGAAGTTTTCTGCTCCTCGATTTCGTTGTGCTTCTTTTCCAATTCTTGTCTTTCATAAGCAATTCTAGTTTGTTCTACCTTCCACGTGATTCCTTTGTAGGATGCTGCCTATTCATTTGTATGGTTGGTTAAAATGTTTGTGCCTCGTCTCTTTCCTTTTTTTCCCCATGGCATGCTGTTTCCACTATTACTATACTGTATTTACTGTAAAAACAAGTGTACAGTATGTTGACCTGTTCTTAATTTAATGCATGGTTATGATTTACAAGGCAGTTCTGTAAACAATTTTGTCACTTGTGTCTGTTTTCATCCTCTTCTATATTAAGGGAGTCAAATTTATCAACATGGAGAACATCGACAGACGTGTTCCAGAAATATCAAGTTACAAAATTTTTAATGAATGTTGTCAAAACTTCAAAAATGTTCTTCTTAAAAATCTGATAAAATGTTTATTTGTGCATTAAAGAACTTGTACAAATATATATACAGATATTTTGTTGTTTTTTTTTATCCTGTAGTTTTGCACTTAACTTCAAATTTCGTTGGAATAAAATTTAAGAAGTTCTTAGTTATTCTCGAACATGTAAAGTGATTTGCTTCATAAATATTGACAAATTTGACATCCCCTTTGTGGAATTTGGACTTTTATTTGTGCGAAGTTTTTCAATTGAAACCGATGCAAAGATAAGACTTTTTGCCCTCGTATAAATGGATCCCTCTTTTTTAGATTGAGTTTGCAATAGAGAGAGAATGACAGAAAAAGAGTGAATGTGCACATAGAGATAAGAGTAAACAATATCATTTGATGCTGAAGAGTTGCACGATACCATTGTAAACATTCATTCACTTAATTCTTAGTTTGCTAGTGCTAATTATTGAGCATGGACTCTCGTGGTAAAGAGATTACGGTGTTCACCTCTCATTCAATAGGTTCGAAAACTGACATTGTCGGAAAATTTTCTTCTCTAAAATATTATCCTTTCACCTCCTTTCCTGCTCTCTAATCATGTTCTGTCGTCTGCTTTTATCTTCATTTTCTACCCTCACCCCTCCTCTGGGCTCCTGAGTTGGTCGTCTGGAGAATATCCATGCATTGTGAGTTGGTATTGTCATCAAGCTGTGGTTGAAAAATGGACACGACATTCGTGTGGATGTTGACCCTGTAACTGGCAATGTTCTGGTCCAATCCATCAGTTCCTCATATTGATTTGTTGTATTGTGTATGTTGTGGGTGTGAAAAATGACGTCACCATTAAGAAATAGCTTAAACAAGGACACAGGATCCATATCGTTTTCATCTAAAGAACGAAATATCTGAAGAATGATTGGTTTTTGAGTCAGTATCTCTGAAATATGTCTAAAGTTGAAGAATATTGAGCATTTAATTGTCTCAGCATTTTCATCAGTACTATCTTCATCTGTCTTTCAATGTTGGTTGTTTGTTGGCAGGATATTATTTTAATTATGTCTGCAGGACTTAACTAATTGTTGCTCTCAATTTGGTCTACATTTATCACCTCATTTACTGTGTACAATTGGTTTTTAAAACAAAAATGAGTTTTAAAAGAAATTACAAAAAAATCCCACCACTTAGGTTTACTTACCTTCAGTGCCATCAGTTCGACATAACATTAGACCAATTTAATTTCTTCTACAACCACAGAAAATATGATTTAAAAAACATTAGGATAGGTACCAGAAAATTAAACAATTTCTTTATCAGTCACGTATAGTATAAAATGTTATTTCAAGATTCGTAATGTAGACCTGAGACTTGTAAAAAAGTTTCCATTTGATCACGACTAACGAAAACATACGGCTCTGCCCCCCCCCCCCCCCCCCCCCCACTCTCTCTCTCTCTCTCTCTCTCTCTCTCTCTCTCTCTCTCTCTCTCTCTCTCTCCCCCCCCCAACCCGTCCCAAATCGTCTTCATCCGTCTCAAGATTCAACAATAAGTCATTAAAGACACATTTTAATGATATTTAGTAAGGATCACATGTGTAAATAAGTACATCAGAACCAGATAAACCATCCGACTCACAGGATGCCAACAATAAAAACCAAAATTGCAGTAGAACTAAGTACATGTACATGTATATTATTACTTGACAATCTCTAGAATTTTGATGTACCCATTCGTGCATGGCGCCCAACTATCTGGGAGGAATTGTTTGAAGATTCAAAATATAGAACGTCTTTACATAATATGCAAATGTGTACGTACTCTTGGGCTTACCCTTCATAAGGAGGTTTATTTTTATGGCTCTCATTTGATGATGTCGACGCATATTGGATGTCAAACAAAGGAAAATCACTCTAACGAGTAAGAAGGTTCTGTAGCATTAAATCTAATTGTCTCTCCATCATTTGGTTTCAACATAGATCTATTTTGATTCTTAAAGTTACTTGTCAAACTGGTGGCATTCAGACAACATGCCCAACTAGTTGGGCGCTATGCATCAAAGGGTTAAGAATCGCTTCGACTATTCAGCCAATAGTGACGGGTCGGGATGCCATATACGCCTTGATTTTGTCGTTAGCTCCAACTTTATCCCTCAAGCCTTTGCACAATGGGAAGTCATCAATAGGTCCCAGGAAGTGCCTCATATAACCGGTGTAGAGGTCATAGAGGGCGATATCAGCCAGGCTTATCTGGAATTGCAAAAATTACACAATGTTGACAGTGGAAGATAATGCTCAGGGCACAGCTCTGAGGTTTTTGAGGGATAATATGTTGGATTACATCATGTTTTTGTTTTGATGCAGGTATTTTAAGCCCCCATAGACACAAGTTAAATAATTTGGGACAACCCAGTCTGAGAGAAACACTACGTATTAACAGATCTTAATAGACTGGGACACTCGATAAAAATTCACCTCACAAGGGAATCGATTTCGCCTTTCCTCTATACCACAGACGCAGTCACAAACTGGGGACACATTTAAAACAGGCACGCAAGAAAAAAATAGTAGCCGTCCAAATTAGCCCGAGAAAGAGAGGCAGCAGTTCGTCAATTGGTTTTATTTTTGGTGGGGTTTTTTTGGTGATTGCATAATTGCCTTCCCTTCTGTAATTTTCCTGTAGGGAGCATCAAAACAAAATCACCGCCTTTTGGTGGGGACAACGCCCTGAGATACTTTTGCTCGTATCCACTGCAGAAACACAAACAGATTTGTGAAAATCACTATAAATGCTAGTCGCTCCATCATCAAAGAAAGGAAACATACCGTTTTCGGAATAACAGAAAATGTTATGCCCAATCTAGAACCATTTTGCCGATGTACGAGTGTTTGCTACCCTTACAGTGTCTGTTCATTTCCTTTTTCACGACATCGTCCTTTCTCGAAAACGTAAAGTTGGTGTGCTTTGAATATCTCTGAACAACGTAAGTTCAAAAACGACTTCCCAGGTATAAAAGCCTTATTATGTCGCCACACTAGGTCTTAGAAAGATACTTCTCGTAACAGCCAAAACAAAATGCCCAAATACGCCACTTGGAGAAAACAAAGAGAGAGAGAGAGAGAGAGAGAGAGAGAGAGAGAGAGAAAGAGAGAAAGAGAGAGAGAGAGAGAGAGTGTGTGTGTGTGTGTGTGTGTGTGTG
>NW_004797286.1:446676-450598 GCF_000002075.1 Aplysia californica | reverse complement strand
GAGAGAGAAGGGGTGAGGAAAATATGACCTTTTTTTAAAACAAAAGAACAGAGTTGGGGAAGGAAGAAATAGGGGTATGGATTAGAACAGAATGTGGAGTAACTACCGACTACGATGGAGCAAGAGCAGGATTGAGTTAGGGCAGTCATGGAACCTTTCGGGCAAGAGAAAGTCAGGAGAAAGCCATGTCAGGCCATCGTCTTTGCAGTGGCGGTGGGTGGACCAAAATTTTGGTGGGGCTTAGGTTGCTTCCAGTTCTTTACCACCAAATAGCAAGCAATAAGAACAAAACAGTGATGATTTTTCTATAGTTACGGTGAGCCACGGCAGTTTGAGAACGAAGAGTTGCCTTTGTTTTCCATCTCTTTGTTCTTAGTTAAATTCTTGTTGATGGTGGGGACGAAGCCGATTCACCACCAAATTTCCTCCAATTAGTTTTCGTGTGATGAAAAAGTTGCCTTACAAATAGTTCGACCTGATTTATAACTTTTAAATCTCAGCGGCACGAACACAAACATGCACACACAACACTTCAAACATAATACTTCTATGAGCTGGATTAGGCCGTGTAGTCGAGAAAGTTGAACGCACCCAACAAAGAACCAATGAGCACATAGATATCTGTGTCAGTGGGGGGGGAAAGTGTGTCGTAAACTTTCACCCCATTGTCAGGGCTAGGAGAGCGTGAGCCCTCGGTACAGTGTTATTTTTTCCCAGTCTTCTACCTTTTTATAAGAAGAGTTTCGTTAAGGACGGGCTGTGGGTAAAGGGCTCACCTTTGCTGAGCCCTAAAGACATTTGATTGGCTGCTGGGTTACTATAGTTGTAAGCGGGGACAACATTGATTGGATAAGCGAGCAAGGCGCCGAGTTGATCACTCTGTGTTCATTGCGAGCGGTCATAACGGTTTCAACAACTTATTTCATTAAGGAGAAACTTTCATTTACTTTGGGATAGAGTTGGGGGTGGTGGGTGGGGAGGGGGTAGGGGCTCAAGCCCGTGAGCCCTTCACTACCCACCGCCACTGCGTCTTTGTATGGTAGTCTCAATAACTCAGATACGAAAAATTGAGGGTAGTTCGCGCATGCTCTGGTGTGGTCTGCTCCTTCTTTCCGAGCAAGAATCTAATCTATCATCCTTATCTCTCCTTCTTTTCTTTGTGTCTTGTTTGTAACATCTTTAATCTTCGTCACTAATATGACCTAATTGTGTTGCAAGTGTCGTAAAACGCTTACTCATCGTCATCATCATCCAGTGCCAGATCTGCGACAGACATCGGCGATCACCGTTCTCCATTCTTCTTTTGCTCGGATGCTCTAAAAAGCCACGTTTCCCTGATCTTTCCCAGTTACCCATTTGTTTAGGTTCCCAAAGTATGTTGTTCTGGGCTTTCCCCTGACTCGCTTGCCCTCAATTTTGCCAGTGAGAGCTTGATGTCCAAGACCCTTCTGTCTATTTATGTGTCCCAAAAACTGCATTTGTCGTTTCCCGATTGTTTTTAACATTGAGCGTCCCACGTGTGCTTCATCAAGCACTACCACATTTGATTTCTTTTCCTTCCACGATACTCTTAGCAGTCCCCTAAGAAACCACATTTATGTTGCTTCTATTTTATTTTCACTGTCTTTAATGATTGTCCAGCATTCAAAGTCATACAGAAGGGTTGACCCAACATAACATTTTAGAACTTTCATTTTGGTGTTCATTGAGATGTTTCTATTTTTCAGGATTGGGCTTATTTTATTGAAACTAGCCTTAGCCATTGTAATTCTCCGTCTTATTTCTGTGGACCTTGTGGCATTAAATGTTATCATATATCCTAGATATTTAAACTGTTGAACTTGTTTGATCTTTTCACCTTTATTAATGAGATTACAACAAGGCTTTGCTGCTTTTTTTGGATATTACCATGTATTCTGTTTTCTTTACATTTAACACTAATCCTTCACGTTCACTTTCTGCTACAACAGTGTCTTGAAGCAATTGAAGGTCATTTTCTGAGCCTGCTATCAAAACTGTGTCATCTGCATACCTGCTGTTAATAATTTTTCTCCATTTACTTTGAAACCTGGTCATTCTTCTATGTTTCTAAGGATTGTTTCACTGTACATGTTAAAGAGGTCTGGTGACAGAACACATCCTTGCCTCACTCCTTGCCTAATCTGCTTATATTCACAGTATTCTCCGTTAATTCGTACAGCAGCGTTTTGGTCCCAGTACAAATTCCTGATACTTCTTAGATCTTTTCCATCTATGTCTATCTTTTTAAGTATTTTAAATAGCTCATCATGTTCAACTCTATCGAACGCCTTTGAATAATCTATGAAGCATAAATACAGATCTTTCTAAGCTTCAATACGAATTTCCATTAACATCGTTAAGGTGAATATAGCATTTCTGGTGCCCTTGTCAAGAACAAAACCAAACTGCGTTTTAGATATCTCTGGTCTTACACTTCTTCTCCATCTTCCCATTATTACTCGCAACAATATTTTTGTAAAATGACTCATAAGGCTAATTGTTCTATGTATATCACACTCAGTGGCACCTGGTGTTTTATGTAAAGTTATAAAAACTGACTTCATCATAATATCTTCTGGGATCTCACCTTTGTCATAAATAGCATTTAGGAGCCTTGTTGTTATTTCAGTGCCTAGTTCTTCAAGCGCAACTATTACTTTAACTGGAATATTATCTGGCCCTGTGGCTTTTCCTTGTTTCATTTTCCTAATGGCAGCTTGTACTTCAGATTTCAGTATTGGTGGTCCATTTATTTCATTCTTTTTTACCGGCTTTTATCCTCTATTATCTTTGAAAAGTTCTTCTATGTATTCTCACCATCTGTTTAAGACATCCATGTTGTCCATTAAAATATCTCCTCCTTTTGATCTTATGCATCCTGTATTTGAGCATCCTTTTGTCCCACTTACCTCTTTGATTTTGGAATGCAGGTATTTGCTGTCTTTGTTTTGGTTCTTCTCTATTTGTTGACACTGATCATTTATCTGTGTTTCTTTTGCTTCGCTACATTTTTTCTTTATTTCCCTGTTTAAGATGTTGTACTTTTCCACATTTGATTTTGCCTTTCTTCTCTCTTCCATTAGTTTTAATATGTCCTGGGGCATCCATTTTTATTAGCTTTTTTAGCTTTCGGAGGGTTATTTTCTTCCACAGCTTCCATTATTGAGTCTTTCATTTTCCTCCATAGTTCTTCCGATTTAGTAATGTTTTCCAAAGCTTGAAATTTGTTGCCTACATCTACTGTAGAAAAAAAAAGGCAACAGAGTCGATTGAGTGATTGATTTGAGATAAGCACCAACCTTTTTCTTTTGGTCCTGCTGTTCTTCAATCACAACCGATACTTGTATGAAGTCCTGGATGAGGTTCACCATCTGTTCGACAAGAAGAGCTTCTTTGTTGTTCTTCCCAAAAAACCCTGCATGGAGGCGGATAATTCAGTGGGTTATTTTCGTGTTAAGAACAAAATCTTTATTTTTTTTTCTTTTTCAATAAAATAATTAAAACAAATTAGATCTACTAGTATATAATGAGCCTGTGTGATATGGAATCTACGAGAGTAATTTTACTTTTATTTCTTACAGTTGATGAAACTTTTATTATTTGACATCAGAGTCGAACATACTTCTATTTATGTTTTGTTTTGTATTTTTTTAAAATTCCAAACTTGTCTTTTTTCCACATACATACTTTGCACTTGGTCTCTCCTTCAGAGCTTTGGGGTATTGTATTGGTGGACTGAAATAGCTATGTATTATTGTCTCTCCTTTTTTTTCTCTCACGTTCTTAGTCTATTGCATTATCATTAATTGAAAGGCGGCAGAAAACGTACCCATCACAGATAAAACTTGTAAATAATTGTCCGAACTGATCCGTGTATCAGCGGAAATATTGTCCCCCTCCT
>NW_004797286.1:444865-446368 GCF_000002075.1 Aplysia californica | reverse complement strand
TCATCATCATCATCATCATCATCATCATCATCATCATCATCATCATCATCATCATCATCATCATCATCATCATCATCATCATCATCATCATCATCAAACAATGGCAATTCGAATGGTGTTATTTGGACGAGTGGAGGTGCCGCTAAGCATATTGACAATGGAGCCGAAAAAGATCCTCGCTCTCGCTCGAAGATTTCTTCGTGAAGTCCGTCAGGTCCATTAAGGAAAAAAAAATCATCATCATCACCATCAGCATCATCATCATCATCATCATCATCCACAGAAATAGAAGCAGCAGCAGTTGTGTTCAAAACAACATCTTAGCTTTTAGAAAGACAAACAAACAGGAGTCACTACTGCATTTAAACGTTATGAGTAACGTTACAATACGTCCATAAAACCAAAGTGAAGTTATTGCTCTGGCCGCCAAAAGTGTCTTTTTTTTGTGCAAACTTATAATTCACTTACCTACTGTCTTCCCACTTAGCTCCTCTCTACACTTGTCCTAGCCCGATAGAATAGGCTAACACTAACGATGTCACCTTAGCAGAGACTGAGCCCACCATTTCGGAACTTCATGGTGACCGTAAAGATGGTCCCAGTAGGGAACAGGATAGCGAGTGCCCACGTCCCTCGTGACTCATTGGAACAGAGGAAAATAGGACTAACGCTAACATTACTTAAACGCAATCCCTCATCATCACTCATCACCACTACTAATTCTAAAATCATCACCTCTCTCAGATCAATAACTTACATCTGTAATCCTGGAATCACTATCCGCTATTACAGTTAACTGATATACTAAGTATGCATGTAATACACTATTGGACACAATCATATGCACTTTCTTCTACAAATCAGATGGCGTCAATCTCATAAATGGGCAAGGGAAAAAAAATTCACTTACCAAACTCCTTGGCAAAATAGTTAGCAATAGCTATTGACTGTGAATAGACTTCCCCATCTACCTCCACAAAAGGCACTGTTCCAAAGGGGGCCTCTGGAAAGAAATAAAGAAGTTTAAAGATACTTGAAGATCTGAGCTAACTATACTTGGCACGATATTTAAAATATTTTTGTTAAGTGAAGCATTGGAAGATTACTTGCAGGCATGTGAAAGATGTTGTTTACTAAAAAGGCATAAATTGTCGAAATTTTCGAAAACTATGAATTGCAACTGTTCACGATTTTGCTTCCTGACATCTGTTCCTATTTTGGTCATCGATAGGAAGCAAAGTGTTAAACACACACACATACACACACACACATACACACACAAACACACATACAAACATGCACGCACACACATGCACGCACAGTTACACACTCGCTTGCACGCACACGCACAGAAACACACAATTAGATCAGTTTGTGCAACTGTCCTTGAACGAAGATAGGCCTTCATGTCAACGTTTGAAAAATAAATAGTTCCTGTTTACAGCGTATAAACCAAAGGAGGGGTATTTGAGATTTGCTCTTTTGTTTTTCCGCCTTCCCAGA
>NW_004797286.1:442460-444765 GCF_000002075.1 Aplysia californica | reverse complement strand
ATCTTTTCTGTGCTGATACTGCTTGATAACTAAACTCCTACATCTAGTCCAGATAAAAAGAAAACTATTCCATTATAACCTTAGCAGTCTGATGAGACAGTTATACGTTCGTTTAAAAAAATCCCAACAAACAAACAAACAAACCCACCACCTCCCCCCCCTTACAAAACCCCCCAACCCAACAAAATCTATAAAAATCTTAACTAAACACACACAAAATCCATAATGTCACTTACTTGGCTTCCACTTCGGCCAATCCTGATCAGCAATCCTGATGTCCTCAAAAGGCTTCCCTGCTGCAGCAAACAATAGTCTAATCATTTCGGCACGGCCCATATAGTCGAGATAGAAGATTTTGACCTTTGAGCTGGACATGACGCTGGTTGAGTGGAGATGATTCCAAAATATTCCGCTTGGAAGGCTCAGTGAACTGAAACAATAAAATATCACTCTGCTGTAGACATTGGGTCATTCAAAATGGGGAAGAACAATATTTTCAAATAAGTAAGTACATCAAGGAAATAAATATGTATTTTTGCAATAGTGTGTACAATAACATAACGGAACTGCAAAGGCAATTACCATACCTCGTGTGGAGACTAAAATAGGGGGGTCCTCGTTGTTTAGAGTTACGGCGTTCGCTTCTCGTTCAGCAGGTCCCGGATCCGAAACCTGACAGCGACGGAACGTTTTCTTGCCTAAATTGTTCTCCTTTAACCTTCGTTCCTGCTCTCTAGCCAAATTCTGTCATCTGCTTTCGTCTCTACTCTCCACCCCCCCCCCCCCCCCCACTTGCCCCTCTTCTGGGCTCCTGACCATTTCTGCAGCCTTTCTACTGCTACTCCTTGGCTCCTTCTTACTGCTGTAATTCAGCCACACCCCTGATCTTAGGGTAGGTAAGATGTAACACCTAGCCTTCTCGGGTAAGGACAAAATCATCTCGGAAGGCTGTGTGCAAGTCACGTACGTTAAAGATCTATTGATGGTCCTAAAATCGGTAAAGGTAGGCTTTGGTCGCCACCCAGGCAAAATTCAACACTAATCCTGCGTGTTCCTATGACATTATGCTGTTACGAGCGCCGTGAAACGCTTACTGACTAAAATACGATAATAAAATATATTGTTCATAACGCTGCATCTATGCACCAAAAGTTTGAAAGAAAGGAGGATGAAGAGGGAGGGGGGGGGGAGGGTGATAAAGCGACACAAAGTAAACCCGCACAAGGTGGAATGTATTGCTGGAATGAGCACAGGAGTATTTAGTATCTACAGAGAAGTGCACATGTGATATTTACTTTCGAATTTGCCGTTCTCCTTTCCTCCTCTTCCTGTTGTTCTTCTCTCACAGCTGTGTCTTCTGTTTTTGTTTAGCACAATATTTACCTCAAACCAAAGCGAGTTTATAAGATAAGCCATTCTCATTAAAATGTGTACATAGAAGGTGGTTTTTAAAGTTTTAGTAGAGTTTTACGGCGCTCGCAACTGCACAAGGTCATATGAGCTTCTCAAGGGGTGGATGTCAACAGAGAAGTCCATACAAGGAATCAGGGTTACTCTGCTCACCTCTCTAGTTTCAGCAGAACAAAGTCTGCTTCGACTATCAAGGCGCCCCTGATATAGCAAGTCTTAAGAAAGAGAGACTAACATACAAAAGAAGTAGAGGGAAAATGACGATAGTAAGGATTAGGAAAGAAAAAGAAGCAGTTCCCCGTTGCAGTTCAGGCATAGTTATGAGCATGACATGTCATTGATGAATCAGCCCATTTGCAATTCTACTGAAAACAAGAATGTTAATGTTTCTCCTTTCGTCTGATTGAAAACATTAGAGCACATACACTTGCTATCCCTGTCAATTCCATGTTCGAAATGAAGCGTTAATATGAAAGTCTTAAGACGCTTGAGTCTTAGTGCGGTACGGCTAAAGTGGAAGTTAAATTCTGCGACACACACACGTGAACTGCGGGAATACGGGACCCGGTCATTACACGAATGATGCTCAGCGCTGAGTCAGGGGCCGGACTGAATCGGGACCGGACGGAAGGCGAGGTGTCGAAATAGGACAGGGGGACGGGGGTGGGGGGAGGGGGGTAATCTCACGGCAGGGGTTAACTCAAGGCACGACAACGGCAATTGCTAACGACCCACAGAATTCTAAAACTATAAGTGTAGAGTTCTGTGGAGGACCAGAATGTGGGCGGAGCTTCTCTGCTGGAGCTAGCCGGTGTCACCGGAAACTGCGCGCAGCTGATAATAGGTCAACTGTGACTGCCGTGTTTGTGTGTGGCAGGGGGGGGGGGGGGGGGGG
>NW_004797286.1:439394-442360 GCF_000002075.1 Aplysia californica | reverse complement strand
GGGGACGCTAGTCGATACTGGCCAATATCGAGTACTTTATCGACTAAGAGGGCCCAATCTCGTGAGTACGTAATCACGGTTTCTTACTGTAACAATGTCAATCTTATTAATCTGGGGTTTTTTTTCTTCTTTTTTCTTCTCCACAAAAGGCCACGAAATGTAGCAGAAGGCCTGCATGCTTTTAACCTGTGCTGTGTCTTTTGCTGTTTGGGTTTTTCAATTAAACTTTTTTGCTGTTTTTGTTTTGGTATTTTTCTCAGGGGGGGGGGCGCAGGGCTTCATTTTTCTCTTTTTTTCTAATTTAGCTGAACCCTAAAAGTTTCCCTCTAAATCTTGGGGGATCGACTACATTCATCAACTCTAGGAATCCCCCCAACTTTCATCATGAAAATGAGTTGCGTGTCTTTGTACATCACAGACAATAGTTTGTCCAGCCAGCAGCATTTTCAGAGCTTTTTGGTTAGTTTTCCCCCAAAAACTTGAGTATCCATTAGTACCGACTAAAGGACGAAAATATCTAAGTACTTACTAAGGGGGTCATTCTTAAAACGTACTGAGTACTGGTATCGATTAGCGTCCACCACTAGTGTGTGAGTGTGTTCTCAAAATTTAAACATTGACATTGACTTGGCTTCAGGATAGAGAAGGGGGAAATGGCTGTGTCACATGTTTAAAAGCAAATGCATACGCACATCTGTGCGTAATGGGGATCCCTGGACACACACACACACACACGCACATACACACACACACACACACACACACACACACACACACACACACACCAACACACACCAACACACAAAGCAACACCACCCCACCCCCCTCAAAAGAAAAAGAACTAAACAAACAAACAGGACATAACAAACACATGAAATTAAAGCTGTTTGGAAGCTGTTTAAAAAGCCCATGACAGTTACCCTTTTTGATTTGTGGAAACACTGGAAAAAATAGAACACTGGACCCACACAGAAGGGTAGTCGATCTAGACCCCAAAACACCGAATACTATGCATGCTCTGCATAACATAGGCCAAGCGGATAGCCTACCAGCTACCTGTCACATATTCCTAACATCAGCCTTCTGCCGCCTATATCAAAGCTGCTCTCAGAGAGGATACAAGTTTTATTATTTAAGATGCAAAATGCGTAAGCCCTATACGTCTAAACGATACTCACCAAATTGGAGAACGTTCCGGTGGAGTGAACCTGAAGCTTCGCCCGTGAGATTAAGGAAAGAACTGGGGATCGAGTTATTTATATACGCAGCTTTCACGGGTCGTTAAATGGGCCTGAGTTCGGTTATAAATTGTCGTGCTTTTAAGAGGTCATACTGGACAAAGTGTCTCCTCACGTGAAAGGAAAAAAAAACCCTCGATTCTGCACCTTGGGTGTGTGTCAGAGTTACACTCGTTACATTTTTGTTTTGTTTTGTTTTGGTATTAAGTGTTTTACGGCGCTCGTAACTTCATAAATCACAAGAGCGCTAGGGACTCATTGTATTAAACATTTTCAGTTTAGTAGGAATTATTTTGGAAAATGGCCCGGGTGGCAACCAAAGCCTCCTGTAATCGATTTTGGACCACCAAGGGATCTTTAACGTGCGAAACTTGCATACGGGACCTCCGAAATTTTTCGCTTTTATCCGAGAAGGCTAGATGTTAGATCTTACCTACAATAAGATCAGGGTTGTGGCTGAAAGACAGCAGTTGGGAGAAGCCAAAGAGTAGCAATAGAAAGGCTGTAACACGACTATAATCTTCGGAACTTATATGATTTAATTATGGTACAAGTGCCGTAAAAATATTGGGTGATGGGCAGCAATGGAAGGATGGCCCAGGACAGAGATAAATGGAAAGAGCTTGTATGTGGCCTATACCCTGCCAGGGGTGAAAGGCATTGATGATGATGATTTAAAGTTATTAGTATCTCTCTGGGAATTATTTTTACATGATCACACTACGTTATTATACTTTCTCCACGGTGACTTTCGCATTAGGGTCCATGGACCCTACTCTGAAACACTTCTATTTACAGTATTACAAAAGAACCAAACTGCACACTTTATGGCAGAGCGGTATAAGATGACTGATCATGACCGTGCCAAGCTATCTTCCTTTCATACAACCAGCTTACGCCAAATCCTCCGAATCTTCTGGCCCGACAAGATTTCCAATGCACTTCTGTTACGAAAATGTAGGCAACATGACACGACCACCATAATAAAAAGGAGAAGATGGAGATGGATTGGGCATGTTCTGAGAAGAGAACCTGACTCTATTGTGAAGACTGCCCTTCACTGGACACCCGAAAGAAATCGCAAGAGGGCTGACCCAAAGTGACCTGGAGACGCACAGTAGAGTCTGAAATGAAGTCCTGGAATCATTCGTGGGGGACGTTGACCAAGATGGGCCAAAACAGACAGAGCTGGAGATCCTCTGTTGCTGCCCTAAACGTCAGATGGCGTAACGGATAGTAAGTAAATAAGTAAGTAAGTATCGCATGAAAAAAAATAATTTATACATTAGAGTAGACTTAATATCTCCCGAGGCAATCGTGTCTCTTTGGAGACCACATGCCCGGGTAAATAAATATGCGAAACAAATACACTAAAGTACGCCGCCACGGTACGTTCCTTGGCACTATATCTCTCTAAAGAGACAAACCCCTTACGTGTCACGTTCAGGGCTGCCTTTCTCAAAGTTCCTATTTCTGATACGTTTGGGGTCAGTTTCAGGTAAATGTATTTCGGTCCTAAATCAGGTAGTACTTCGGAAACGAAGGACAAAAAAGATGATCGTTGCCCAGGTACACAATATAGGAACCATCTAACGGGCTTGCTTTTTGGGATATTTGGGTAATTATTTTTGGAAGCTTGTTTGTGCACGTACATGTGTGTGTGTGTGTGTGTGTGTGTGTGTGTGTGTGTGTGTGTGTGTGTGTGTGTGTGTGTGTGTGTGTGTGTGT
>NW_004797286.1:434127-438252 GCF_000002075.1 Aplysia californica | reverse complement strand
AGAGAGAGAGAGAGAGAGAGAGAGAGAGAGAGAGAGAGAGAGAGAGAGAGAGAGAGAGAGAGAGAGAGAGAGAGAGAGAGATACACGCGTTATCCTCCCCCCTCCACCACACCCCCTCCCACACGCACACACACACACGCACACAAACACAAATACGCTCACAAACATACAAACACACTGGCGCCAACACAGTCTCCATTCTCACATACTGTTCCACCTGTGTACTTACACTTTCAGGTTATTGATAGCTGTTCTTGACCCAAATGGCTCACTTGAAAGAATTCCGTTCGGGTTCACTAACTATAGGGATTAAATTTAGAATAACTAGACCAATGGTGGAATCAATCGTATCTATATTTAGCATAACTAGACCTCGATGGCTGAATCCAAGACTGAAGAATACCAGGACGGGACAATAGGCCCGATTTCCGGTCTAACTGGCTCCCCATGGTAGCAGCGATAAAGCGTAAACAAACGACGGGAGGAAAGAGCGCACTGTTCATCTCATTTTTTTTCTTATAGTAGAGGGTTTTACGGCGCTCGCAACTGCATAAGGTCATATGAGCGCCACTGTTCATCTCAGTACTGTAGTACTGTGATTTTCATATGTTAGTGGCTGTTTTGCTTTGACTTAAATTTTTCAATGTAAACTGTTTAGAAATTATTTTGACTTGTTTTTGTTTACTTTTTGAATATAGTGAGTTGGAATTAAGATTTTCATGAACGGAAAGCGGTAGTGGGATGAACGTGTTCAATGACATAATGTAGACTAGATCTAAGAGAATACGAAACGGTAGTAGTATATCTTCCAGTTAGCAGACGACAGAACAGCCAGTGATGCTCTGCAATGAACGTTTCCAAACAGAAGATACAATAGAACAGACTTTTCATTTTTTTTTCTTCTAACAATACGGTGAGGTACCAGAGGTCGCTGAAGACAGGATCTGCTCAGCAAGTCACCAGAAAGAGTCTAAGCACTTTGAGGACTCTCAGTGTACTAGTGCTAAGACAAATCAACTGAAACGTGGCAATACAGTCTTGCTCATGTTATTCAATGTGCCTAAAACTCCATGTACTCTAGAAAGAAACAAATCACCCCAAGAAAAAGGGCTATTATTGTGCAAATGAAAGGCTCATGCTCTGTCACGAAAAGAAAACTTCTCAATCCCAAACATCATTTTCTCAGATAAAATGTTTTAAACAATCTTGGTTTTGTTATCTAGAAACTATTTTATTAATAGTATTTGTACATAAAGAATAGTAGGAATAAAACCTCTGCATCACATTGTGCTTGTTAATAATGTACATGTATCATACAAGACTTAAACAACAGCTTATACACAAAACAAAACAAAACAAACAATTAAATTTCATTGGGAAATCAAAATATATCAAAGTGGTACACATGGGGATTGCTTTGTTAGTGAGACAACTTCCTGGGCCTTCGGCATAATAATTGTGGTTGGGTGGCCAGTTCCTTTCCACGCCGCCTTTACTTTCCCAACTCGAAGTCAGGTACCCATTACTGCTTGGTGGGCAGGAGGGGGTGAAAAATCCGTGTTCGAACCCGGACTTTCCACTTCGGAGACGAGCGCACTAACCGTTCTGCCACCGCACCCTCATAAAAAGAAAAAAACAACAACAAAACAAAAAACCCTCTTCAGAAACTCTACCTTGCTCTAAAAGATGGATAAAAATAATTCAAGCCCTTTTGATTCTGGTATAGGAAACTGTTAAGGGTTATGTTTAGTATTTACTCAACAACATGCTGAATCAGGACTGTGCTGAAAGCCAGCCTTTTTGCAGCTGAGGAAAATCCTGCCTGCCCCCATCCCCAAGATTTATGCACTGCTTTTCGTCTTATAATGATAAATAAAGTCTTCTGACCAGTCCTGGTATGAACTGAGATGACGTTGACCACTTCCTCCTCAGTTTTGCTTCCAGCAGATAGGCCTATAATAACTCAAATGTTGCAATACCTGTGCTCTTGGAATATAAAGTCCAAAAAAGAGGAGCAGCCACCAATGACTAACCTCAACTTCATCAAGTCACTGCATGAAAGTAGAGGACATGCTGCAGTTTGAACATGTTGTCACATAAGTCAGTCATGTGTACTGGCTTAAGTAAGGGTCTGCAGTCATAATATGAATGATAAGTTTTAGACTTTCACTTTACTTTTACTTTTATCCGCCGCTTATACCATTTTGGGTGTCGCGGAAAGAAAGAGACGTCTCTCTGCCACCAGCCGGTGAGCTTGGGTCAGGGAGATGGTCGCCCTGTAGTCTTGTTACCATTGAATTTTAAAAGAATTCTGGCACGTTGTGCTGGGTGGTGTGTTGGTAATCGCATGAGATGTCCGAACCATTTGATTCTTTGGTGTTAGATGTTATGCATGACATCATTTCGGCCCACCATTTCTCTGATTACTGTGTTTCTAATTTTGTTTCGCCTGGTCTTTTTTACTGCTTTTCTAAGGCATCTCATTTCACGTGTTGTAATTCTTTGCTCTAGTGTCTTGTTCGTGGTCCATGTTTGGCATTGGTAGGTGAGTGTTGGGATGAATAGGGTGTTGATCATCTTGACTTTTGTTGTCATGGGGATGTTAGGGTGTTTCAGTAGTATAGTAAGCTGGTAACTAAAATTATTGGCCTTTTGTACTTGTGTTTCAATTTCTCTGTTCAGTGGCCCATCCTCTGTGCATATACTTCAGAGGTATTTAAATTCTTGGAAATGTCTGAGACTGTTGTTTTTGATGTGTATCCTGAGTGGTCCGGGCTTTCTGCTTACTTTCACTGTCTCTGTTTTGGTGATGTTGATCTTCATATCATAGTTGTTACAATCTTTGTTTAATCTGGTGGTGTGGTGTTGGTGTTCGTTCATCTTTGTGTGCCAGGCTTTGGTCATCAGCGTAGAGTAATTCATTTAGGGCGTCTGGTTCTGTGTTGGCGTCTTTTGTGTTAGACTGCTCAATAGAACAATGAAAACCTACATGCCCTACACAAATGAAGGTATTTAAAAGCCAAGTTCCTTAGCTGCTTGTAGCATGAAGTTGTGGGATTATTTGAAACTACAATCAAGCTTCTTTAATTGAGGAAAGGAAGCATATTGTATTGATTGGGGCTTAAGAACACATTATTTTTTTTACAAAAGAAACTAAACGTCAGACAATATTTTAAAACAAAGATATTGACCCCCCCCCCGAACCCGTGCAGTCAGTGCTTGAAAAGTGCCACTGCGCAGAGAGTACTGTTGACTACACAGCGAGCCTGTTCCCCCAATGAAAGAATCCATCTTCATAAACTGAAATTAAGAAACTGTTCACCGAATAATAAACATTTGAAACAAGTACGGAAGCTTAAGTACTGTTGATAGGACAATATGAATCAAGTTGGATGATAGCATGTCTCCGACAATTCACTGGAATGCAAACAAGAGTTGCCCTTCGGTCATTCGCCTACCACTGCTTTCCGAACTGCACACTCTTGGTTAGGTGCATAACAAAATCTTGATTTAGATACATGTACTTATTCATTAAATAATCCCCTCTCTCTCTCTCTCTCTCTCTCTCTCTCTCTCTCTCTCTCTCTCTCTCTCTCTCTCTCTCTCTCTGTCTCTGAATATATCTCTGACTCTCTTTGATACCCTTCCCTTTTCCATTTTCTCAGGTTTTTTGTTTGTTTGGTTTTCTTTTTGTTGCTTTTTATGTAGGCATTTTTTACAGCCCCCATCGACCCAATTTAGATCATAATTAAGTACATGTAATCGGATTTCGACCCTGACTGTTAGGGCAACCCAGACGGAGAGGGACAGTATAGCGTCGCTGCAGTAAGACCGAGACACTGGATAAACAGTCTCCCCACTCAAGAATCGAACTCGGGTCTTTTGCATGCAACGCCGAAACACCTAACCGCTACACCATAATATTATATAGGTTGGTTTTTCTTGTCTCTCGTTTGCATGTGTTACATTGAGCACTAAACATTACAAGAGCAAAACGAAGTTGAGAATCGCATGATGCGAAAGAATATTATGTAAGCTGTGTGTGTATGTATGTGTGTTTGTGTGTGAGTGTGTTTCTATGTGTGTGTGTGGGTGTGTGTGAGTGTGTGTGTGTGTGTGTGTGTG
>NW_004797286.1:429406-433529 GCF_000002075.1 Aplysia californica | reverse complement strand
ATAGATAGATAGAGAGAGAGAGAGAGAGAGAGAGACAGAGAGAGAGAGAGAGAGAGAGAGAGAGAGAGAGAGAGAAGCTGTTTTAAATAAAATAGAATTTTCATATAAAGTGTTTGTAATTATATAAATATTTTCACAATTCTCCTATGTGTCGTTCACATCGTTATCAATTTCCCATGGCCTAAGTATATCTTTCTACGCGTGTATCTCCTACTTTGGCATTACAGTCCCCCTTGACTAGCTTTATATCCTAAGATTTTAATTGTTTTATTGCCTTATCAAGGTATTCATAGCATTTCTCTTCCTCCTCATTGTAATGCTCTGGTGCTTATGCATAATATTATACTTGGATGACACCTTTGTCAAAAGCTTTCCCTTCCAATTTAGCCCCAATGACTCTACCTGACACTTCCCAAAAATCCTTAATGCTTGGCGGTCCTTGTTTCATCAAAACAAATTTTTACTACTCTTTAAAGGGTAGTAGTTTTGAAACCTGATTTGGTCAAACCTGTCCTCTTCCATCTAACGTGTGTAAGACCATAACATAAGTATAATTTATCCTGTCCATTTCCTGTTTTTCTATAGTCTAGTTTGCCTTTCTGGTGCATAGTTTAACATTCCATGTGACATTTGCAAATATTTTAAGTCTAGGTTTTGTTTTGCAACCAGCAGCTAAATGACGATCGGTCGCCCTTTTTTCTGCTAGTGGCGAACCTTACCTAGCGGGGAGTTCAAAGCTGGATTATGAACCCGCTTAACACTGTTTTCTGAGAAATGAATGTGTCTTGCCATGATTTTCTTAATCTCGTGAGATTACATCAGTGGTTTCCTGTTGCCTACTGCTACTTTGGGTACACTTTTCTCAGTTAGCCTTTGTTATCCACTGAAAACCCACCAGGCATTGGGGCCTTTAATAAGATTTATGGCGCCTCTTGTCGCTAAGGTGGTTCCTTGGTCTTTGAGTACGTGAGGCATTCATTGAAACACCTGTGTGTGTTCTATTCTACTCTCCACAACAATCTGCCATTTGGTTTTCTACTACATAACAGCTCACCTCAATAACTGATGGCAGTTCCCCCATCCATCACCTGGGGACAAGCTGGGTTGGGTGTTGGGACCCAATACTAAATATTTGCCCTAATTACGAGCCTCGAAAAAGAATGAGCAGGCTATATCGCCCGTGAAGATTTTGCATGATGATGAAGTTATAATTCCCTCTCACGGATATCGATTCAGTTTTTTTGCGTACGACGGGTAACCTTCCAACCGCTACTGTGTACAGCACAGAAGACAGTTCAATTTGGGTCACTCTTTAGACTACGTACATAGTGGACCCGGACCCGGCTGTGTCTCGCACGGTTGCCCGGGTCCATCAAAGCATGCATGCATGCATACTAGACCAGGGCGAAGCCGGGCCGGAGCCGGCTGCCAACACACATTTTCACGTCAACACACAAAGCCAAAATGAAAGTACATAATTTTATTATAACTTTTAAAATCATTCGGTGAACAAAAGAAGAAGAAGAAGAAGACGAAGAAGAAGAAGAAGAAGAAGAAGAAGAAGAAGAAGAAGAAGAAGAAGAAGAAGAAGAAGAAGAAGAAGAAGAAGAAGAAGAAGAAGAAGAAGAAGAGAGAGAGAGAGAGACACAATGAGAGAGAGAAAGAGAGAGAGAGAGAGTGAGAGACAGAGAGAGAGAGAGAGAGGGAGAGAGAGAGAGAGAGAGAGAGAGAGAGAGAGAGAGAGAGAGAGAGAGAGAGAGAGAGAGAGAGAGAGAGAGAGAGAGAGAGAGTGTGTATGTGTTTGTGCTATTTGTTAAAGAACTTACCATTTCCTCCCACTTCTCTTGCTACAAGTATGTTTTTCTCAGGCAGCGAAGAGCATGCCTAGCCTATATTTGAATGAATTTTATCACTCTTGTTGTAAATTATGATCTGGCCCTCACAGAAGCGATGAGTTTTTCATCGCACATGTTTTGAAAAAAAAAGGATACACGTGTTAAAAAATTTGGTAGTAGTCCAGTTCCTTGACCCGGACTACTGGGAAAACCCCAGCTTGCACAACCTGAGCAAACATGGCTTTAATCACATGGGTCTGGCCGGGCGCACTATGCACTCCTGGCACTGCAGCAGTCATCTTCAAAAGGGATTGGCCTTTGCAGGATTTTTTTTCTCCGGTCGTGTTGCGTACGCCGGGTCCCCTCGGGTCTACTATGCCAATTTTTTCTGTACCCCTGCCAATGTCTTGTAGATTTCAATATTTATCTCTTATGAAGTCCTAGCAAAGACATTTTACCGCAAGGTAGTTCACAACTTAGAAAAGCGTACTTTCCCGACACACGTACGCTCAACAGTACAAAATGTCACTATATATGGAGTTGATAAAAAAGTCTTGCTTCGATTTTCGAGAAATGGATTTTCTATAACAATCTTTCCTTCTATTCATAGAACCAACGGCACGTTCATCATCATTGCCTTTCTCACCCTGCTCCAGGGTATAGGCCACGGACAAACAGCTGCTTCTGTCCATACTGTATCCAGTGTGTTTCGCTGACTCCTAGTATGTGCAGCCTGTATCTCTTCATCTCTTGTACTACTTGAGAGCTCTTTCCTGCTTCATACAAGGTGTGAACATTCCAGGACGCAATCCGGAGAGACTTGTTCGACAGAGAAGGTTTCGGGTCAGAAGAGTCCTTTCGGCTTTGTCCGCTGTCCTTCATTGTTTCTCCTGATGCAGAAGCTCCCCCTCTCCCAAGATCGAAAAATAAAAAGCTGTGTTTGTCCGTGTTTGTGTAATTTACTGATTTTTACGGGGTTGGGTAGTTGGCCCTCCGCAAACTGGCACTTTTCGGGCGACCAGACCTTTGCAGTTTTATTCGCCTCTTACGACACGCAGTATCACGGCAGGTGTATTCTTTGCTCCCACATAGTAAAACTATGGGAACCCCCCCCCCCCCCCCGCTCCCCCATAGTAAAACTATGGGACCCCCCCCCCCCCCAACCAGCAGGGGCATTAACGGCACGTTACTCAGTGAAAATACAGTCGAAATTATATAATGACACAGCTATCCATTGTTTAGGAGAAAAGTGGCCGGCTTAGACAGGCGACCACCTTTTACAGAGTCATTATAAAATAACAAATACACCAGGGAGAAAATGGGATGTGGTCGTTTGTGCAGGTGACTGTCTTACACAGGTGACCGTTAGAGCAGATATGATTATAGTTTCTATAACGCTGATCCAGACAATTTTTTCGCAACTTAAAAGTTAAATAGAAATCTGAGGCATCAAGCGGTATGCAATCTGTGGTAGAACCACGGATCGCGTATTGTACATAAAGATACGTCACTTTCCTATAGTTAACCCCCCCCCCTCCAAAAAACAACAACAAAAACAACAAAACCACAAAAGACAACCCAACAAATAACAATAATAAAATACAACAAAAAACAACCAACCCCCCCAAAAAACCCCCCAAAAAAACAAACAACAACAACAAACCCCCCCCCCAAAAAAAACAACAACAACCCAACAATTACATACGCTTGTGAACTTGCTTATCACGTGCATGTTCAAAGCAATTTAGAGTGAAGAATACCCCATTACCAATAATAGAAAATGAACCCTCAACACCCCCCCCCCCAACCCACCCATTTCCATACACCCACAAACACACGAACACACACCCACAAACACACACACACACATACACACACACACAAACTCATACTCACTCCTTCAAAAATTGATACCAACGCCCCTTCAAATTCCTTTCCATCTCTGCCAGCGAAACAGATAAAGGCTTTTACTGTATGTTTGCATTTTAAAAAAATCTTATAATGACTACGATCGAATAATTTGACAAGAACGATGTCATAAGAGGTTCTTGAAGTGTAAAACCTTCACTGATAAAAGAACCACCCCAACCTCCACCCCCAAAAAGACTCAAAACAAAAAAGAAACAAAGAAACACAAAACAAACCACACAAAAAAAATTTAAAAATCCCACATGTAGGCTACGTTGATTTCGGGTATTAAAAAAATCCAGTTTTCTCCTTGGTTATCTTTCCTTTCATCGCATTATTTCATCTTGTTTTTACCCCCCTCCCCTCCCCTCCCTTTCTCT